>NC_137967.1:8819333-9234333 GCF_963924665.1 Micromys minutus | reverse complement strand
ACTTTTAGAAATGAAAAATGATACATTTCAAATATAAAGTAGAAACCACTTCAAATCTCAAAAGAGAATTCAGCAAATCTCAAGTAGAAACTTAAAGCAAAACTTTAATGTAAAAAGTATCAATAACACCTAACATATACATATATATATATATAAAGGATATATCTTTAAATTTTTCCTGTTGGCAGGGCTGGAGAGATAGGCAATGGTTAAGAGCACTTGCTGCTCTTCCAGAGGACCTGAGTTTAATCCCTAGCACACAGGCAGCCTAGCGACTTCTAGACAATCTAGTGCATCTGATGACAACTGCCCTTAGGTGTGCATGCCCATTGCACACACACACACCTAATATAACCAAAGATCATAAATCTTTAAAAAGAAAGAAAAGTTTACATTGGCAATAATAGAGAATGCACAAACAAAACCAATTGAATAAGCCAAAAAAGAACAAGAAACTAAGAAAAAAACAAGAAGGAGAAAAAAAATAAATCCTAAGCCTGAATCCAAATACATTAATAATTACATTAAAATGTAAACAGTCCATATACAACTCGAAAGAACCTGTCAGAGGGATTGAAAAGGAAAGCACTGTGCTGTGTACAAGAAATGCACTTGATTATGTAGAGTTGGCACAGAAACACACCCAGCAGACATTAAACAAGAAACTATACAGAAAGAGTCAGGAATAGAAGAGAAAGGCAAACAGTCATGAAGGCGTCGGTCGTTCAGCAAAGCACAGAAACGGCAACTGTCTGCAGTCCCTGACACAAACACAGAACTGAGGAAGAAACAGCCACAGCAACAGTTCTACAGAGCTCACTCTTCTCTGCACACTGAACAGAACCGATCGACAGCCACAGTATCCTACACCATCGACCACAACATACGTGACTGCATTGTACAGCATGTGTGTGCCACAACAGCACCAATCTTACTGTACTCTAAAACCCCCATCATACATGCATCCACAACCACAATACTACTAGGAATCAGCAACAGAAAGAAACCCTCCCAGCATTTAAAATTAAACATTTCATTTCTGATTAGTAAACGTTCCTGTCAAAGGCCAGCACGTACTTCCTTTAGATTTTGAGGGCCAGACTTGGTCTCCATCTCATATGTTTTTCACCTTCTCTCACAATTTTTCTTTTATTAATAAGCTTACATTTATACATAAAAGCTGGAGACAACCAGATGCGGCCCAAAAGTCCTCCCCATCATAAATAACTAGTGAGCACTTCCCAAGACGTAGGAAACCTCACCCACCTGAGAGTGAACACAGTGTGACAGACAGCAGAGAATAAGCAGGGTGAGCAACCACACAGTAAACCCAGAAGAGCAAGCAGAATACATTTTAATACGCAAAACAGGGGATATCAATAAAGCCAAAGGCTGAGTCCCGGGATCATCAAAATCAATAAACCCCTCTGCCTCACCAGTACTGAAGGTTTGGGGGACTTATGATGGTAAAAAAAGATGCTAGCTTCTACCCACTGGGTCTCAATGACACTCAACACCTACCTATGACAGAAAGAGTCTACTGATACATCATCAAGCTCCTGGGGAATGAGAGGCATAAAACTAATACCTGCCCATCCAAGGACCACTACATCTAGCTACATAAAAGAACAAGAAAAAAACATGTTATAAGCAAGGCTAAAAGTAGGACTGTCACCCCAAATTCTTAAAAACTGAATACTTAAAGCTATAAACAATTTTACTAGATAAATTTAAGAACTTGGGTGAAACCAAGCAAGCCAGAAGGGGGAAAACAGTACCCTGAGTAGTGCAATACTTAGAAAAGAACGCACTCTGCCTTCGAGTGATCTTATTGGTAAATGCTACCACATAGTTCACAGCACCAACTCTATGCTGTGCCTTACAAAACACAGACGGAACACTTTCCAAATCACTCTATCAATCAACAAATCACTAGCAAAATACTCGGTAATATACAATAATAATACACCATGGCCAAATATGGGTCATTCAGAAAAATAAAAATCAATATAATCTAGTACACTAACAAAAGGAACAAATACCAACATAGCAAAAAGAATGCATTCTAGATCTATTCATTATTTAAAAAAAATAACAATTTCACAAGTTGGAAGTAAACTTCCTTAATATAACTGAAAGTACTTATTTAAAAGAGTAACTTAAAAAAAAAAAAAAAAAGCCTACAATCAACACATATTGTAGAAAAGACCAAATGCATTCCTTGGCAGAAAAGTGGCAAGAGCAGCTCTTGTGGGACTCGTAACCGTGGGAGAGGGGTTGTGTATGGTTGTCTACAACTCTTCTGCCTGCTTTTGGGACCTTTCCCTCATAGCGGGTTGCCTTGTCCAGCCTTAATCCAAGGGAGGTGCCTAGTTATACTGTGACTTGATACGAATGCTCGGTTGATATCCATGGGAAGACTTCCCTTTTCTGAAGAGAAATGAAGGAAGAGTGGATGAGGGTTGGGAGATGGTGGAGGGGAACTGGGAGGTGAGAAGGGAAACAGGTCAGAATGTTTAAGAAAGGAAACACAAGACCAGGATGCCCATTCTCAGCACTTCTGCTGGATCCCATCCTGAAAGCTCCAGCCAACACGGTAAGGAAACAAAGGAATAGACGGTATGAGTATGGGAACCGAGTTCACATGTCACCATCTGCAAAGACACGAGTGGCTACAGGCAGACTCTTGGGGCATTCATTCAAAGAAGGGCATAAGACTGAAAAAGGTTTATATGGTTACATGGTACAACATGAACCGCAGTCTTTAAAAAGCCAAAGACATCCTAAGTACAGTGTACATTAGCACAGTGTACATTCCTGGAAGACTCAGTATAGTTAAGATGTCATTTCTTCTTCAACTGATGCATAGGCTTAGGGAAATGCCAGTCAAACAGAACCAGGATTTGTCGTAGAGAGAAACAAACTGTATCTAATAGTAGATGGAAGAACAAAGGAGCTGAAATCACCAAGTTTCATAAGGAACAAACTAGAGCTTATGACGTCCTGAGTTCCTGAGTCCAATAAAGCACACACTGATTTACAAGTGCTTAATCTCAGACACATACAAAGCTATAGTAACTGAAACATGGATGGACAAGTATCAAAAAAACAAAACAGATAGTCTAGATGAATGAACTGTACAAAGAAAGCCAATAACCAATTCCTCCATTTTTAAAATAATTTTAGTGAAGATACAGTTTACATGCCATACAATTTACCCAACTAACAGTTTTACATGTGCCTGGGGCTGTGCAGTCATCATTACACATGGTATTTTCACATGCAAAGCCATGACAGTTCACTGTCCACTCCTCCTCACACTTTCCTGGCCCTAAACAGATACTAACTCGTTTCCTATTTTCTAAATTTGTTATGCTAAATACGCACAGAGAGAAGGAAGGCCTGTGTAACTGGTTCTTCCCTTAGAATAACAGTTTCAAGACTTGTTTCTCTCCATGGTCAAATTACACTCCACTGCATGGAGACAATCCATTTTACCTATTTCTACCTGATATTTGAGTTGTTTCCACTTAGGGCTACCACTAAGGTCTGCACAAGTTTTTCTGTGGTTTTACATTTCTATTTCACTTATACATAATACTATTTCTGTTAAGTTCCATGGTAATCTAGTGCTTACAATTTTTTTGGAAAATTCTAATTTATAGAATTATAATTTATATATACCAGTTTATATTTTCACCAGTAGCATACAAAGGTTCTAAATTTTCCACAATTTTGTTGATTTTTTTAATTCTAACCACCCTATTAGGGCACTTCCTGTGGTTTCAAGTGCCAATTCATTTTGTCAACGTGGAAATTGAATTGTGGAGACAGGATGCTATTTTCAAATACAATGTTAAAATAAGTGTGCACTCACTCGTAAGAAAATGAGCCTTGACTTAAACCACATATCTAAAGCAAAGTTAACTTAAAACATGAGCAAAATCATAGATACTGAAGATAGGTGAAGAACTCTTACATATGATGACAAGTGCCCTAACAAGAAAGGCAACAAAGGACTTCAAAATTAAAAACTCTTCTGGAAAAACACGATCAACAAAGAATGAAAAGAAAAAATATAGACAAGAGAAAACATAAGCAAATCTTATATTCAAAAGAAGAGACAGCTTCAACATATATAACAAACTCTCAGAACCTTCTCAAGTTCCTGAAAAACACAACCCTTGGGGGTGCTGGAGAGATGACTCGGTGGTTACATGCACTCGCTGTAACCCAGAGGAACCAGATTCGGTCACCAGCGGCCACACGGTGGCTCAGAGCACTAGTTTAGGAGAACCATGCCCTCTTCTGGCCTCTGTGGTCACAGCTTGTATGTGGTGTACATATATGAATACAGCAAAACATTTATAGACATAAAAATCAATCTAAAGATGTTAATAAAATATTTTTAATTACAACCCTCGTTTTTTAAAGTGGCTAAAAGCAGTCTATACAAGGTACAGACTACAGATGACTATGTCCATCAATACTCAACATCAGCATCAGTAAAGAGATGCTTTCCAGCTCTAGAGTAGCTAGAAGGATACAAACCCCACTGCTCTCACCACTGCCAGTAGAGAGGTAAAGGTGGAGCTGAAAACGTTGTGCAGACATCAGTTCTGCTGTTCCCTACTGTCCCACAAAGACACCCTGGAGAAGTCTGCTCATCTGCGAGAACCCTAACACATGCTCACTCTGAGACCCAGCACAAGAGGTGTGTGCAGGTTAAAGTCTGAGTACAGTGTTCTCCAGCAGCTCCATTCACACTCGCTTCTCCAGCAGCTCCATTCACACTCGCTGCAAGTGTCCTTCAAAGCACCGAGAAGAAGATCTATGTAAGGATACCAGAGGCTGCACAGTAACAGACTCGAATGAGCTGTGATACAAACAACAATTCAGATAAAGCACAACAGCTAAAGACAAAGCCATTCTCCAAAGAAACAAAAATCCACTTGTAAAACATTCTAGGAAAATGCAAATTAACAGTAAAGGAGAACAAATCAGTGATTGCCAAGCCTCAGAAGCTGATGTAGCGTGTCCACACACAGGTAAGCATGAGACAGCACGTGGTATGATCCTGCATCCTGACCTCAGAACCTATGCACTCATAGTGGTGATGGTTAAGTAGATAAACACACATGTCATACCAAACAACAATTTTAAACAAGTATGAAAAGGTATGTTCTTATTAATGGCAGAAAGAAAGTTAGTACAAAGGGAGGGTGCTGAGCTTGCCTTCTTCCCACAGCTCCGTCCCTGAGCTGTGATGTCAAGTCCACTCTTCCTCACTATGACAGCCTTCTGAGAAGTGGAAGGTGGCAGGAAGTTAAGACCTGCCTGCCTCAACCCCTCAAGCGGTGGAATCACAGGCCTGTATGGAGAGGACAAGCTGTAGCTTCTATATGCAAAACCCTCTTTCCACCTTTTCATTACCTGGTCAACAACAAAGCGCCTGGCTGCATGTTTAAGTTACTTCTTTTGCTTTAAGAGACTCATAGGGCAGCAGCCCCAACTATCTACAGTCCCGCATCAGCTTCAGGTGCCAACGTCTGATATGAAATGGAAAGCTCCAGAGAAGAATTCCTAAATGTTAAATTGCATGCAGGGTGGGGAGTATGATGAAATCTCACACTGAGCAAGCCACCTACGCCACCAAGCCTCCATCTGTACAGAACACTTGTCACCTAGCCTGTGTGGTCATCAACTCCTTCTTTTAACCATGGCTCAGAGCATCAGAATAACTACGGTACATAGTGGAAAGGCCAGAGAGGACCCACAGAGGAATTGAGCTAAGAAAAAAGATGACTTCTCATAGTAAATATAGAAGAAAAAGAACCATATGCTGACGCTGTTAAGATCTATATGCAAAACTGCAAAGAAAAGGAAGCCCACATTATTCCAGAGCCACACCTCAACTAGTAGAGTTGCAAGCACCACCCATGCTAAGAGCCTAGCTGAGATGGAAGGGTCCCAGCGAGCGCGATCCGGATCACACACCAGGGACTGGATCATATGCACCTTTTATTATTAAGTGTCAAGTTTAACAATACACCTAGACATTCTCTTCAGCTATTATAAATTACCCAGCACTGTGGGTGAACGCCTCTAAGCCTTCTTATCCTATTAGATTCTATGTAGTTAGATATGTGCCCTGACAATTTGGATAAATATCTATCCCCAATTACAAACCTGGACTTGATTTGCAATTAGTCTCCAACAATAGTTTCCAGAAGTTCACAGTGAGTTTTCCAACTAGTACCCACTCCTGGATAACTGAAATCATTTCAGCTTTAGAAAAGCCAACTGTATTTAGTATAATGACCTCATTAATATAGGAGAGTCCCCAAATTATTTCAAATACACATTTACTAGAAGATTGAAAGCAGATAAAGATGATATATCAAATTTACATATACTATTATAAAAATAATATCTGACTAGAAACTAAATAAGCTTACTGTCATAATGCCACCAAGTCAGAGCTCAAAGTCATGCATCCAGGTATGTACATAGAACAAGAAACTGGGTAAATGAAAACAAAATGGCCTTGTAAGATGCGGCAGGACCTCAGGTTACCTACAAGGGGCACCTTCCTACATCTGGTCTCTTTAAGAAAATGGAAATGAGATTTCCTACAAACCAAAACCACATTCAAGATGTCCAAACGTTTATTAAAAGGATTTCTCTGCTTTCATGACAAAGAAAATAAGTCAATCCTGGGTCCAGAGCATTAAAGGCAGAGACATGAGCAGCAGCAGGACGCAGCACACAGGCTAGCTCCTGTCTCCAGGTCCATCTGCAGACGCTGTAATGCCCTGTTCCCAGGTCACACCTCTGGAAACGTGGCAGGTGGGAAGTCCTCCACCCTCCCTCTCAAGCGCTGCTTATCCTTAAATTGCCCATAGCCCAGAGCAGCAGCCTGGACGCAAGTCCTGACAGTTGCTTGGGTCAGCATCCCAGCTCTGGAGCCCACAAACTGATGCAAACACAACCGAGACTGAACATCTTCACAAAAGGTACCTACGTTCTTTCCGGTGCTCAACTAAACCCACAGCCTGCTTTGCTGAGCACTTTGCAAACCAGTTGTCCCCAAGTAAAACAGTGACTTCATTAGTGTGGACCAGTTTTCCCGGCATGAAGGCAAGAGGACCGAATGGTACCTATTGGTTTAAAAACAGACAGAAAAAGAAAAGCAAAAATTTTAAACATACATTTTTAAAATATTTAACATGAGAAACCCTATATTGCTGAGTTCTTACCTAGGCACTGGGAAAAATAAAATGTCAATTTCCCAGAAATTTAACATTGTATTAAAATTTTGACAGGAAAATTTATAAAGAATTGTATTAGGCTAATAAATCCATGATAAAACAGGAAAATAAATCCACAGCATATTTATTTCCAAGACAGCTCTTAAAAGAAAGCAGCACTAGAAATGTTTACACATTTCATTAATTCTTAAGTCTAAATGAAACTAAAACAGTAATGAACTATTGTCAGTGAGTTTTGACTGTAGAACTGAGTTTTTTACCTGCCTGTCCACACCTAACCTAGCACAGCAGAGCAGACCCCCTGAAGAACGCTGACACAATGAAGCTGCAGCCTGTGTCAGGACAGACTGTGTGCCACGAGGAAGGTCGTTCTGAAAGAAACTATCCACACCTCTCATATAAAAATCAATGTTCTGGGGTTTAATTCTATCACTTACCAGACATTATGGCTTGTTCTTGCTTTCACTAACAGGAAATAACTGAATACCATATTCCTATCGTAATTAGTTTATATATAAAATATATTTGTATACAAACATGTCACATTTTTGCTAATATTTGTCATTAAACCATAATAATTATATACAGATTATTGTACTGGTTCTGTTTCAAAGACTAAAAAACAAACTTTCCTTTCTTTGGAGACACCTCTGACGGTGTGCCAGTGAAATTCCATTACTTCACCATTAGATTGTCTACAACAAACAACATGTGACTCTAAAAGGAACACAGCGGACATACCATGACGTCGTAAGACAACTTGTCAGGCAAGGTCCTCAGCCTCTCTTGAAGAGCACTATAGTCACTGTCTACTTTCTCCCTGATAAGGACAACACAAAACACAAAGTGAGTGCACAGACCAGAGTCCCATTGGCTGCAGCCCGCAGCTTACACCCCCGAAAGTTCACAAGATCCAGCAATGGCATTGTTTTCCCATACATTCATACAGAATTAAAACTCATTCTGAAACAGAACACTCACATCTTAACAATTAGCTTCCTAAGGTAGGAAGATGGCCTAGTCTAATACACTGCCAAAATTAAGAAAATATGAAGGGGGCTGATAGTTAGAGGGAGCCAGAAATTCTAACTGAAGACACATCAAATATACACCTCCTGAGTGAATAAACAGATCATACAGTAGGCCTGTGAGCACAAGATGGCATCAGGAGCTTCACTCCTTATCAGAAAACTTACGCTCAAAACCTGGTGTCATCAACTGTTTTATGTGGAAAGGGTAAATCTGGTCATGAGCAGAAGAAAATGAGAAAGCACTAATGCAAACAGCATTTCAGCTAGTCTCTGAAATCTGTCTCAGGGTGCATTAAAGCAGAGCTGCCAGCCAGTCGTGGTGGCTCATGCCTGTAACCCCAAAACTATGGAATAAGAGGCAGAGGATCAGGAGTCATTCTTGGCTGCATAGTGAGTTCAAAGGCAGCCTGCTGGGTGACATGAGATCCTGCCTCAAAGAAAATAAGGAAAAAAGAGATTGGGAGAATCCATTTAAACAACCCTCAGATGTGACTCAACGTGACCTTGCTGGAGCAGAGAGCAGTATGTGTTCCAAACTGTTCCTCCACAGGGCTTCAGCCTACTGGGAATCAATTACTCCTCTCCCTGAGCTGCAGAAGTTGCCTATGCTGAGATGAGCCTTCTTGGGAGGTCAAGTTTCCTACAGACTCTGCTAAGATGGAGATTGCAAAGCATTCTAGAGCACTGCACTACCCTCCTAAAAGATAACCAAAACAATAAGCTCACCAATAACTTAAATAAACACAAACTGTCTTACTCAAATGTATCGTAAGTACCATGCAGGCTATCACCCAACTAATACAGACAACGCTGCTCAAGTCGAGGTACTGGTGTCAGTTTACTCCTCAGCTCCACTACAGCGGTAGTACATAATTAATAAAAATTATCCACTCAGTCTTAAGACCTCAGGGAATCCCATGTGTGCTGCTATTTATCCTGAAAAAAACAAAAAACAAAAACTCCTGCAGTAATGTCACTCAACATTTTTCTCTTACACAAGGTAACACGGAAAGAAAACAGGAAACACTGGAGAGAGTCAATCTTCTGCATCCTCTCAAAGCAGACACCCAGCTAACCTAGGTGGTCTTATTCTCACACAAACTCTCATTTTCTAAAGTTCAAGTACTCTGTATAAACTCTCCCCAAAACTCTTCTCTATAGAAAACAAACTGTCTACTGTGGTATTTCTTGTGTGTCTATGTGGGAGTGCACAGGCACATGTGGAAGCCGGAGATCAACACTGGCGTCTGCAATCATTTTCCACCTTAGTTTTGAGATGGGGTCTCACCAATTCAGCAACTAGCTGGCTAGCAAGCTCCAGGGGTCTTCCTGTCTCTGACTCCCCAGAACTGGGGCTATGGATACACACCATTTTTAATGTGGTACTGGGGATCAGAACTCAGTTCTTTCTTGATTGTACAAACAACCACCTTCTTAGACCCTGTTAGTGTATTTCTTAAATAAATTATCCATTGAGGTCCGTTATTACATGAACAAGATGGCACTAGGACTAGGCCCCAGAAGGACCACAGCTTTAAAGTCAAAGCAGAGAGTGAAGACCAGCCCTGAAACTCACTTACACAAATTACCCTCAGCCTTAGCTACTTCCAAGTTACAACTGGAAAAATACCTGTTCACGGGTTCATAATTTCAGAAAAGCATAATTTTCAGGAAAGATTATTAAGCACTAAGAAAAGGTCCCACTTAACTTAGTCACTCAAATGGATCGTGTGACTTATTGAGAGATGACAGACAGCTGAACGTCACATTCAGAGACTTTGGAGGCAGGGCCAGTATGAGTCATAAACAAAAAGATGTGATATAGCACCAACTGATCCCAGATGCTCATTAGTCTACAGATAGCAACAGCCTCTGCGATCCAGACTGAGACTGTGTAAAAGCTCAAGGACTACCCATCCACGAGCTAAGCTTCTGATTAGGTCCAATTAAAGTTAGCATTCAGCATGTCTTACATTGGTAATCACACCTACAAAAAGAGACTTAAAAAAAGAAATCTCATGTGCCCTCAGAGAACAGAGAGTTCAACCAAGGTAATATGAGCAATCAGTATTTCCAAATGAATACTCAGTTTTAACCTTCAATAATAATTGTCTCTAGAACAAAAATGTGGACAAACTAGAAAATCTAATCTAAGACCAGAGTTGCTATTTCTGTATTTTGAGTTATTTCTAAAGCAGAAAAATAAAGTGGAAGATGATTTTAAAGTGCAACAATGCAGAAATACTTTCTGAAGGGAGGTCAGCTATGTACCTTGAAGAAATCCCTGAAGACCACTCTGGACAAAGTGTCTAGAACCAAAATGTGATCTCCACAACCCCCTAATACACAAGACCAGTGACCCCTTTAAAACATCACATGCCTATGCAGCATATATGTAATTTGTTTAAATGTAGTGTAGGAGAGAGTCTGCCTACAATGTATGCAGTGCCCAAGGTGGACAAAATGGTGTATCAGATCCACTGGAACTAGAGTTACAAGCAGTTATAAACTACCATATATATTTTGGGAGCTGAACCCAAGTCCTATGCAAGAACAGTAGGGGCTTTTAATTGCTGAACCATGTCCCTAGCCATTAAAACCCAAGCTGTCTTTTGTTCCCACTTCAAGACAGGGTTTCTCTACTTAACAGCTCTGGCTAACCTGAAACTCACTTTGTAGACCAGGCTGGCCTCAAACTTACAGAGATCCGCCTGCCTCTCTCTTCTGAGTGCTGGGGTCAAAGGCATTTTTTAAAATATGGGTATCTCACCTTCATAGAAGTCTGGGCACCACATGCATGACTGGTATTCTCAAGTCAGAAGAGGAAACTGGATTCCACTGGAACTATAGTTACAGGTAGTATGTGGGTTCTGGGGATTGAGCCTAAGTCCTCTGCAAGAGCAACAAGTGCTCTAAACCACTGAGCCTTCTTTCTAGCTTCAATACAAGCTGTCTTAATTACTAATGCTAAAGTAAAGACTGGAGAAGATGTGCAGTCTTTATTTGCACCCCAAATATTAACAGATCTGTCAACTTTATTTCTTAAAAACATACATGTTAGGTGCTTTAGTCTTACTAAAATATAGCAACCAAGAGGTAAATACCTACAACCCTGTTTCCTGCAATGGAAAACAATGCGTTAGAGCAAAGCCTCTCAAACCCACTTACTCCTGTTTGGTCTTCACTGTATCTGAAGATTACATTTAGTACAACCATCACCCCTTTCCCTGGCTTTACCTATTGAACAAGGGTATTATACATGCTAGGCAACAGCTCTACCACTGACTTACACTCCCAGCCCTCTTTTTTTTTTTTTTATTTTGAAACAAGTTCTCACTAAATTGCCCAGGCAGACCTTGAACCTGCCATCCGCCTACCTCAGCCCCGAGTAGCTGGGCTGAATGGCCTGTGCCACCAAGATTACCAACCTTCAATTCTGAACTTCAAAGCTTTATTCAAGAAGCCTACTTCTTACCAAACAGCTTCATGCAATGGTCCTCATAGAAATAAGAACTATAACGTAACTGAATAGCATGTTTAAAACACACACACACAAGCTTCTTTTGAACCTTGCTGGCTATGTCTACATGTGTCTGTGAAACACTTCAAAGGGGGCAGCAATGGAGGAATATAAATAGTCCTAATATTGATTTTGCACGTGTGTGTGTGTGTGTGTGTGTGTGTGTGTGTGTGTGTGTGTGTTGAAGATGAAATATGCCAATGACTGGCTCTGAAATGCCTCAGAAAGAACACATTAATGGGTAAGATGGATGGTATATAATCAGGGTTCACTTCATCTGTGCAGATGAGGATTATTTAAAGGAATACAGAAAAGCCTAAAAAACAGTCCACCAAATTCAATCTTCCTGTTCAGGGAAACGGCTTTTGTAAAGAGGGAGTAAGCACTTGTTCCAGGCGAGGACAGGCTCTCATTCCAGCTTTACAGGGAGGAGATGAGATCTCCGCTTACAAGAGCAGAGTCTTCCAACTGTATTAAGTAGCAAGACAACTGGCAGAAAATACTGGCACCGAACTGTCTTCTGGGAGGAAGTCTCCCATCATTTCTTCCCCTTTACCTAAGCTGCTAAACAAACAAGAAAGCAGAAAACACTATGAGGTGCTTAAAAAGAAAGGGTTTTACATTACTGCAAACATGTGGGTTGTCTCTAAGAAACAGTGAAACCCAAGGCTTCTGAAATGTACAGCTGTCGGCAGAAGCTACTTAGTTCATGGTCACCACTCTAGAACTCTCCTACCAGCATTTTAAAAAGCCTACTCTCAACTCAGTTTTCTAGATATCCACCATTCCTCTGCAGCACAGCCCTGGGCTACATCACAGAGGCCATCACTCAAACCCAACAGGCCTCTCTAGACTTTACAATCCGTCTGCATTAAAGTCTCCACTGGTGTCAAGACTCCCTGGGCCACCTCTAGAATAAAGAAAATAAAAGTTCAATTCAGGAATGATACAGGCAGAGAGATTCTCTATCATTGCTACAGTAAGAAACAGACAACTTCAGTGTCCTCTTAAGTCTAAGGAATTTGTCAAGATACATGACAATATGAACAATCTTGAAAAAAGGAACAATTTTTCCTGCAAACTAGCAGTGTAAGGAGTGCTCCTCATTCACAATTTAAATGTGTTTGCACGAAATCAGAAGCATCGTCACCTTTTATTTCCTAAATGGTCCTGGCAAAATGCTTAGTGACTTCACTTAAATAATTAAAATCTACCCAAAAAAAACTAAGGCAAAACAGAGACATATTCCTTTTTATAACTGCATCATACCTAAGAGCTTACCTCATCACAATATGTTGGCAGCCTAACACATGTTCCTAGTGTTTCATGATTTCATGAATCATCAGAAAACATTAAAAATAATCTAAAAGATAGCCAATGATTTTTGAAAATTAGTTTTACAAATTGAGAAGCAGATCCAACTACAATCCACTGGATTTCTTCCATTTAACTCTGCACAATGGCTCCAGCATAGTGAAGATACAAGGAACAATGTGTCCCCATCCCATGTTGTCTCCACAGCCACCACACGGACATGTGACCTGAGATTTGTCAATTATTCTAAATGCCTGTTTCTTCATTCATAATTAATACTTTGCTCTAAGAATACAATCAGATGTGAATTAAAAGTAGAGAGATGCTCTAAAATTACACAAAAGCATTCTGGTCTTTGAAAGACATCCCCAAGTTGCCAATTTACATGTAACTTTTATGCCCTGTTCATTCTCTGACTTCCTATAACCGATACATGTTTCTGTTATGAGCTAAATGGAGGAACAATCAGAAAAGTACAAAACTGTCTCTCAATCTGAATATTTGTACCAGGTTCTAGTTAAATCTCCGGAATTCGTAGCCTTTGCCACATCAATTTAGGTTTTCTATACTTTCAAAACCATTTTAGAAACAACGATCATTACGGCCACCTTGGAGTGGCGATTTAGGCTGTCCCTATGACAAACCAAGAAGAGCTCATTTTCTGGAGTTTACAGAGACCTCCACATACTCCCACAGGTCTAAACTCCTATCAGAGTTTAAAAGAGAAAAATAATACCAATACTAGTTCTTAATCTACGAAGTATTTAAAAATCCTCAAAATTATCTTTAACTCAAAAGTGAGTAAAAAGAACTGAAAAAATTCACCATTTGTTTATGAGTTAATGTGAATTATAAAAAAGTAAACTGTAAGTATGCCAATCTGTACAGCTTGCATTTTCCTACACTGCAGACACTAACACCCAACAGGATTTTAAGCTGTACCTGAAAAGCGACCTGATAAAATTAAGAAAGAAAAACCCCAACTAAGAAATCTTTGGCTTCCCAGATGCTCCCTGGACTTAAGGAAGTCCCCAGGAGCTGTGAACCAAAGAACTTAGACGCTGGAAACATTATCAAAAGACAGTATTCCAAAAAGTAATAAATGGAACTATAAAAATTAACTTTTGTGTGTGCATGCATTTGTGTCTTATGCACATGTGCAGGTGAGAGTCACCAAAAACATCAGATACTGGAGCTGGAGTCACAAGCCACTTAGACCTGACATGAGTGGTTAGGAACAGAGCTTGTCCTCTGCAAGAGCAGCAAGTTCTCACAGGGGCTGGAGAGATGGCTCAGTGGTTAAGAGAGCCATGTTCAATTCCCAGCAACCACATGGTGGCTCACAACCATCTGAAATAGGATCAGATGCCCTCTTCTGGTGTGTCTGAAGACATCTACAGTGTACTCACATAAAATAAATAAATAAATATTTTAAAAAAAGAGAGAGCAGCAGCAAGTTCTCATTCCTGCTGAGCCATCTCTCCGAGTTTTTTAAATAATACTGTAAACTCTCCAAGAGAGAGAAAATCCCCCTATAACACCCTCAGAAACTAATCTCCTTACTTTCAAAAGTATAACACAGAGACTCTTAAAAGTAATCATTTCAAATTATAAGTTAGAAATCATTAAAGAAAAAAGAGAAAAGTAAAATAATTTCTAACCTGAACCCCATAGCTCAAATACACATAACCACTAAGCTGAAAGTAATGTTTTTAAAATATCAGGAAAATATTAGTTTCAATTATAAATAAATTTCCCTTTACTATTTTATTATGACCTTTCTATAATAGCTAATCATATATGTACCTCATAGTCAGAATAAAAATGTAGACTGACTCAGGGCAGAGGAGCTGGGTCAGATGGCTCAGCAGCTGAAAGTACTTGCTGTTCCTTGCAGAGGACCCAGGTTCAGTCCCCATTACCCACAATCACTGTAACTCCAGTTCCAGAAGCCCAAAGCCTTTAGAGGAGACACACATACATATATGTAGGCATTCACACAAAAAATAAAAATTATTTCTCTACAACACTACATACAGAAATCAGGAATGGCACAGGTGGTGTTTGATAATGGCAAAAACAACAACTACCAAAAAAGGGGGAAGGGGGAAAAAACACTTTCAGGAATTGTTAGAAATATTCAGCAATATTGGCAGGGGTAGCTTATACTTGAAATCTTAGTACTTGGGAAGCTGAGGCAGGAGGATAACTGGGACTCTGGAAGCAGCCTGGGATCCATGGAAGTCCCACTCCACCTTGGGATACCAGGTTAGACCCTGTTTTCATAAAAAGGGGAGGGTGTTTGTGGGGCAGATTCTACCCTTGAGAACCACACACAAGCACACACTCTGCACAGTTATATGTGTGTGTGGATGTGTGCATACAATCCAAGCATATATGCGCTGTTTTCCCTTTTCCTAATAGTACAGAGGAATTCTTACAAAGGTTTTCTCTATTCACATTTTTATATTTCCCCCAAATACTGTGACCATAAAGTAATTTCCCAAATATTTTATCCACTTTTCTTTTCAAAAGTAACAAATATCAAGCATTTGTTTTACAGTCTTTCTCAAGCTCACATGCTCAAGGAGTTTTGAATTTGTCAAACTTTAAGCTACTCTTTGAACATTAAACACATGCACAAACAGAATACTATATTTTCATCTGTTAGCTCTGTGTAATTTAATTCCAGGTTTCGTCACTATCCACATCCATCACAAGCATTGTTTTTAATTCTACATATGGTGGTTGTGCACATGAATACAGGCGTCCAAGGAGGCCAAGGGCATTAGATATCCTGAAACTATAGTTACGGGTGGTTTGTAGCTTCCTGATGTGAATGCTGGAATCCCAAGTCAGGTCCTGTGCAAGAGTAGTCTGTGCTCTAACCACTGAACAATCCCTTTCCAGTCCCAAGCATGGATTATACGGTTCATGGTTATAAACAAGACCTCTGTGCTCACTATTTAACTGTGCCCCATCCATAAGCACTACTTTATTAAAGCCCATAAGCAACACAGAGTAGTGAATCTTTCTTGTAAGACCCAGCCAATAGGAATCACTCTGTTCTAGCAACAGACAGCAGGCATTGCTTCACGTTCCGTATCTGGCTGCCTCTGTAAGTTCCTTTGAACCATAATATGGCCTTTGCAGCTCCCATGTCATGTAAAAGGAAAGGATGCTAGGAAAATGCCACAAAGACAGAGCAGGCAGAGCTAAAGGCCCCACTAGCATGCTAAACTTGGACGTGGAATCCTGAGTGCGTGATGCTAGCCCCATGCTACCAATGCTAGTCCTATACTGGGAGTAGAAGGATGCTATTCAAATGAAGCCACTCAAACCATGAGCTGACAAGTACTGACATCAGGTGACCACCATGCTCTACCACCTTCTGGTTAAGAAGCTCCATCACAAAAACTTACTGCAAACTGGCAGACACAGCTCTAAGAATATGCTAGTAAGGCTAACTCTCTGCCTTACTCTTTGCCTTACTCTCTGCGTGAATGGACCTGGCAGAATTCTAGTCTGGAATTCTAGCACTCTGGGAAGCTGAGGCAGGAGGACTGCCACAAGTTTCAGGCCAGCCTGGGACATGGTGGAAGATAAAACCCAGGCAGATAAATAAGATGGCACAGATATAAAACATTCACAAACATGTATAAAACACTGAGATTTTTATTATTTTTCCTTTATGTATTATGATATCTCAAACATTCCAAAACAATGTAGGATCTAATCTTAATTCTTGAGTGACAGCCCTGTGAGTCAAGCAATGATAGCTTAACTGTCTGGAAGAAAACTACGTGTTCTTAGGGTAAGTGCTCCAGACTGCAAACAACAAAACACAAAGGCAGGCCTGTGACTCCAAAAGCTGTTCAAGAATTTAAGAAACAAAAAAAAGACAGACGTAAATAAGCCCCCAACATGACAGCTAGCTCTAAGTGTACCACACAGTAAACCTCATATTCATATTTAACAAGAAAGTAATTGTATAGCCCGTAGCATCTTATTTTCCCGTGTGAAGTAAAAATAACAGGCAAAAAAGAAGGGTTGCTTTGGTTTGGTTTTTTTCAGGACAGGGTTTCTCTGTGTACCTCCAGCTGTCCTAGAGCTAGCTCTGTAAACCAGGCTGGCCTCAAACTCAAAGATCAGCCTGCCTCTGCCTCCCAAGTACTAGGATTAAAGTGTGTGCCACCACTGCCAGGCTAAAAAGTTTTATTAATTAAAAAAAATCAAAAAAAAAAAAAAAAACTTAAATCTTAACTAAGCTGAAAACCACCATTAGTGCTAACAGAATGCTATATATTTATTATCTACTGGGTTCAAATACTTGCTTTTTTATTTGCTCTTATCTGAACAAATACTATTAGCTCCTCAGTTCACCAGAGTCCTAGAATTTAGTTTTCTAGGTAGCTCCTAAGACAGTTCCAGACTATTTTCATTCCTATTTTTCTACAAATACTTTCTTTGTGTTCAACATTGAGAGACAAAGAGAGACAGAGACAGAATATTCTGAGCCTGAGTTGTATTCTATGTCTCTAATAAAAGAACCCTTTCAAATTACACATCAACACCTCTAGAAAAAGAATTGCATCTTTAAAATCATTTATTTAGCTTTTCTCCTTACATTAGCAGATACCCGCAAAGACCAGGACACAGCTACCTAAACTGCACTTTAGACTGGCTAATGTCAAGAGTCAAAAAATTAAAAGCATCAGTGCTTTTTAAAATTGTATCTAAGGAATGCTTAAGAATGGCTCCAGTCTCTGAACTCCCTACTCCCTATTTATTCCAATATGCCAGCAAACTACACAAACTGCCTTGATCTCTGTTTAGTCTTACTAGGACCCCTCTGTGGCTGGGTCTTTAGGTTGCAAACATCAGCTCAGCCTTGTGCATGGCAGGAAGGTCCTGTCAGGTGTCAGAGGTAAAGATAGCACAATGCCAAACCTCCAGATCCCTACTGTCTGACTTTTTTAAGAAAGTGAACACTCTCGTTTCAATTTCTGAACATAAAAAATAAATTCAGAGTTTACTGGTCATTTAGATTCTTGCAACATCATGATACTATGTACAGATTCTCTTTAAAAGGCAAACAAAATACTGTTTCCTAAATCCTGTCAGAAGTGGTTCAGAACAGAAAAAGACTTAATAAGGGAGAAAAGAATTGTTATCTTTAACATATAGACATGGTACAATAGACTATAAATTACTCTACTGGCAAATGCCAGCCTTCTGTAGTTGAGAAGCCTTTTACACACTGGAAGGGAAGTGAGACTGAGGGTCTCAGGCTGCTCTGCCATCAGAATTCTGCTTGTCACAATTCAAAACCTGTACATGGTGGTGCTGCTTATAAATAAAATAGTGCAGATAAAACAACCACAGATCTCACCCTCACTTCCTCAACAGGAAGTGCCTATTCTGTGCCAAGCACAAGGAGAGACTGTGTGGATAGAAAGATAGAGGCACGCTTGTTATCCTCAAGAACTCTCTCCACCAGAGGAAGGATTTCACTAAGCCACCTAGAAGCAAGCTGTTAGTTCCAGGTTCGTGTATGCTGGAGTCTGTTCAGAGTGAATTCATCCTCTTATTTTCTAAACCTGTTACCGAAAACAAGACACACATGTCCACAGAATGAAATTGCCTCTAAGGGTTACTCATAAATAAGTCACTTTGGCCAAATCTACAAAAGAAAAGCCTTCTCTGGCCAAGGTCTTGCACACAGTTCACATTTTAAGCTGAAGTGAATACATAGTGCAAAGTGAACGGTCCATTATGGAAATGCTGACAGACCTACACCACCAGTGGATGCAATTACAATGCTGCATTTATTGAAAATTAATGAAGTCCTGGGTTTTTATTTATAAGGGGGTATTATTAGTTTTAGATTGGTTTCTGCAAGCCAATAGTCCAAATTGAATAAGAAGATGGGTACAGATGGCACTGATCTTCACTCTTATCCATTGCTTGCAGCCTATGTGCATTTAAACCAAAAACATTTGATATACACTAACTATAAATTATTTCCTTGGAGATCTCTCAGGCATGAAGAAAATGCCTTTTAAAATAAATTTAAAATATTATATGCTTGATGGTGTATAACCGAAGGTTTAATCTCCCCACTAAAGGGGCAGTTATGACGATTTTGCAATAACCCTGCAGACAATAATCAGGACAGCTCCTGTTGTTCTCTCAGTAAAATCTTCGTAAACACAGCATGGATAGACTGTAATTTGATATCTGTAAGATCAACAGCCATACCTCATGACAACTCCTAATATGAGATTTTATTCACCATTAAATTGAGCGTTTTCCTCAGAGGCCGTGGAAGAGAAAGCACATTCTTTACCAGGCGTTGTCCTATTAACTATAGATTAGCACATCAAAACAGACAAAAGTGCAGGCCATAAAGCAGTCTCTAAATGCAGACTGATCAGCTCTTTCAGACTTGGAAGAATCTATCTGCGCCCTATTTCCAACATTGTTTTTTGAAACAATTGAATCCGATTATTTTCTACTACAAACATTAAGAAATATCTACAGAGTTGTTTTTAAAGTCTCAGTTTCTACTTCAAAATGAGAATATTATTATTCAATTTTTTTTAATTAAAAGGTGGCAAAACTCTAGAAAACTGATAAATATGAAACTCAGAGAAGGGTTAAAGACAATGTAAATCAGTATCAAAGGCATTCAAAATGGAGATCACCAAATTTCAATTGTTGCACTCTGGCTCTCTCCCCCACACATACATGTACACAGGCACATGCACACAAACACACATGCACACACTTACCCCACATACCCCAGTACACATCATTATTTAAACACAAGTGACTTCCTCTATATTTCAGAATTATAATAAAGAGTCTTTCACTCACCAATGCTGGATTTTCTCTTGGCAGTTAGTGACCACCTGTCATGAAAACAGACAACTACTCATGAAAACACACGGCTAGGTACAGAGATAGAAAATCAGCCAGAAAGCTAAAACAGTGTCTTAACAGATTCACTAACATCTCCGTGTACATTTTTACTTGTCAGGAGGTACAGAGATGGGATGCTGGGTTTTAAGCAGTGCACTTTATCACAGCTCCCTAACGCAGGCTGATAACTGCAGAACAAACTACAGCTCTCCAATCCAGACATGGTGCAAACCTGCTCCATAACTATTAGGTGACATATGATATTAGATAACTAGCATTTTGTACAATCTAAAGACCATTTTCAATGTTACGTATTTTCTAGAATACACAAGGATTATAAATAACAAGAAACCGATGTAACATCCATGGTTCAGCAGGGGGAAAAAATGACAGTAGTGAAAATATTTTATTTTGTCACCTTATCTCCAAATGTTTTCACCTGTGATTTTTATTCTGATGTATTAAAAATGAACTTATTTTTCTACTGTTCTCCAGAAGAAATACTTAGGATAACGGGATGCTCTGAACAGCTCATTCCCCCACCAATAAATTACAGTAAAATTATATACACTCACCACCCAATCTGAGCTATTTACAATATTACAAGAATGGAATTAAACGTAAAAGTTACTTGCTTTCCTTTAAGATATTTCAGTGGATTCTCAAATTTAAATACTAAAAAAGCAAAACTGTCTATTAGCACAGGAAAAAAATGTGATTAGAAAAAATAACAGTTAAATGGAAATCTTTAAATTAATATTTTCACAAACTGAACTGTTAATGCTAGACTGCCACCGCAGAGAAACTAAGACACAAACGGGAGAATGCTGAGGCCATCTGGGAAGACTGCTGCATGGCCTGGTTGCAGCTCCAGCTCCAGGCTCTCAGTCAGTCCCCCTATATATGCAAAATGTTTCACTCCTCAAAAAGAAAAAAAAAAAATCCCAATTGTTTAGGGGTTGTCACTAAATTCCTCTATTATAACATTTAATTCCTAAAATAAATGTCCTCCCTTTTGAACATTTTAAGTACTAAGGCAACAATCCTGAATCAAAATACATGCTGTCAGATACCTGGCCATGCTGCACATTAACTCAACATGAAAAGTCTCTACCGAATGAAGAGCTACCATAAGACCAATCACACAGCAACATTTAATACAGTGGCACTGACTTAACATCTGAAGGTCCACTAAAGCCACACCACTCCATCTCACTGTTTCTGATCTGCCAGTAATTATAAAAGACAAAATTAAATGTAAATTAAAAATAAAAACAAATCCTTGCCAAAAAAAAAAAAAAAAAAAAAAATTTAAGTTGTTTCTTTTTAAGAACCCATTTAGATGAGACACAAAACCAGTCAGGGTGTTTCCAGTCCCAGCACCAGTGTCTCCAAGCATGAGGGGAGCCAAAAGCACAAGGGAAAAAGCCCTGCAACCCGTAAGAGCAGAGTGTTCATTAACCTCTACATGATAATCCTTTCGTAGCTGCATATTAACTAGTTACATATTCATAATCATTTACATTATTTAAAGGACCTTCAATGAAATTTTCTAGGCTATATCCATTAGTGATGGTGTTAAAGGTTATGGAAGATAGTCTACTTAATGTTTCCAGGAAGCCTTTTTAATTAGTAAATATGTAAATTTGGCACACATGCTTTTCATGTTTAAAAACAAGCTGCTGGTAGCATGGCATGTGTTCTTACCATCACCCACACAGCTCCTCTGCCTGGTTCCGGTCACGCTTCCCCACTCCCCACCCCTTCTTTCCTAAAATAGTCTCCTAAGAAGATAGTCAAAGACAGACCAGCAACAGAACTCCATGTCATAGTGTACACATAACATCCTCACTATCAAAATCCTGCTTTATGTGTGCAGTCTTTCTGGGTCCCACATCCAGAGCAGCAGACACACTGCACAACAGAAGGAGGGCTCTGGAAGTCAGAGGACATTTTCACAGGAGGCAGATGTGGAAATGCATGGAATAACTGGGTGGTGAGTCTCTTATGGCCAAGTTTAAATATTTATAAGCATTTTTTAAAATGTATTATGTGCACATATATGTACACACATGTGCATGTATATAGTTATATTTTGAGATATTTTTAATTTAACTGCCAAGGGGAAAAATCTAAACAAGATTTGAAAATCCATATTCAAAGTTGAATGTACCTGAGTTTTAAAAACAGTTTTTCTGTGAAGGTAACACCAACTTAATTTCCTCTGCCAAGGAACTCATGCTAATTTCTCAGAATATTGAATGAATGAGCATAAGACAGGGATCTGATTCTATAGGCAAGTCTCCAAAAAAAGGCAAACAACAAAAAGGCATTTCCATCCTCTGTTGACCTCCATGAAAGTAAGGTCCTTATGGAAGAACCGACACCAGCTCTGTTCTGTTTTTAAATATTAAGTGTCCGAACTTACAAATATACCTTAAAAGTCGCTGTAATATTTATATAAAAAGTTATGTGGTAGAACAGTACTACTAAAGTAATTAACCTAGGACATTCTTTAATAACTACATATTTATGAATATGTATTTTTCAATAACATAGCAATAAGGCCACAGTAAATAAAAGGGAAGCTGACCTGACCCACCAGTTTAAACAAATTATCATTAACAACCCAATGGGTACGCAATCATCTGTACACTCAGGTACAGAACTAAGATTTATAACAAGATTTCATATGACAGTCCACTCAAACACTCCAGTGACCTCTTTCTAAGGAAAGGAAGCCTGCTTTCTGAGATGAAATAACTCTCATCCTGGAAGTGGCCGCATGAAATCAGATTTAAACAACTACCTGCCCCCAAACGCACCATTCCTTGGACACACCTGCCTCCAACCTGGCAGAGTTTAATTGCTGCCACGTCTCCACAGCCTCAGCACAGCACCCACACAGCCTGTCTTTAAAGGGTCAAAATTCTGCATGATAAATTGTAAAGCTGTGAAACTGTGCAAAGGAAAAAAGAAAAAGAACAAAATATATGGTTTTCCTCAGAAGTGACTTTTTAAATGTTACTTGTGAAGGAAGGAAGGTTTAACATGCAGTGAGCGCTCGCGTGCTTGTCTGTGTCTGTGCTGGTTATTCTGACGATGGGCCACAAGGGGGCATCGACCCATTCAATCTCCAAGTGCAGCAACGCAGCAAAGTTGGACTGATGGAGCATCTACAAAGTTACACTTCTAACCTCTGACCTTGTTTCAGGAAGCCTTCCTTCACTTCTAAAACCGTTTACACTGCCCGTAACCGCACAGTCTTCCTACTCAGGTTACTGTATGAAGAGAAGTTTGGGAGCAACTCTACAGTCTGTCTAAATTCATTAGGTCGGCTTCTCTTGCAGGACTGCAAGCTTCAAGACTCAGCTCCCAAATAGGTTGCTCACAGTTACCGCAGCGCTGGAGATGCCTCAGCAGTGAAGAGCACTGGCTGCTCTTCCAGAAGACCTGGGTTCTAATTCCAGCGCCGACAAGGCAGTTCACAACTGTCTGTAATTCCTGTCTGTGGTCTGTAATGCCCTCAAACAAATAAAAATACAGGCAAAAAATGCGTATGAGATAAAAAATTAAAAAAAAAAAAAAGGGGGGGCCTGGGCTGCAGAGATGGCTCAGTGGTTAGAGCACTGACTGCTCTTCCAAAAGTCCTAAGTTCAAATCCCAGCAACCACATGGTGGCTCACAACCATGTGTAATGAGATCTGATGCCCTCTTCTGGTGTGTCTAAAGACATCCACAATGTATTCATACATAAAATAAATAAAAATTTCTTTTAAAAACCCTCACCATTAAAAAACAAGCCAACTGTACTCTAAACATGTAGCCAAAGTGAAACGCCACCAACTCTCTAAATCCAGCTACACCACAGCATATCCTCAAATAATTCAATGCTAAGTTTTAGCTCAGATAAAGTAAAAGGGAGTAAAGGTGAACCCCAATTTTTGCACAGTTCTCTAACCCAGGTCTGGGAGAGCTCCCTCTCCTCTCACTCTGGTGCCTGCCTCACTCCCTCACTTCCTGACCCTCTTATTAGGACTCCATCCCTCATGATTTGTCACTCACAATCCCAAGTGTTCGGCTAACACACATCTTCTATGTTACTGATAATGTTACATGTACAATCTGTGGCATTTTTGAGAATGAAGACAAGTGTTCCTGGAATTATTTAAATTAGGTGTTTAGGAAACTCAGCTGAAACTAGCTGAAAGCTCCAGGAGGTAGAGGTCACATCCACAGAGGCTGTGTGGCTCACCTAGTGGTGGTGGCCCCCAACACACTGGACACTGGAGGCAGAGGCAGGACCTCTGAGCTCCAGGACAGCCAGGGCTACACAGGGAAAATCCGTCTCAAAAACAAAAACCAAAAAAAAAAAAAAAAAAAAAAGGGTGGCTCTATTACCACAAGCCAAATGGTTCAGAAATAGATTTTATTCCCACTTAAGAGTTTGGTGTGTTTTAGGGCATAAAGATCTAACTTGGTAGACCGTTTGCCAAGCATGAATGGGGACTGAGGTGCAATATCCAGTTCAACAATGAGGATTACACACCTGTAATCCCAGCACTGGGAAGAAGAAAATCAGAAATTCAAGGTCATCTTCAGCTATAACTAATCTCATACATAAGACCCTGTCTCCAAAACAGAAAAGAATTTGATACATTTTAGTACTCAGTATATATATATATGTGTGTGTGTGTGTATGTATGTATGTATGTATGTATGTATGTATACACTGTTATGGAATGCCCCTGTAAATACAACATTTGCAATGAAACCTGATTACTGGGTGGCCCATTATGACAATGTGTGGTCATTTCACAGGTAGCTCTGCTCCAGTACTTTACAGGTTTTATGACTATAGAGGATTAAGCTATATACTTCTGGAGCAGAGGTCTATCTGGACAGCTCGTAGACCTACTGTTTGACTAGGAACATCGGTCATTTCCCGTCCACTTGCATACCTTCCTCTGGGAACACTATTCTGTTTCCACTAAGAAGAGACCCTCACAGAACTCCTTTTGAGCAGCTACAGCCCCCAGAGGACCCATGCCTGCTGCTACCAAACCCAACTGAACCATTTTGGATATAAGGATCAAGGCACTCAGAAGAGATGAGCTCCACGAATAGGAGCCACCTAGACAGCTGGAAACAAAATAAATGTGCAAGCCAACAAAACTAACTCACTGTGTGTGTGTGTGTGTCTGTGTGTGTGTGTGTGTGTGTGTGTGTGTGTGTCCATCTGTCTGTCTGTCTGTCTTCCCACACACAGTCAATTCTCCTGGAAATTCCCTTCAAGAATTTCTGTGGCTTACAGTTGACTTAAGAAAGCCAGTGTGGTGAAACTTGTCACACAGATTAGGATAACAATATGGCTGTGACACTCAAAAGAAACAATTCATTAAACAATGAGTACAAATAGTTAAAACAAAGGTGGAGGGTAACTCACTAGTAATACAAAAAAAAAAAAAAAAAAAAAAAAACCCTAAATCTGAAATTCCATTCTGCACTTAAAAGATACACCACTGTCAATCAGACTGTAAGAAAAAATTAAGTTAGCTATAAAAGTTTAAAACTCATTAAAAATTGGAAACACCAAATTAAGTAAATTTTTTTAAAAAGGAATCATACTTTTAAAGGCAGCCAAGGGTTGTCAAAGTAACAAAAAGGGGACTGGGAATTTAGAAAGAACTAGGAAAAGAGAGCTGAACTCTGACACTGTGGTTTCTCAGGCAAGTCTGTGCCTAGGCTCAGCATTATGACAGGTCCTAAGCAGACAGGAGTATTTGACAAGGCAGAAAAATAAAATGAGCCCTGAGAGTGCATAAACATATGGCTAGTTTCTATCCAAAGACACCTGTCAAATCCTAAAGCTAAAAAGGCCTAAAGCTAAACCAAACTTTGGGAAGAGGTTGGAATAAAACAAAAACTAAAGAATCCAGAAGCTTCCAAAAACTGTGAACAAGCCATACTCTCAAAGTCCAGAAAGAACCAAAAATAGCAGGCGTCACTAAAGGAGGCCCTTGGCCCTCCTCCATTCAGCTCTGCCAGAGTAGGCTAACCATGGTCAGCACACACCGTCTACCTATAGGCAGGTGAGGTCTCTCCCAGAAGACCATCTTCAGAAACATTTGCCATCCCTGCAGCTAACCCAAAATGACTACAATGCCACAAACAGAAGCACATGACCAAACACAGGGAAAAAGAAAAGAAACAAAAAGGTTATACAATCATAAATAAATAAATAAATAAATAAATAAATAAATAAATAAATAAATAGGCAAACGATAAGTTTTAACTGACAATAAAAACAACCTAAAATATATGTTAAGGTACCTATGGCAATGATAAGAAAAACTCAAAATGCAAAATATGTAAGAAAAAAGTAAATGTTAATGATCTTTTAAAAAAAGGGGGGGAGAAAAAAATCCTTAAAGGGAAAAAAAAAATTAAAGCAGAATTGATGAAGAAAAGAGAAAAAACATAACAAGGCCAAAAGTTAATACTTGAGACAATTTCATTGCCACATAAACTCCTAGGAAGACAAATCAAATTATAAATAACAGCATTTTTTAAAAACAGGTATCAAACTACTGGTCTCAAATTACATGTGTATAATACATATATTACATGTATTATATATTATATATATTTTATATTTATACACACACACACACACACACATATATATAATTACTTTCTTAAACTGACACATTAAGAAATGGAAAATTTAAACAGTCCTTTAAAAAACAAATTTGTCAGGCTGGAGAAATGGCTCAGTAGTTAAGAGCATACTGACTGCTCTTCCAGAGGTCCTGAATTCAAATCCCAGCAACCACATCGTGGCTCACAACCCTCTGTAATGAGTTCTGATGCCCTCTTCTGGTGTGTGTGAAGACAACGACAGTGTACTTATAAATCTTTTAAAAAGGTTTATTTTAAAAAATTGTCTTTTTAAATGTGCAATCTCTCAGAAACTATAGGTAGCCCTGAAAATTCCATTAACAAATCTTCCAAACAATTGGCATACTATTAAAAGGGGCTAGAGAGGTGGCTCTGCAGGTAAGAATACTTGCTGCTCTCCCAGAAATCTCAGTTCAGTTCCCCAGCACCCACACGGGGGAGGGGGGGGGGCTCACACTGTGTATAACTTCAGTTCCTGGGGATCCAACACCGTCTTCTAGCAAGGGCACCTGCCTGCATGTAGTATACATAAACTCATGCAGGCACACATATACATAATTTTTTTAAAAAAACAAATGTTTTCACCAAGAGGCAGTGGTGCACACCTTTAATCCCAGCACTAGGAAGGCAGAGAAGTAAATCTGTGAGGTAAATCTGGTCTACAGAGTGAGTTCAAGGACAGCTAGAAATATGCAGAAAAACCCTGTCTCAAAAAACTAGAGAAGAGGAAGGGAGGGACGGAGGGAGGGAAGGAGAGAGAACAATGATTTGCTCAGTGAGAATGTAGACTATGCAATCACTATAGTAATAGGCATTGAGAAAGCACACACATACACAACATCGTGGTAAGAATCAAAGGCAGCATACAATAAATTATGAGCATAGCCTTTACTGCTGCACTAGCCACACCACAACAGCAAAGACATGGGATCAGTCTGATCAACACCACATGTCTAAATAAAGAAAATGATACACAAAAACACTATTGGGGGGAAGGAATATAGCCCAGGTTAAGCTTGCCTATCATGCACAAAGCCTTGAGGTCAATGCCCAAGACACTATGAAACCAGGCACCCTGGCACAACCTGCAGTCTCGGCACTGGGGAAGTGAAGAGGGGGATCGGTGAATGAAGTCATCCTTAGGTGCACAGGCAGTTCAACATGAGCCTGGGTAGAGACCCGGTCTCGAAAAAGCAAACAAAAAACCCTCTATTCAGCACTAAGAAAGAAGGAAAACTCATGTCTGCAAATAAATTCATGGCATCATTGTGTGAGGGAAAACAGGCCAGATTCAGACAAATTCTTGGTTTTGTTGTTTGTTTTGTTTTGTTTTTCAAGTGGAGACTGCAGACTGGAGTCAGGGGAAGACGGGAAAGCAAAAGGAAGACCACTGGAGAAGAGAAAAGGGATAGAAGCACACAAGAAGATACGGTCAAAGTACATTACATGCAGGAGGAAAACAGGGCAGCGGAACCTGTTACTTTACAATTTTGTATAACAGTACACATTAATAACATGAAAATTAAAAAGTTTAGTAACAGAAAATGATGATTACCTTATACAGTGGAGTATTAGACAACTATGAAATACACTAAGGTATCTCTAGAAACTAGAAAATTACCAGGTATTTCATTTAATAAGATAAACAAGAGGAGCTGGAGAGATGGCTCTGTGGTTAAGAGCAGTGGCTGCTATTCCAGAGGACCTGAGTTCAGTTCCCAGCACCCATACGTCAGCTCACAACTGTAACTGTTCCAGGGGATCTGAAACCCTCATATAGAAATATGCAATCAAAACACCAATGAACATAAAATAAAACTAAATAATTTTTAAAAAAGAAGCAAAATAGATTGTACTACCTTTGTGTGAGGAAGCAGGGTGGAGATGAAGGTCATATACACTTGTGTAGTTTAAAGGATGGGACACAATGAGGTAAAAATTAAAAAGTTATCTATAATGGCAGACATACATACATACATACATACATACATACATACATACATATATACATATTTTTTAAAGTTGTGATTTTGAACCATGTAAATGTTTTATATAGTCATAAAACCAAAGTGAGATTTAGAAGCAAATATTAATAAAGTCAACACAATGCAAATGTTCACCTCAAAAAGAGTTAATTATGGAAGAGAAAAGAAACCAGAGAGAGAGAGAGAGAGAGAGAGAGAGAGAGAGAAATATCATAGAGAAAATCCTGTATTTTAGGCTTTTAAGGTGGCTCAATGGGTAAAAGTGTGTTTGATAACCAAACATGGTCACCCAAGTTCAATCCCCAGAATCCACAGAAAGACAACAGGAAAAAGACACACTCTAACCTCCATGTACACGCCATGGCACACATGCATACAATAGTAAATTAAAAGTTTAAAGAAGGCGCTGGAGGGATGGCTCAGTGGTTAGAGCACTGACTGCTCTTCCAGAGGTCCTGAGTTCAATTCCCAGCAACCACACGGTGGCTCACAGCCATCTGCAGTACAACCCGATACCCTCTTCTCGTGTGCATGAAGACAGGTACTATATACTCATGAGTAAAATAAATGAATCTTTTTTTAAAAAGTTTAAAGAAAACTTAAAACTTTTGTGCACTGAAGGATGTTATCAGAAAGATAAGCTTTAAAAAAAAGCACTGTAAAAGTACATATTAGAGTTTAATATCCATATATACAGAATTCTTGTAACTCAACAACAAAATGACAGACCAATTAAAACACAGTAAGGGATGTGAACAGAAATTTCCCCAAGAGGATACACAAATGGCCATAGGTAAAGAGTTAGGCAACATCCTTAGACATTAGAGAGACAGCAATCACAAGCTTTAAGAAAAAAAATTTTAAAGCTCTTTGACACCAAGGTTGTCAAAAACCTTAAAGACACAGGAAATGGGTTTGAGTGCAGGGAACTGCCAAGGGTTTACCTTGTATCACTAAGTACTAGAAATAACCACTCCAGTGCAGGAAGAACTCTGGATCTAGAGATAATGGATGTTGGAGTTAAGTTAACTGTTGGAGTTAAGTTAAAGAAGGGGAGAATAATCAAGTAAACAGCACAGGCCTGAGAAAGGAAGGGAAGAAAAGACCAACCGAGTCACTCAAAGACAACTTCATCCTGTAGTGACATTCAGACACCTAGACTCTCCTTCCTTCTAGAATGGTATGTGCAGTATTCTTAAATATCTTCTGCATGAAATATTATTACTATATTATATACTAAAATATACTTAGAGTGGGGCTGGCTCAGTCAGTAAAGTTTGAGTCCCAACCCCACATTTAAAAAGGTACACACCTGAACACACACATGCACAGAAACTGACACTTACTTACCAGGCCCGTGATCCCAGAACTGGCAAGATTAACATAGAAGTATTGCTATTAGTCCTCTTAAAGAAAGATAAAGCTTACCTATACATACTTAAAGTAAAAATGGGGGGGGGGGTGTAAATGGGATATGTGATACCATTCAGTTTAAAAAAAAATGCAATCACAAGATTTGCAGGAAAATGTATAGCCTTAGAATGCATGATATTGTAGTAACACAATCTCAGAAAAAAAATATTCTCCCTCAAATGTGGAATCTATGTGTGTATGTAAACAAAATCTTGTAGTTACAGTATAACAAATAGAAAACACTGGTGGAGAAAGAACTGAATGCAGATAGCAACATGAGTCAGGAAAGGAGTTATCGGTAGTAAACTACCTTTCTAGTTTAACTGTCATGGTGTTTGTCCTCCCAGTGGTGGATATGCACACAAAAGACATTAACTACTTATATAGAAGTTCATTTGTGTAATCTTTGGTTCTGTGTGTATGTGCACCTGAATGTAGCTGCTTGTAGCCAGGAACCAAACTCCTGTCTCCTACAAGCGCAACACACACTCTTCGATAGCTGAACACAATTTCAAACAGTCCAGACCCTACTTTCAAACCCAAATGAAGAACAAAGATAAAACCAAATACAACCACCAAACAGATTCTAGGCACTTCCTTCACTCTTCACCTCCTACATTGTAGGGCCATAAATCAGTTTTGTTCTGATCTAGAAAAGATACAGACACAATGAGAAGTTTTCCCACCTTGAAACACTGCATGTAAGAAGTCCCTGAATCTGAGGCCGAGGCTGCATTTTGTCATGGCTCCTGACTGGCACAGTACAAAGCACCAAGAGCAAGAGCTTCAAAGGAAAACAGAACTTGCAAGCAGTGAGGACTGAACACCTCCCACCTACAAAATGTACCTCACACTACATAGCACGCATTCTTACAACTCTGCCTTCCTTGGAAATAAAAGAGCTGGAGAGATGGTTCAATTGTTAAGAGCTCTTCTTGGTTTTGCAGAGGATCCTGTGGCTCAGTTCCCAGCAACCCCATGGCTGCTAACAATACTATTACTCCAGTCCCAGGGGGACTGATGGCCTTTTCTGATCTCACTGGGGATTATGCATACATGTATGCAGGCAAAACACTCACACATATAAAATAATATCCATTTAACAGAAAGGAAAATAGCTGGTTAGTACAGCCACACTGGGGACACTAAAGAGCTCTAGGCCAATTTGGGCTACAGTGGAGGACCCTGTTTCAAAACAAAGAAAAAATAACTTCAATATCAGAAGTATCAAATAAGCACCATTCAATAAGTTGCCTGTAATTTTTCAACTCAGAAAAAAAGCATTTTCTAAACTTCAATTTTCAATCATTAAAGCTCTCAGAAAGCTACTATAAGGAAATGTCTTTCATCTGGTAAGAAGCAAATATAAACTGGGCACATTTGGTACATGTCTCTAATTCACTACTTGGCAGAGACAGGAGGATTGCAAGTTTGAAACCAGCCTGGGTTAGTTAGCAAAATCCTGTCTCAAAATAGAAAATTAAAAAGCACTGAGGGAGCGTAGCTCAGTGGGTAAAGCACACACATACTTAGCACACACAAAACGCTTGGTTTGCTCTCTAGCTCTACTGAAAGACAAAAAGCAGGCATATACAGAGTCAACATCACCTCAGTCTTTAATGGTTATTCTAGATAGCTGTTCCCAAAAATCAGTTATTGTAGGTAGTTAGTTACTCCCGAGGAACACTACATAAATCATATTTGCTCTTACATAAAGAGCCTAATAGTGCCAAAGGCAGGAAAACAAACAAAAGCAAAACGGCTTTGCAAGACAAGGCAATCTTGAGTAGTTACCACTGAATTTCCACTACTCACTATCAGCAGATTAAAGGCATTTATTTGCCAGGCAAGCACGACCACCTGAGTTCCATTCTGGAAATGACTGAATAGGCAAAGAGAACCAATAGTGCTGACCTCACATACACATCAAAACACGCATGTGCAAACACATACAGAGCAATGATAAAGAATTTGGGGGAGGACAACTGTGAAAGCCATAATGATTACAGCTGAATAATTTTGGCTGCAAGAATAACAAAGCCATCAGAACAGACTTGAGAAACAAATTATACCCAGGACCTGTCATAACCAAGATGACAAGAAAGTGGGGGGGGGGGGGAACAATCATCCTAGTAGATGGGATGTGGTAACTGAACCCCTAAATGCAGAAGTGAGACCGCCTCAGTCCCTAAGTACTCAAATCAATAGTGAGCAGACTACTGGTCTCAATGCAAGGTTATGCATTAAGAGGATATGCCCAAAACATGGGTAGAAGCCATGTCTTAGAAACAGGACTGGAGTTCAGTAGTAAAGAGCTTGCCTTCATGGGCACAGTACTGGGTTCCATTCCCAATCAAACACAGACTAACAACGAAGGAAATAAAAATCAAGAATTCAAGGTCATCAAAGGACATTACAGACCAGGAAAAAATTTAAAATCTGTAACTGAAAATGCAGTCATATCAAAAATGTATGAACAATTACTACAAATCAACTAGAATATAAAAAGCTATCCCCACAGAAAGTAGAAAAGCAACCAGTACCTATTTTCCAGAAGCTAAAAGTCAAAACTGCTCAAATACACTTGGAAAGAAATCGTCCTCAGTCACCACCAGACTGAGTAGCAATTATGAAAGAGATGGACACCACCAGAGGTGTCAGAATAATTAAAAATGTAGTCATGCTGGACAGTGTACCACAGCTGGCAGGCATGTAAACCGGTATAACCTCTTCTGCAAACAGCCATGTAAGCAGAACCAAAGACAAAAGTACCCCATGAGATGGACCAGGCAAAAACTACGAACAGCCCAAATTATTCACCTGGGAAACTCGTGAAGACTCCAACATCAACTGTATAAACATCCAGCACAATGCTTGGCCTAGACGAATGGACTCCCTGAAATGTGAGCCTGAGCCTCCCTTCTTCACACATGCATGACAAGAGGATATTTACAACTCAAGCCTCAAATGTATCCCAATGGCTTCTCCTCTTGCAAAAATAAAACTCAAACCCCTTTAGTGAAGAGGCCTGCCAGTGCTCTCAGTCCCTCTCCCATCTGCATAAACTCTGCTCGCAAATGTCTTCCACACAGGCTCACCTCCACCTAACTGAGGTTTCTGCTTTAATGAAACTGCACTATGCTGACATGTTGCTTATGTAAGGATAATTCCCCACCAGTCCTTGCCTCCCTGTACCTTTCTGCTTATCCTCATCAGCCACTTACCATCAGACACATAAAGGTGCCTTCTGCATATCTTCACTACAGTGACCTCCTCATTTGAAACTCTGAGCTTAGCACAGCATGCTGGAATACTCAACAAGTGTTTAAAGTAACTAAATCCTTTGACTTGGGTTCCAACTACCGAACAACCTGGGTGAAAGAGCTCCTTAAACCAACAGAAATTTACCAAGACAAAAATGAAAATCTTCCATTAAGCTAAAATAGATGTACTCCTTTGAGAAAAGATTAAAATATTTATTTCTGCTGCATTTAATTCTAGTATAGGGAGAGCATTAACTAGTTCAAATTCCAAATGATAATTACTTCAGGCCCTCAGTGGTAAAGAAATTATCCTACTGATCTTCCCAATCTCACTGCTGTCCTGAAAATGAACCTACGGAATCACACTGCACCCTTGTTCTTTCAGATAATAAATTTCACTGTAGCTCCACCAGTAAAACCTAATAGCATGTAGATATGAATCAGCTATCCAGGCAATATGGCCTCAGCCAAGAAACCAAAATTTCCACATAATGCCAATTCTGAAAGAAGTAGGTTTAACGAGACTTTCATGCAAGAAACCTGCACAGCATAGTCTGAGAAATACCTCCATAAGGTTTTGTCACTGATGCCTGGGGGTAGGAAGCAACAAAGAGCCAAAATTACTTCATCACAGTCTTGTCTGAGGGAACCCAGTCCTCATAAGCTCCATGAAGTGGACATCCTTCTACCAAAACGTCCTCTAAATACCTCACAACACTGATCTTCCTTTGTGGGAACACACCTTGAATTCCAGTACTGAGGAAGCTGAGGCAAAGGGCTGCACTAGCAAAGCTAGCCAGGGCTAGACACCAAGACCCTGTCTCAAAAGCAAAATAAAACATAAAACAAAAGATAATCTGAGTTTCTCTTTATCATCTTTTGTCAGAAAAATTAAGCAAAATCTCTAAAGAGAAAAGGAAAAATTAAAAAGAAAATACCTGGACAATGTTTTCCACAAACTTAATGAGCACTAGAGTAACTAAGAAATAAACCTAAGTAACTGGTATTCAAAACCTACACAATAGTTATTTTTCTTGCTTAGAAACTGATTAGCAACTAAGGATGTTATGACAAACTTGTTTGCACAAAAATTAAGTTTCCACACCTTTATTGGAAAACTGAAATATTCTAATTTTACAAACTTTTAGGTAAAATAGTACCATCATCCTTCTACGGTGGTCTTTTATATGAAGTAAATATTTATGTAAGTGCCTAAGCAAAACAGGATCCACATCACACCTACTGTTCTACAGTTTGTCGTGCCTGTTTAAGATATGCATGACTTATTTAACCAACTCTGCAATGGAGGACTTTCAGTTTTTTCCCATTCTAAACAAAACCACAGGAACTCTTCTTACATGTCTTGCCAAATGAAAAAGACGATGGAGGGGAAGGATAAAAATGCCATAATGAAACCCATCATGACTCTGAATGCCAACCTAACAGTTTAACTGAAAAAATAAAACTCCCTGGTTGCCCTTAATCCCAGCCCCTAGAGGTGAAAGAGCAAAGGTCTCAGTGACACAGACTGGGAGGCTGGGGCACCAGATCAGGAAGGAGTTCACGGACAGTCCAGTTCAAGGCCAGCATAGCTCATGACACACTGGTTTTTCAGAAAGGAAAAGAGGACAGATGGAGGGAGAGAAAAAGTAGAAGAAAAAAAAAAGAAATAAGTACAAATTTTAACAACAAAAATGGGGGGGGGGGGTGTTTTCACCACTGACTGCATCCATGAAAGTGCAAACAGTGCTAATATACTTGATCATGACCCTACCCACTCCCCTCAGATGCTGTCACCAGGGACGGTGCCCCTTCATACTGTGTTGACCCTTTTCTTCAAGCTGCTGAATTTTCCTCCTCAGATTCAGTGCTCTAATATCAACCAGAACCAAATAAGGAGAGACCCGAATAAAAGCTGGTCCGCTTAGTGGGACCTGAAGGAAACAAGGGCAACAACACCTAAGCATTATCTACAGGCCTTCTCAGGCCAGGCTCTGAGACTCTCCCTACGCCTCTATGTAAGGAACTCAGGTCCCTTTCTGCAGCTAAAGCCAGAAAAGGAGACACCACATCACACCAAAGGTTCTGTTGACAGTTTAATTCCCTCTCATGGAACAGAGAAGTTCATGGCTGACAGGAAGTATTCACTCATACATACAAAGCAACGATGACACTTTTCCCTTAACCTTCGGGATGTCAAATGCTTTTACTTTCATACCAGAGACAGCAGGACTGTTAAACTAGGTTGGCTTTAACATCTAAGTAAAGTCCCTCACAAAATTATTAATTCACTATTTACAAAACAAAGCTTCCCTGTGCAAAATTCTAACTAAAGCACAGCTATCTAACCAGCATATCTTGTTAAGGCCTTGTGAATCTCCTGTCTATCAATGCAGACTTTTCTACTAAGTAAATAGTACCTTAATACTGAAGGGCTTTCTCGTGAACTGTGAGGCACTTCACATAACCCAAACAGAAACTCATTTAGTTTATATGCCAAATTAACATTAACACAAGAAAGGATGGACAAAGGTATTGAGGTCCATATCCACTGAGAGCATTCAGTATCCTACTGGGTTTAGCATCCCAAGACAGGTGCTCTGCTCAAATATACTACTGACCACAAGAAGCTGTTCAGAACACCCCGAAGTACCTTCGTATTTCACTCACCCTAGCATCAGAATAAAACCCAGGCTCGACACATGGGAGAAAGATGCTGATCAGAATTGCTCGTACTTTACACTAGGAAAGCAAAAGTGTTTTCCATAGGGACTAAAGGCAGTGGTAACACCCTGCCACACTTCACAGTCTCACAAGAAAGGAAAAACCCTTTTGTCCAAAGTAACAATGAGGCAATATGCAGGACTTGGTTTTGGTTTGGTTTTTCTTTCTTCTTTTCCTCTATTTTCTTTTCTTTTAAACCTGTTTCTCCTTTAAAAAAAAAAAATTCAGATGAAGTCCAGTCTGATGTCACAGGTAATCAATCCCACCTACTTGGAAGGCTGAGTCTAGAGACTTACAGCTTTTAAGTACAGGCTAGACTATAGTGGGAGTTCAAGGCCAGCTTGGGCAACTTAAAAAACTAGTTTCAAAAACAAAAAGTTGGCTGATAATACAGCTCTCCTAGAGCCATAATAGATACATAAATAAATAAATGTAAATGTCTTATAATTTAAATTACACTAAACGGGGTTAACTTTTAAACTCTCATCTTTAAGAACTACAAGTTTGGGGACTGGAGAGATGGCTCTGTGGTTAAGAGCACTAACTTCCCTTCCAAAGGTCCTGAGTTCAATTCCCAGCACCCACATGGTGGCTCACAACCATCATTAATGGGATTTGATGCCCTCTTCCGGTGTGTCAGAAGGCAGTGACAGTGTACTTATATAAATAATTTTTTTTTTAATTTAAGAAAAGAAAAAAGAACTATAAATGTAAAACCCAACAGCTGTATTATAAATTAGGGGAAAATGAAAAACCTGCACCAGCAGCGGGAGCCAACCAAAGTATGAAAGACTCCTAGAGTCTGTTAACAGGTGGTTTCTAAGCCAAGAGGGATTTCTCAGGATCTATGAAAAACTTTCAGGGAGTTAACATTAGTATATTTTTGTAACCATGTTTCATGAAAATTTTTACATAGATACATTAGTAAAAAAAAAAAAAAAAAAGTTTGGGTTTCACAGCAGAAAGTCAAGCTTAGATGAAATAGGAGCTCCCGAGGCCCCACCCTTAGTGGAACTGACAGCAGCTTAGGGAGGACTGAGCATGGGGCTGTGCTGAGCATGCTCCAGTGGTTCTACCCGAACACATGGGCAGCACTAGCTGGACTAAGATGTGAAGAAAAAAGGACATGAAGTTAGAAGGGCGATGGAAGGGAATGGGAGTAAGCTGAAGGGACGAAAAAGATCTAAATGTATGCGTGTACAACTCTCAAGGAGTAAATCCAAATAAAGTTTACCCACCAAACTATTTAAGTATAGAAAAATAGAGCTTCTCAAATTCTTATGGCTTTGATGCAACTCCCTAAACTGTTACTAATGCATGATACTCTTGACAATGCGACAGGGGGCATTTAAGCAAATTAAATGTCGCTTTTCGAAGAGTTTCAAGGCATTTCAGGAGAGAAAATCAACTTGAAAAGCTACAGAATCCACAGGCCATTTTCACATTAAAAAATTCAAACTGTAGTTCTTAACTAGAGAACACTTCCTAATACAAAAAAAATCCCATTCAGAGATTCAAAGCATTCTCCTCTCCTCTGGTAATTCAAAAAAAAAGGGGGGGGGGGACATTCGTTTAAGGAGGGTTGAAGTTAAAATTTAACAAAGGCCTTCTTCCCTCTTGTCGACTACTAAACCCCAGAGCTGGGACTGCACAGGAAGTGCATCATCACCAACGTAGTCAAACTTGGACGCTCAATCAAATAAGGATATCGTGTGTGTGTGTGTGTGTGTGTGTGTGTGTGTGTGGGTGTGTGTGTGTGTGTACGCTCGTGTGCACTTTAGCACCGTTTAAGGAATAAAGAGCTAAGGGGTAAAGGGAGTGCTGTTCAGTGTAATCCCCCCGCCAAAAATAAAATAAAAAAATAAAAAAAGATCCCCACGTATTTTTATTTAGTACCAACAACTGCTGTCACTCAGTTCTTGGTCAACTGACTATATCCTATCCCTGCATCCTCTGTATTCCCCGCATCCCTTCCGGGGAAGGTCAAAGGGCTACCGCCAAAAGACAACAAATGCACGTGACAAAAGTTTCTCCCGTGGTTCCCGTGGTCCCCGCGGCTGCGCGGCTCGCGCGTGGGGGGGGAAGGGGGAGATCTCGGTCTCACGCTGCGGGCTGGCCACGTTCGAGGCTGCACAGAGTGGGCGGCCGCATGCGGAAGCCGGCCAGGGCCGGAACCAAGCGCGGCCTGTTACCTTTTCCTGCTCCTCGCGAAGCCGCGCCACCTCTGGTGCGCGCAGCGGAGCGGCGGCTGAGGCCTCTACATGGGGCCGGGGCTCGGGCTCCGGTTCGGACGGGGGCTCCATGTCCCGCACCGCAGCCTCAGCGAGGCGAACAAGTCCTAAACAAGTGTTTATGGAGGCGGCGTGGCCGGCGGATGCCCAGCGCCCACGCGCTCGCCCTCATGCACCGCACGCCTCTCTCTGAAGAGGCCGCGCTCACTTTCGCCGCTGCCCCGGGGGCCGCCGCTCGCGTCCCGGCTACCCGCGGCCGCATCTCACACGCGCATGCCGCCGCCGCCGCCGCCGCTGCCGCCTCAGAGCAGCAGGCCCGACACCAGGCGCGCCACGCTCCTCTCCCGCAACCGGGCCCAGCTTAGCGTCCCGCGGCAGCCGCGCCTCCTCCGCGCCTCCGCGCACGCCCCGCCCCTCGCCCCGCCCGCGCAGCACGCCGGGAATCTCTCAAGCTCCGCCCAGGGGGCGGGGCTATGGCGAGGACAGGGCCTCCGGGGCCTGGTGGAAGCTGAGGCTCAGGATGCCCGGCGGAGGGACGCTTGGCACTGCCTGTGGTGGTAGGAACTTAATATGAGCGCTGAGACTTGTTTCATAAACTTATTTAATTTTATCAAATTCAGCTGTTTCCCATGCCTTTTAATGAACTAGTGTGGCTTAATGAGCTAAAATGCGCACTATACAACTATATTCCGCGTATGTATTAATTACTGTACACATTACAGTGTTCCTTATATATATTAAGCTGCTGTATTAATATTACTATGTTACTACATATGCACAGTGTAGCACTTTTTTTTTTCAAGAACAGCTGCTGCTCTGTTCCACTTCTTTTCTAATGCTGGTGTTTTGTTTAACCGTGGGGACCAAATGCATGGCTTTGCGCTTGCTTAGTCCACAGTAAGTTCCAGGCCAGCCAGAGCTCTACATGAGAACCCTGTCTCAAAATAAATAAATAAATAATCTCGTGGACCCACTTTCTCCCGCAGCCCTTTCGGCAGCCCCCTAGTCTACCCTTGTGGCCTCGTCCCTGACAGTGTGCGTGGATATAGGAACAGGTCCTTATTCATCCTTTTATCGTTTGCATCAAAAAAGAAATGGCAGGGACAATTGGGGAAGGTGGTAAATGTGAATTTCTCTCCCAGCAGATGCAACAACCTCTGAAACACAAACTCCAAGCACTGGTCTTGCCTCCTGCCAAACAACAGCATCCCTGAACCCCCAGACACCTCAGAAGCTTCTTCCCTAGTGCTGTGCTTTGAATACGAACCGACCCCATGGGTTTCAATACTTGGTCCCTAACAGGTAGTGCTAATCTGAGAGGATCTCTGGGTTCGAGACCAGCCTGGTCTACGGAGCGAGCTCCAGGACAGTTGAGGCTATACAAAGAAACCATGTCTCGAAAAACCTAAAGAAAAAGGAGAGGAAGAAAATCTAGCACGTAATTTAGGGTGTAGTACCTAAGAGGAGGAAGTAGTTGGATGGGGTGAGTCTTCGGTATAGCATCCCCGGACACTTCCGGTTACTCTCTACCTCGTGTTCAGCTATGAAGTAAACTGAGACAGACAGACCACGCCTCCCGGCCATAATACACTGAACCCTCCGAAACAGTATTCCCTACGGAAAAGGATCCATGATAGATTTGCTTTGTTTGAGTGAGTTTTGAAACATGTACCAAGCAAAAGAACATACAGCAAGAGGCTGGTAAAATAAATCGGGCCCTTACAACACCCAGCAGAGCTAACCAGAGCAACCCGACTGGGAAAGGAAGTAAAACTGGAGTTAGTGGCAAAGAGCAGGTAGATGTGGTTAAGGCCTGGGCTGAGTCGGTCAGAAAGGCTAAAGTTCTGTTTGGGATATTTCCAGCTAGAGCAGAGAGAGAGCTCTCTCCACAGATGAGCTTCCCACCTCCCGTTCCCACCTCCGGTATTTCCTATCACAGGACAAATAATTGTGACTTCCTTTAGAAAGTGGTTCACCTTCTCTCTGTCCCCAAGGGTGCAATTATAGCTGTTTGTTCTTCTCTCTCCCTGTCACAGAAGCACTGAGGCCAGCCTGCCCCAAGAAAGCATCTCCAAGGACAAGAGAGATAAACCTGGGTGGATCTGAGATGGGGGGGAGGGTCCTGACTTGCTCTCAGAGTTAGCTCTCGGCAAGTACAAGGGGCACATGCAGTTTGCCAACAGCACTTACGGTTCGAATGGGGAAGCCGAAACCAACGCCTCCTTCCGTACGCCAGCCATTTTCGTCATGTCAGTCACAGCAACCCCAAACCAGAAAATAGATCTGGTATCCATCATATCAATCACTCCTCTCCACCCCTGAAATGCCCACGGGCAGCTCCTTCCACTCGTCTTTGACGTGAGTAGCCCTGGGATCACACAGACCCTGTGCTACAGAAGGCTGGCCCCCAGCTCCAGTCTAAGGACGATGGATTTGTAGCTGAAGTGGTTACTCTCAGGAGAACACATCACTCTATACAAATGCAAGTTTTCGGAGGCTTCTAAGGAAGCTCTCCTTCACTCTATCAATCCTTCTATAAAGAATCTAACCCCTGAATGAGGCATAGAACACAAGTAGCCGTGTGTGCTTTAGGCAATGTTCTTGGTGGGGGGAAGGCATGGCAGAATTCATGGTAACAGGAGTATGGGACAGGATCTTCACATCTCTACAGACCAAGAAGCAGAGAAACAGAATGCTGGCTCCTAACTGGCTTCTGACTTCCTTCCTTTTCAACCCAGTCTAGAACCCTAATCCACAGGACTCTTAGAACAGATCTGTCCGTCAAACCTCTCTGGAAACTTCCTCAAACGTTCACTCAAAGATGGGACTCCCTTGAGGCTAAAAGAGACGTTGCAGAGGTTAAGAGCACTTGCTGCTCTTGCAGGTGGCTATTTTGGATCCAACACCCTCTTCACATGCACAAGCCCCCCCCCCACATACACACAAAATACATACACACAGTTAAAAATAAATATAGTGCTGGAGAGATGGCTCAGCGGTTAAGAGCACTGACTGCTCTTCCAGAGGTCCTGAGTTCAATTCCCAGCAACCACATGGTGGATCACAACCATCTGTGATGGGATTCGATGCTCTCTTCTGGTGTATCTGAAGATAGTTACAGTATATATATATATATATATATATATATATATATATATATATATATATATATATATCTTAAAAAAAAAAAAAAAAGAGGGCTGGAGAGATGGCTCAGCAGTTAAGAGCACTGACTGCTCTTCCAGAGGTCCTGAGTTCAATTCCCAGCAACCACATGGTGGATCACAACCATCAACAATGTGATGCTATAATGTGTCTACATAAAATAAATAAATAAATAGAGAGAGAGAGAACAATGATCTTCCAGGGGACCCAAATTCAGTTCCCAGCACCCCCAAAAGTTGTTTTAAAAAAATGAGGATTCCACATGTAGTTTAGTTGACACTGCACATTGATCCCCATTCCTAAGTACTTGTTGAAGGGCCCAGTTTACTCTCCCTTCTTAAGCCCAGACATCTGCCTTCTCTTGCCCTTGGACACCGGAGATCCTGTTCACACTGAAAAATGCCACTGGCTGACCTTTCTCGTTCTTGGGCCTGCGGATCCCATTTTAAGACTTTTCAGCCTTCAGAACTTCAGAAGTTACTTTGCAGTTTTAGAAAGGAAGAGTTGGTCTGGGCTCCTGGTTTCGGGGGGTTTCTCAGTCCGTCGTGAAGAATACACCGAGGCAGCTCATGGTGATGGGAGCATGTCGCTACTCCATTCCGGAAGAGAAGAAAACTGAAGCTTTACCCGGAGTCCAGCGTAGGTGATAACCTTCAAAGGCCAAGTCCTAGTGAACTGCTTCTACCTGCCAGGCTCCACCTCCTAAAAACTCCAGGGCCTTCGAAATTAACAACTACCAATTAGGGACCACGCCATGGAAACGCGAGCCTGCCAGAGACAACCTTGACAGCCCGAGCCAACTCCCACCATAGACCCCAGCTTCTTTATCCACTCTCGTGGGTCTGAATGGGACCTGCCTGTCCCTTTTTTCCTGGCGAATCCGATGTGGTAGCTGAACTGAAAAACTCACACCTCATCCACGTGAGAAGCACCAGCAGTGTCAAATGTCAGCTTACCAAGACACAAGCTGGAGCCCTCTCGGGATCGTGACTTTCTGGAAAGGAAGTCGCATGAGCTTGGCAGAGTTAGTGAGCTTGCAAAGAGCAGCGGGGCCGCTGGAAAGAACGCGGAGAGTATCGCCATCTGTGACACGCAAGAGGAGCCTAGAGTCCCAGAGACATGAGAATTCCAAGTTTGCCACGAGCGGGGACATGTGACCTGGCATTTGCCCCACTGTCCCTAGGACGGTAGACAGCTATAAATCTCATCCTTTGCTCTATAAGGTAGAACAGTAGTGTGGTTTGTGGATGCGAGCTTCGGATTCCTCTCTAGCCTCCATTTGCCCTTACTACACCCACCCCACCCCCTCCCCCAGCGCTAGGCAGGATAACGTTGCTGGTGAGACAAAGAACTTGCTTATGAAAAGCCAGACATCATCGGTTCCATTTGTCATAATAATCCCATTCTAGGTCTAGGTAAGTCCCCGGGTGGGATCTACTAGCAAGCCACCCAAAGCTCAGTGCTGTAAAACAACAACAATGGATCATTTCGTGACTGATGTCTTCGGCCAGCGTAGCTCTGCTCCCCCACAGGTCTCATTCCCATCCTTCATAGAACCAGACCTTCGCAAGCGGACGCACACGTCTCCTAAACCAGCACACGGTCATTTCAGCCTTCTTCTGCCCAGAGCGCTTAAAGACAGAGCGCGAGGGATGTGCAAAAGAGCATTGACACTGAGAACATAAACGGCCAGGGTTGAGGTTTGCTTCCTGAGAAGTGGAGTTGAGGGCGGGGACCACCGGACAGCTTTATGCAAGCTGGGCTGCAGTGACAAATCTAGGCTGCACGGAAATTCTGGGCAAGAGCCGCACGCACGCACACACGCACGCACACACGCACGCAAACTGGCCCCAACAGGAACCAGAGACAGGGAGGCGAGCAGCCACCAAGCTGGCTGGCTGAAAGTGGCTTGAAGCATGCAGTGGAGAACAGGGTTCCAGCCCCTCTTTCTTTGGCCAAGAAAGAGCTATTGGCAGAATGCTTGGGGCTGTTAAGGACCACACCAGCTCAGATACGTTCCAGACCAGGGGCAATTTTACATGTATCTGTTTTTAGTGAAATAGCGTATCTTGAACTTCAACCATTAATAGTACAACATCGCTGGATTTTTTTAGTCGAGGAAGGGAGCTGTAACCTCCTGCCACCTGCACTAAGATTTACTTGATATTTTTGTTTCAATAAACCCATAATCTTAGTAAAAGAAAATATTCTTAGCAATAATATTCATGAAGTCATGGTATTTATATTACATGGTTTCTTTTTCCTCTAGGGCCACAGCAAAATGAACAGAACATTCACGACTAAAACAAAAATACTCCTATTGTTAAGGAAAGAAAATAAATCAAAGAAGGACCTTTGCAGCATGATGCCCTACATGTAGAGACCACAATTAAGCAAAACTATTGCTTGAATCTGGTATCAACTTAAAAAGAGTCTCACATGTATGATTCTGTGTGGGGAAACCTTGCTAATGAAGGTCAAAGTCTACCATGACAAAATAGCTTCTCTGAGCTCAGTGCAAAATGGAGGACCCCCTTTACCAGCAGGGCTTCCCCTTCTCTGACCTTATCTGAGGAGCCCAAACCCCAACACCCTCTAACCTGGAAAGTTCAACTTCCTCCCTTTACCCCCCAATCAGAACCCGCCCAGCAAGGACCTAGGATTCCTGAAATGCCTCGTCATACAAATGAGGCATTCACAGAACTTTACAACCCTAACCAATGATTTTTGTTTACCCTGAAAACTCCTTCCCACTCTTTAAGGTCCATATATACCCTGGGTTCGTCCTGAATAAAGTGTATGGGTACAAGCCAACCCCGAATAAAGCTTATGCACACGAGCTAAAGTCATCTAAGCGAGCTGTTCCCTTGAACACCGTCAGAGAAGGTCTTTGCCTAAGAGAGCTGTAACACTGAGATCCAGCATTAACATCCGGACACCCTGAGAGGGAGGAATCAGAGGGTGAAGAACCACAGCTGGTACCCCAAAACACATACCATAAAATTCTGTACACAGGGAATAGAGAATAGAGGTGTGATTGGTGCTAGATCTCTCTCTCTCTCTCTCTCTCTCTCTCTCCCTCTCTTTCCAATCCCAGCCCTTGTTTTTTGTTTTGTTTTTTAAACAAGATCTCACTGTGTAGCCCAGGCTTCCTACAGTTTATAACCCTTCTACCATTTCATTCACCTTTAGCCTTCTCTCAATACTGGGGTAATGGGCACATGCTACCACACTCAACTCCCGTTCTCCTTAATTAGGCAGGGCAGTAAACAGATGGGCCTTTCTTCCCTTCACGCGTATTAGAAGCAATGTTTTGAAGTTAATTTTCAGAAAGGTGGAGCCAAGAGAAAGAATGAAGGGAGAAAAGGAGGAAGGGGGGGCAAAGAGATGAAGGGATGGAAGGGATGCTTCCGTGTAGTTGTTAACCAAAACTCACGGCACAATTACAACAGATGACCTGCCTGTTGTATACCCCACCCACTTGTGATCGTTTGGATGAGAATAAACCCGATACGCTCATATATTTGAATTCTTTGTCCCCGGTTAGTGGAACTGCTGGGCAAGGATGAGAAGTGTGAACTCATTGCAGGAGATGCGTTGCTAGGGGTGGGATTTGTGGCTTCCAAAGACTCCAGCCATTCCCAGTGTGTTCTCTCTGCCTCCTGACTTCAGACCAAGAAGTGAGCCCAGCTGTTCCTGCCACTATGCCTTCGCTCTGCCATCATGGCCTCTAACCCTGTGAAGCTGTGAGCCCAACTCAGCACTTTCCTTCTTTTCTGCTTGTTTTATTTGTTTTGTTTTGTTTTCTGTTTGTTGCAGACAGTCTCTCTGCATAGCCCTGGCTGTCCTGGACCTCAGAATGTAGACCAGGCTGGCCTTGAGGACTCACAGAGATCCACCTGCCTCTGCCTCCCGAGTGCTGGGTTGTGCATCACCAGGATCAGCTAAATGCTTCCTTCTATACGTTGCCTTGGTGATAGAGTCTATCTATTCTTGGTAATGGAGAATAAATTAATATACCACTAGGACTGAAGGAGCTGAAGGGGATTGCAACCCCATAGGAAGAACAGCATCATCTAACCAGACCCCCGCCCCAGAGCTTCCAGGGACTAAACACCAACCACATGGAGGGACCCATGGCTCCAGCTGCATATGTAGGAAAGGATGGCCATGTCAGGTATGAATAAGAGGGGAGGCCCTTGGTCCTGTGGAGGCTTGATGCCTTGCATAGGGGGATGCTAGGGCCGTGAGGCAGGAGTGGGTGGGTGGGTGGGGGAGCACCCTCATAGAGGCAGGGGGAGGCAAGATGGGATAGGGGGGTTATGGAGGGGAAACTGGGAAGGGAGACAATATTTGGAATGTAAATAAATAAAATAACCAATAAAAAATCTTAATACTGAAAATAAATAAGTAAATCTTAAACAAACAAACAAAAGGCCCAGTCCTCAAAACTGTGTTAGCTGCTTCTGTGTAGCTATCACCAAAATATCTTTTTAAATGCTATTTAAAGAGAGGAAACAAGTTCCAGGACAGCCAGGGCTATACAAAGAAACCCTGGAGGGAGAGGGAGAAAGAGGGGATGGGAATCTATCCTTATATTTTCAACTTCAGAGGGCTCTACCCAAAGATGCTTGGCTCTGTTGAGGATAAACGTCATGGCAATGGGAGTTCAGGGAAAACAAGACTGTTCTTTCATGGCAGATGGAAAGCAGGGAGAAAAAAAAATACAGGGACGAGATCCTTGGGTTGGCTTCATCCCTTAATCTCGTCTCAGAAGTTACATCTGGGGAAGAAAGTGAACAAAATCTAGACCCACACAGGTATTTGTCTGTAAGAGATGTGTTTCCGTAGCTCTTTCGTGTAATCACAGATAGACCCTGGTCCTATATCAAAACTGAATAAATTATTTCTTAAAAGAATCTTTTTTTTCGAGGATGTTCAATTTCATCAGCCTACCTTGCACTGCAGAGAGTGGGGTTTCTTTGCAGGTAACCCTGGATCTTTTCCTCAGTGTAGTGGTTTGAATGAGAACGGCCCCCATAGGCTCGTGTTTGAATGTTAGGACTTTAGATGGTGAAACTGGTTTAGGAAGGATTATAGAGTGTGGCTTTCTTGGAGTTGTGTCACTGGATATGAACTTTGAAATTTTTAAAGCTCACACCGGCTCCCTACTTTCTCTCTCTCTCTCTCTCTCTCTCTCTCTCTCTCTCTCTCTCTCTCCCTCCCTCCCTCTCTCTCTCCCCCTCCACCCCCTGCTTCCATCTTATGGACCATATGCTCCAGTCCTGCTGCCATTCTCCCCACCACGGTGGTTGTCTTAGTTAGGGTTTTACTGCTGTGAACAGACACCATGACCAATGCAAGTCTTATAAAGGACAACATTTAATTGGGGCTGACTTACAGGTCAGAGGTTCAGTCCATTATCATCAAGGCAGGAGCATGGCAGCATCCAAGCAAGCATGGTGCAGGAGGAGCTGAGAAGTTCTACATCTTCATTTGAAGGCTGCTAGCAGAAGACTGACTTCCAGGCTGCTAGGACAGGGGTAGCAAAGCCCATGCCCCCAGTGACACACCTACTCCAACAAAGCTATACTTCTTAATAGTGGCATTCCCGGGGCAAGAATATACAAACCATCACAGTGGTCATGGACTCTAACCCTCTGAAACTGTAGCAAGGCCCCCAACTAAATGCTTAAATCATCTTGGTGTCTCTTAACAGCAGTAGAACAGTAACTAAGACACCCAATCTGCTGTTTGCTGATTTTCTGAGTGTGCTTAGATTCTTTATATTTTATGACAGCTTGGAGCTTTGACCAAAATACCTGAAAGAAGCAACTTAAGGGAACTCAGGTGTATCTGGGTCTGTTCCAGAGTCACTTCCCACCCTGCACTTGGGTAGAACACTAAAGTATGTGGCGTAAGGAGCTGCTCACTTCATGACCATCAGGAAGCAGAGGACAAGAAAAGAGCAGAAAGGGATAATATAATCCCCAAAACTGTCTCATCCCCAGTAACCTACTTCCTCTGGCTGGCTCCTATAACCCAAGTTTTCAGAACCTCCCAAAATAAAACCAGCATTTAGGGACCAAGCGTTCCAAACATGAGCCTATGGGAGACACATATCATAACACCCTCATTATTAATACACAGTGGTCAGTTTTGAATCCACCATCCAACTGGCGCTGTTCTATTTGCTTCAGTGTTTCGTTCTATTTTCTTTTGGTTCCCCTCAGCTTTTGGTTTACTTCCTTTATTAGTTAAGTTTACTTACATTAGTTACTAAGTTTCTTTACTAGAGCCGGATTGTTTATTCTGTTTCTTAAAGACTTGCAGGATTTGTGTCAGTTTGGTGTCTTTGTTTCTGTTTGAGCAAGATGTAACTGTGTAACCCTTGCAGTCCTTGAACTCACAGCTATCTGCCAGCCTTTAATGGGAGGGGGTGGGGGATATAAATAAAAGTCACCTTCTGTGAAGGTTTGCATTACAAATGTACACAATAGACTCATATACATAGTAGCACAAGTGTAGAGACTCTTGTAGCTTTGGGAGGTGGTGTCTTCCCAGAGGAAGTAGTTGTAGTTACAAGGGGAGGGCTTTGAGAGTTTATAGCCCCACCCAACTTGCAGTTCCTTCTCTAGGCTCAGTCTGGCGATCTCTCAGCATCCTTCTGGCCACCTGCTGCCGTTCCTCCCTCGCCAGGATTGGCTCTTATTCCTCCAGATCTGTAAGCCAGTCTTCTTTCTGTGAGTTGGATTGGTCATGGTGTTTTACCACAGTGGCACAAAGTAACTAATACAAGGTCACAAGTATATTTCTAATTAATTACAGTCTGCCCTCAAATAATATCACAGCGTTATTTCACTGGAATGAGAAACCCTTCCAGCACTGTCCTCTGAATTTCTCCTGCCTATGTTCCATACCACCATATATTTATTTAATAACTATTGTTATCATATATTTTATTTTAATAGTAAACTATAAACTCTCAATAAATAGCCAGTATTGTTTAACTGAAGCTACTCAGTTATCATCTAGATGATTATATATATATTTTTAAAAATCCTTTTATGTAAACCTTCCACTTTACCTTTCCTACAAATACCTCTTACCCTGTATAGAGCTAGGATTCTGTTTGGTGAATCTGCAGTTTTCCTGATACTACGTATGTGTTACCTTTCCACAACAATACTCACAGATCACCCAGTTCAAGTCTGACATACCAGAAGAGCCATATGTATTCCTGACCACTGAATCATCTCTCTGGTCCATGCTTTCAACTGCCCTGAAAGTCACTCAGTAGCACAAGAGGACTTTGCACACCTCCAGCCTCAGCCCCCTGAGTGCTAGGGTTAGAGTGAGCCACAAACCCATCTGGGTGGGTGTTTTATGTGCTTCTGCAATAATGGCTGCTGTAGTTTGGGTGTGTCCTCCATAAATTCAAGTGTCAAAAACTTAATCTCCAAATCCCCAGGCTAATGGTATTTGGAGGTGAACCTTTAAGAGATAATTGGGATTAAATAAACTAGTGAGGGTGAGGTACCCATAATAGCATTAGTGATTTTTCTCACAAGAGCACTGTGCCAGACCTCACCTGGATAGGGGAAGAAAAGCAGAAAAAGGCGTCTCCTATGAACTTTTCTTGGGGAGATGCTGACAAATGTCTGATCACACAAAAAGAGAGCCAAGGAAAGACATTGCGGGTGTCCCTTCTCCCTGGGGTCATTGGCCAGTGACCCACAATGACAAAGGGAGCAGAGTCAATGAACAGGGTTTCGGACAGCCAGTAGGGATAACGGAGATGACGACCTTCCGGATCAGCTTCAGGGAGACAGGTCAACTTTACAGATCAACAGATTACTCGGAGTAAATCGAGGGTTTAAAGTTTTAGGGAAGGGGATAGGAATATCCAGGATGGGCAAAGTTCATTTGGCTGAAGGCTAGGGTACTGAGATGCCTCATTAGCTGGGGAGACATTCCAGGAATCTCAAATGCTTGCTGAACAGGTTTCTTATCAGGAGAAAGGAAGCTAAATTGTAATTCCGTCAAGGCAGTCTGCAGTTAGAGGGTGTGTGGCTTTTGAGATCCCCAGATAAGGTCAGAAAAGGAGAAGCCCTGCTGACAAAGGAAGTCCTCCATTTTGCACCAAGCTCAGGGCTTTCTGGTAGTATCAGACTTCCACCTTAGCAGCGGGGGGGGGGGGGGTTTCCCAACAGACACGAGTTCGAATTCTATCACCGAAGGGAAAACTGTGGGGTGCACTGTGATACATTACAGCGTGCGCAATGAGATTTGTTTTTCTGTTTTGGGGGAGAGGGGTTGCAAGGGTGGAGGGTGGGGGATGACTGGGATTGGGGTGTGTGATGTGAAATTCACGAAGAACCAATAAAAAGAAGAAAAAAAAGAATTCTATCAAAGGTTAACTTGGTGAACCAATGGATTTATTGGGCTTATTTCCAGTGGTATGGGTGAGGGGTTATCGACAGAAGCAGGGGTGACTTAAAGGCAACTATGTCACCAAAACACCACCCCAGCATGAGTAGCTCACAAAAACTACAGGCAGAGACTCCCTATGATGCTTTCCTAGGGAGCCGAGAACAAAGGTTTACTCAGCCCAGATAGGGACATGACAACAGATGTATGGGGTTTCTTAGACTGGCTTAAATGCTGTGGACAGAGTAGCCACAACCATGGCTGTCTCACCACTGAATAGCTAAGAATCCAATAGTTGTTCAAGTTCCAGTGGCTGGATGTCTCAGCAGCCCAAATCTGGTGCTGGAGTCCTGAAAGGATTCCTGGAGCTCTTGTGGCCTTCGTCTACCCTGGAATCCTGGAGAAGTTGGATTTCTTACTCTAGCATCAGGCTAGAGAGACTGCCCACCAAGAGTGGCGGCCCTAGACAAGTTTTCAATTCAGAGGAAATTGCTTAACACACTTGCTCTGCCTCCCTGTGATATCCCAGGCCACGTTCTGATTGATGCATTGAGGTCTTCAGCGGACGCCCCTGCTATACTATTGAAATGTGAATTCGAATTCACAAAGTCTCCAAAAATGTGAATTCTAAAATGAAAAAAGAAAAAAGACAACAACAAAAAACAAAACCCTTCATTTCCTATAAATTATTCAGTCTCAGGCAATTTGAAATAGCAACAGAACCTGGACAAACACAGTAGGTAGCCAACTCCTCATATCTGTGCCAGCATAGAACCTTCTCCCAACTGCTTGGTCTCCCCTAATCTTTCTCATCACCAGTGCTAGCAATCCAGGGTGACTCTCCTAGAGTGAGCAGTACCCCAGAGTTCTGGATTCCCTTGCCAGGCCCACTCAGGCTCTAACAATTCCCTTTGGAAAAAAAATATATTTTTTTAAATGGCTATCGTGTTTCTTGCTTGCATGGCACCTGGAGTCTCTCAAGACTCATCATAGGTAAAGTAGTGCCCCGCCCCGTTCCTCTTTGATGACACCTGGTCTTCAGATTTTGTGCCATTTGGTTGCCTCGAAGTTTCCACTTGCCACTAAAGTCAAGATAAGGTTGATTTTATATCCTCCCCATCTCATTCTTTCTGTTAAGGTAAGAGAAATGCACTAGTCACTTGGGAAATGAAGAGCTATGGAAGGCTTCCAAAAGTCATTTTTATTGCAAAACATCAAAGATGGCACCCTTGGCCTGGAGTGGTTAGGAACATTGGCTGCTCTTCCAAAGGACCCCGGTTTGACTCGCAGAACTCACATGGTGGCTCACGACTATCTGTAACTCCAGTTCCAGGGGATCTAACACCTCCTTCTGGCCTCCTTGGGCATCAAGCATACTCGTGGTGTGCAGACACATATGCGGGCAAAATACTTATATGCATAAAATATAAAATGAAAATAAAGCTAAAGAATTGTTTTAATCACATCTTTTCAGATCGCTGCTAATGTTTAACATCATGAAAAAAGTCTTTAAATATTGAGAGTCTGTCAAGCTTATAGTGACAGATAAAAGGGTCCCCTAAATTGTAATGCTCGAGAGCTTGCGTTTTGTCATCGGTGACAGTTACTGTCAGTTGTTCTCCTGAGAGTAACAGGCCCATTTTGTTCATCTTAAAAAAAAAAAAAATGTCAGGCTGGAGAGATGGCTCAGTGGTTAAACGCATTGACTGCTCTTCCAGAGGTCCTGAGTTCAAATCCCAGCAACCACATGGTGGCTTACAACCATCTGCAATGGAATCGATGCCCTCTTGTATGTCTGAAGACAGCTACAGTGTCTGTTGAACACCGGTGATGATTAATCTTGTTTGTTGACCTGCCTGGATTTCAGTTTATGTAGGAGATGATAAGTCACACTTCTGGGGGGGTGGTTGTGAAGTTATTTCCAGAGAGGAGGAGCTATAGAGAGAAAATATACATTGAATATAGGTGTCACCATCCCATAGGCTGGGGGTCCAGAGACAATGAAAAGAATGTTTTAGTTTGATCGTCTGTTGCTGCGACAAACACCATGAGCAAAAGCAACTTTGGGGGTCGGGGGGAGATCCTTTCACTTACTCATAGACTATCCTTGAGAGAAGCCATGGCAGGAACTCAAACAGAAACCTTGGAGGAACTCTGCAAACTGGCTCATTCACTGGCTCATGCTCAGCTAACTCTTATAGGGTCCAGACCCAACTGCCTAGGGGATAGTTCTGCCCACAGTGGGCTGAGCCTTCCCAAACCAATCAGAAACAAGACAAATCTCTCATAGACCTGGTCACAGGCCAGTCTGATCTGAATTATCCTTCACCTGAACTTTTCCCTTCCCAGGAGATTCTAGGTTCTAACAAGGTGATTATAAAAACTAACCAGGACAAGGAGGAAAGGGGAAGCGCCAGCGTCCTGAATATTGTGACGTAAGTTGCCGAGCTCTGCTGTGCCCTCCCTGCCATGGTGGCCTCTGTCTCCAGAAGCCAAACCAAACCTTTCTTCCCGTAAGTTGTTTTTGTCGGGTGTTTGGTCACAGCAACCATAAAAGTACAATACTCATACGAAAGACCACACCGTTTAACAGAGCAGCTCTATCAAGTCAAATCTGACGGGGGAGGAACTAGCAAGAGGGCTCAGCAGTTAAGGGTACCTGCTGCTCTTGCTGAGGACACCAGTTCAGTTCCCAGTGGACTCATGGTGACACATAACCATCTACAAATCCAGTTCCAGGGGATCTGATGCCCTCTCCTGCCCTCTCTGGGCCTAACATGTCTAAATGGTACACTTACATGCAGGTCAAACATGTAAATTAAAACAATGGCTGGGGGTATAGGTAGTGCCCTTACAGCCCTAAGGTCATTTCCTAGCATGGGGGTGGGGGGGAAGATATAAAAATTAGCATTTTAGCTGGTGTGGTGGTGTATACCTTTAATCCCAGCACTCAAGAGGCAGAGGCAGTATGTAAGTCCCAAAACTGCCAGGGATACATAGTGAGACCCTGGCTCTAAATGAGTAAATGTAACTAGTTCAGCTCATAGGTTCAAGGACTGAACCACTCTCTCCCTGTACTCACTGGTTTTTGTGTCAACTTGACACAGGCTGGAGTTATCACAGAGAAAGGAGCCTCAGTTGAGGAAATGCCTCCATGAGATCCAGCTGTAAGCCATTTTCTCAACTAGTGATCAAGGGGGAAGGGTCCAGCCCATTGTGGGTGGAGCCATCCCTGGCCCAGCCCATTGTGGGTGGAGCCATCCCTGGCCCAGCCCATTGTGGGTGGTGCCATCCCTGGGCTGGTGGACCTGGGTTCTATAAGAAAGCAGGCTGAGCAAGCCAGGGGGAAGCAAGCCAGTAAGTGACATCCCTCCATGGCCTCTGCATCAGCTCCTGCTTCCTGACCTGCTTGACTTCCAGTCCTGACTTCCTCTGGTGATGAACAGCAATGTGGAAGTGTAAGCTGAATAAACCCTTTCCTCTCCAGCTTGCTTCTTGGTCATGATGTTTGTGCAGGAGTAGAGACCCTGACTAAGACCCTCCCCTTGATAAGCACTGTGTTCAGCAATGTGCTAAAGCTGTCACACAGACATCCCAAGGGCTTGTCCTTGGTGGTGATGCTCTGAAGGGAAAGCTTATGAGTGATTGGTGAAGGCAATAGTAGTCTCAGCCAATAAGATGTCTCAGACCCATTGATGCCAACATCCTGTCTACACCCACTGCCTCTGTGCTGTCACACACATACCACAGTTACTAACAGGAGTTTACTAGGAAATGGATAGCTTAGTATTATCATAAGCACTGCTAAAAGTCTCGACTTTTAGAGTTTTAATTTTTATTTTATGCGTATACGTGTTTTGCTTGCATGCGTGAATGTACAAGGGATGCCTGGTACCCACAGAGGATGGAAGAGGGTGCCACCTCCCCTGATGCTGGAGTTGTGGACAGCTGTGAATCATCACATGAGCACTGGGAAGCAAACCCAGGCCTCGTGCAAGAGCAAGAGGTGCTCTTAACTGCCTAGCCATCTCTTCAGGCCGCCATAAAATAGTTTTACACTGTGGGCTGCTGAATATGGGAGAATTATTTACAGACAGGCCCTTGCTATGTAGCTCAGGCTAGCCTTCAATACTTTATCTAGTCCCAGTTAGAATCTAACTTGTGTTCTTCCTGCCTCAGCCTCTGGAACAGTGGGGTTGCAGACATGATCCAATGTGCTTTTCCCAGTCAAAATGGCTGTTGAGTGATAGCCTACACTAAAATTTTATGTCAAGAATCTTTCCCTCAACTTTTGTCTGGTGTGTGTGTGTGTGTGTGTGTGTGTGTGTTTAAGTTCCTTTCAAATTGGGTTGGGAACATGACCAGGGACTGGCTGATTATGACACTGTCGTTTTGCTAAGCCAGTGTGTTCTCACACTGAACATTTATGTTAAGAAGAATAGAGTATACAAAAATTGTGGTACATTTACACAATGGAGTACTACTCAGCTATCAGAAACAATGACTTAACCAAATTCTTAAGAAAATGGTTGCATCTAGAGAATATCATCCTGAGTGAGATAACCCAGTCACAAAAGAGCAGACATAATATGCAGTCACTGATAGTGGGATGCTAACCCCAGAGGCTCGGATTGTCCCAGAAACAACTCACAGACTGTGTGAAGTTCAAGAAAAAAAGAAAACAAAACAAAAAAAAAAAAAAAACATTATGCTCAATCCTTACACACCAAGAAAACGTTGACTAATTCCGGGTTACATCCTGTTTTACATGTACTTTTTGCTCATTGTAACTAGTAAGACCTTAATGCAAAGTATCAAACCTTAAAAAAAAGAAAAAAAAAAGCCAAGCACTGACAAAAATGTATTTGTATACATTTATGCAAAAATGTTTAAATTTTTTTTCTTTTATCTTTGTTTTTTAAAATAAAGTTTAAATATATATATGTGTATATACACACACACACACACACACACACACACACACACACACACACACATATATATATATATATATATATATATATATATATATATATATAAACAAAAGAAGAAGAAGAAGAAGAAGCATAGAGTAGTGAGGCTTTCAACCTGTGATGCCGAAGTCTCCTTCAGTAGTGGGCAGCAGCTGATGCGGAGTCTCACAGCTGGTCAGAACTCCCGGGAGTGATGCTCAGACCTCAGTGGGACCTCTGTATCAATTCACAGAAAACGGGAGCAGAAAGAAGGTCCGAGCAGGATGTGAGGAAGGCCATGAAATGCTGTCTTCAGCACATGACATGCCACAGAATGTGTATGGAAGTTAGAAGGCCGACTTGCAGGAAGCCATTTCCTCCTCTACTGTGTGGGTCCCAGAGGTTGAACTTCTTGGGTAATTAGGTTTGGCATTAGGTGACTTCCTCTATGACACCAGCCCAAGATTTTTTTTTTTTTTTTTTTTTAAAGCAAACCAGGTCACGTACATTTCTGGAATGGTGGTACTTAGGAGGCTGAGGAAGGGAGATAAAAAGTTCAAGGCCAGGGCTGGAGAGATGGCTCAGTGGTTAGGAGCCCTGACTGCTCTTCTAGTGGTCTTGAGTTCAGTTCCCAGCAACCAACCACGTGGTGGCTCACAACCATTTGTATTGGGATCTGATGCCCTCTTCTGGTGTGTCTGAAGACAGCTACAGTGTACTCATATACATAAAAATAATTTGAAAGAAAGTTCAAGGCCAGCTTGACACTACACAGTAAGATGTCTCAAAGAAACAGAAAGAGATGGGATGGGGAATGAAACCAAAGCAGGAGCTTTCAGATGAGTGGATGCTTCCTATAAGCAAGTTTAGGAAAAACTGCATAGGGGCCAAAGAGAGACTCAATGGTTACGAACACTGGCTGCTTGTGGGTCTGTGTCTGCTCCATCGCTGAGCAAGGCCTCTTGGGAAGGCCTCTCGGGGAGTTTGACTGCATTTACCCCACACTGGCTGTAGGGAAGTGCCAAGAGGTGGATGGGGGGTTGGGGGAAAGAGCAATCTGAGATGTGCAAAAGCCAGAGCTGGATGGGGGTTCCGGCACTTGAGGTGCTGCTGGGAGTCGAAGAAGAGCAGAGAACAGAGTCTGGGAGCTTGAGGTTTGGGGACAGTGCCTAGCCTGGGCCAGGGGAAAGGGGAGCCCCTGCTTGTACCAGTGATTGTCCCTAGCTTGTCACAGGCGGGCTTAGTGGCAGTTGTGCCTGGGACCACAAAGAGGCCTTCTAGGGGAGAATTAAGATGCAGTTCTGGGGCTGGAGAGATGGCTCAGTGGTTAAGAGTACCAACTGCTCTTCCAGAGGTCCTGAGTTCAATTCCCAGCAACCACATGGTGGCTCACAACCATCTGTAATGGGATCCGATGTCCTCTTCTCATGTGTTCAAAGACAGCTACAGTGTATTCACATAAAATAAAATAAATAATTCTTTAAAAAAAAAAATGCAGTTCTGTAGGCGAATGACTTTTCCATGGCACCTTGCCGTGAATCTTGATGAAAGCGACAGTCCATTTTTTTAATTATTTATTTTATGCATTTGAGTACACTGTAACTGTTTTCAGACACACCAGAAGAGAGCATCAGATCCCGTTATTGGTGGTTGTGAGCCACCATGTGGTTGCTGGGATTTGAACTCAGGACCTCTGGAAGAGCTGAGCCATCTCTCCAGTCCATGTTTAACCATCTCGTTTATTAGCTGTTCACGGCAGAAAATGGCTGCATAACCCCTTTCTCTGGGTCTGACTGGAGATTAAATACCTTTTCAGGGAGGAATGTCTGGGAAGGGAAGCTTATTGGCTAAGCCCTCCGGCCTCTAGGTGCATCATTAGTAATGGCGAACACTGTTTTGGACCTGTGTGACCATAGGACACATTTCCTTATGTGAGAAGCACAGCATATGTTCTGGTCCAGGAATCTGGAGTGGGAAGTTGCTTAAGTCTCAGGTGTGTGCCCACCAAGTCTCCAGGTCTCAACCTGCTCTACCTTCCCAAACCTCCTGGTTTTACCGTCCAATAGCTGCTCTTACAGAGGACCTGGCTTTGGTTCACGCATCCACACAGCAGATTACAATTGCCTGTGACTCTGGTTCCAAGGCGATCTGGTGCCCTTTTCTGGCTTCCACAGATGCTGCATGAACATGGTGCATATATACAAAGGCAGGCAAATACTCATACACATATAATGTTTTAAAATTCTCTTAAAGATTTATTTATTTAAAGTATATGTGAGCACACTGTTTCAGACACACCAGAAGAGGGCATCGGATCCCCATTACAGATGGTTGTGAGTCACCCTGTGGTTGCTGGGATTTGAACTCAGGACCTCTAGAAGAGCAGCTCTTAGACAACTCTCCAGCTCCCAAAAAAAAAAAAAAAAATTAAAAAGAGAAAGAGCCAAAATTTCCTAGGAGTGTAGCCCTTGGTGTCTCTCCTGGGGCACTGTCAGCTTTGTGAGATCATCTGGGGCTCAACTGCTCAGTGCCGAGGTCAGGGGTCAGTGGTTCCAAGACCTGTGCTACAAGCTGGTCCTCTGCCTAAGACAGGTGGGGCTTACATGCCCAAGCATGCGCACAGTGGGCATTTTTGCTGGGCGCTTTGGCTAGGAAGCTGACTTAACCTGATCCATTGCACTTCCTCACCCTGATCCATAAGGAATGACCTCATCTTTTCTAATCTGTCTCCCTCCCTGCTCATTTGGTTCTCCACAGCACAAGTGGTCCAGCAGTATTCTCATCATCTGCATGCAAGCCAGAGCTCTGGGGTCCAGTCATCTATTCTCGGGAGGAAATGAGGTCACTGCTCTCTCTAGCCAGATGCATATATTATGACCAGGGGCGTTCCTGTCCCTAGGGGTCTGAGATCTGCCCTCCACATAAATGCACCCAAGCGTCCCGGCTGCTACGTCCTATGCCATCATCCAGTCCGTGACCATCTCGAGGACTTAGAAAATTGCAGTTCCCAGCTTCCCTCTAATCCTTTCAGCTATGGAAGACCTCTCTCTGCTGAAAACCTGCCTCACAAGTTGGCACAGAAGTTCACAAGCACAGAAGTGCAGAAAGAAGAAGAAGAAGAAAAGGAAGGCTCAAAAAATCCCAATTATACAGCATAAAACAAGGCTCTGAAATCTGAATGGCCAGCCAAGCTACAGCCGAATCACCAGTCTGCAGCCATGCTTAGGGCTCATGCTGCTGCTGCTCCTCCCTCCTCCTCCTCCCTCCTCCTCCTCCTCCTTCCTTCTTCTCCTCCTTCTTCTTCCTTCCTCCTCCCCCCTCTTCTTCTTCCTTCCTCCTCCCCCTCCTTCCCCCTCCTTCCTCCTCCTTCCTCCTCCTCCCTCCTTTCTTCTTCTCTTCCCTCCTCCTCCCCCCTCCTCCTTCCCCCTCCTCCTCCTCCCCCTCCTTCCCCCTCCTTCCTCCTTCTTCCTCCTCCTCTTCCTTCTTTCTTCTTCTTCTCCTCCTTCATCTTCTTCTTCTTCGTGTGTGTGTGTGTGTGTGTGTGTGTGTGTGTGTGTGTGTATGCTGTGTATCTTGGATGGAGGGTGCCCATGGGGTCCAGAAGAGGATTTCAGATTCCGGGAGCCAGAGTTAAGAGCTACCCAGAGGTAGGTGACAGGAACCCAGCTTAGGTTTTCTGGAAGAGCATCAAGTGCTCTTAACCAATGAACCATGTCCTTTTTTTTTTTTTAAAGGAAGAAGATTATTTATTTATTTTATGTATGTGAGTGCACTGTCACTCACTCCAGACACACCAGAGGAGGGCACCAAACTCTACTACTGATGGCTGTGAGCCACCATGTGGTTGCTGGGAATTGAACTCTGGACCTCTGAAAGAGCAGTCAGTGCTCTTAACTGCTGAGCCATCTCTCCAGCCCCAAGCCAACTCTTTAACATAGTGCAGCTGTATTCTTCTTTTTTTTTAAAGTAAAATGTAATCATAATTACTATTAATTCTTTACCTAAATATATCCACAAAACAAATTAAGTCAATAGATTGACTTCACAAGATAAAGAAACTGTAGAACCAAGCTTGGTAAGAACTATATAAAGCCTATATGAAGAAACCAGTCATTTTTTTTTGTAAGACCATTAAGACATGAGCTTCTGGGGCTGGAGATATGGCTCAGTGGTTAAGAGCTCTGGCTACTTTTCCTAAGGTCTTGAGTTCAATTCCCAGAAATCTGACATCCTCTTCTGACAAGCAGGTGTACATGAAGACAGAGCCTTCATACAAATAAAACAAATATAGAAATCTTTTTTAAAAGACATGAATGTCTAAGTTCAGTGGTTAAGTTCACATGTTGCTCTTCCAGAGGACCCAGGTTCAGTTCCCAGCATTCTCGAGCAGGCTCATCGCCTTTCATAACTCCAGTGTTAGGGAATACAATAAATACCTTCTTTTGACTCCCATGAGCACAATGTGCGTGCCTGGTATACAGACATACATGTGGGCAAAAATATCCATTTACACAAAAATAATAAAATAAATCACTTACAAAAAAATTTAAAAGACACTAACTTCTAAAAACAAAATCAAAGCATAAATCAGTGCTATCAAAGTATGATTCTCTACAAATTAATCTATATGTTTGATGCAATCCCAACAAAATCCACATAGAATTTGTGATGAATTTGTTAATACTCTCAAGTTCATTTGGAAGAGTAAATGCCAAGAATAAAAAGTGTGTGTAAAGAGCAATTGGGAGCGCTTTGCCTGAAGACACGAAATGCAGTTTAAGACATCAGCAGTCAGGCAACATAGCATTAACACAGAGCCGTGGGGAGCAATGGGCTAGAACAAAAACTCCAGAAACGCCCTTAATTAAAGTCTTGTTTAAGTTTGGCATTTCAAATTAAAAAGAAGTAATGGAGTATTTGATAAACACGGTTGGAATAATTATCTATTGTTTTAGGAAAAGAATCTTTTACTTAAAATAAACAGGGCCAGGGGCATAGCTCAGTGGTAGCGCACTTGCGTCTGAGGCTCCCGGTCTGCATTTCAGCACCCACACAATAAGTCAAGAAGCTGAGCGTCAGTGCCAGAGGCTGCCTTGTGCAGTGGGCAGCAGTTGCGTAATGCTGGTCAAAATGCCCTCACTGGGACATGTAGATCGAACACCTTCCCAATCCACCAAGGCTCCAGGAGTGTCTCAGAAGAGGCTGCGAGAAGGTGGGGGCCAGAGGAAAGGCAGAAGTGCTACGGAATGCTGTCTCCTGGACTTGAGTTGCTAATCACACTTATAAACTCACAGCCACCATGGTTACCTGCATGATATCTGAGCAAGATGAAAGGCTCCCCACACTCCGGCAGAAGGCCCCACACCCCCACACATATGAACAGCACTAAATGGATATAGTGGATATGTAGATGTATATGTATGTATATGTGTAAGTGTATGTGTATGTGTGTATATGATGTATATGTGTGTGTGTACAATGTATATATGTATATGATGTGTATGTATGTGTAAATGTATGTATGTATATGGATATAATATGTATATGTGTATACACATGTGTATATGATGCATATGTGTATGTGTATATGATGTATATGGGTGTCTTAGTCAGGGTTTCTATTCCTGCATATACATCATGACCAACAAACAAGTTGGAGAGGAAAGGGTTTATTCAGCTTACACTTCCACATTGCTGTTCATCACCAAAGGAAGTCAGGACTGGAACCCAAGCAGGTCAGGAAACAGGAGCTGATGCAGAGGCCATGGAGGGATGTTACTTACTGGCTTGCTTCCCCTGGCTTGCTCAGCTTGCTTTCTTATAGAACCCAGGTCTACCAGCCCAGGGATGGCATCAACCACAATGGGCTGGGTCAGGGATGGCTCCACCCACAATGGGGGGCCCTCCCCCCTTGATCACTAGTTGATCCTTACAGCTGGATCTCATGGAGGCATTTCCCCAAGTGAGGCTCCTTTCTCTGTGATAACTCCAGCTTGTGTCAAGTTGACACAAAACCAGCCAGTACAATGTGTAAGTGTATGTGTATGTATATGTATATGATGTATATGTGTGTATAAATGATGTATATGTGTATGTATATGATGTATATGTATATGTGTGTGTGTATGTGTATATGGTGTATATGTGTATGTATATGATGTATATGTGTATGTGAATGTGTATATGATGTATATGTATATGTGTATGTGTATATGGTGTATATGTGTATGTGGATGTATATGATGTATATGTACATGATGTATATGTGTATACGATGTATATGTATATGATGTATATGTGTATATGATGTACATGTATATGTGTATATGGTGTATATGTATATGATGTATATGTGTATATGATGTATATGTATATGTGTATATAGTGTATATGTGTATGTGTATGTATATGATGCATATGTGTATATGGTGTATATGTGTATGTATATGATGTATGTGTATATGATGTATATGTGTATGTGTATATGGTGTATATGTGTATATATATGATGTATATGTGTATGCTGGGAATGATAGCACACACCTTTAGTCCCAGCACTTGGAAAGAAGAGGCAGGCCTGATCTACAAATTCCAGGAAATTCCCTGGAGTTTCAGGAAAGCCAGAGCTACACAGAGAACCTCTGCCTCAAACAAACAGACACATAGATGATGTCTGGAGGACATGTTGAAGGGAGGTACAGGGAAGAACTGGAAGGCAGGAATAGGTGCTAAACAGATGCTAAGTATGATAATATTTGATTGTATGGTGTAAGGTATTTCCAGGAATACAACACAATTTTAAAATAAAATGAAAGGTGAAGTGTAGACCCCCCAACAGTAAATATCATAAAAATAATATAAGAGTTGAGAATGGTGGTGCCTGCCTCTATTCCTAGCACTCAGGGAGCAGAGGCAAGAGGACCTCGGTGAGTTCAAGTTCAGCCTGGCCTGCAAAGAATGTTCCAGAGCAGCCAGGGCTACACAAGGAGACCCTGTCTCAATATAATAACCGACTATAGTATCATGTACGTAGTTATCATGAATCCCAATAGTTTTTGAGTGAGAAAATATTCTTAGGTAAACACAGATCCATAAAGGAAACACATAAAACTATGGACCTTCTACACAATAAAAGGTATTGGCGGCTGGAGGTATGACTAAGTAGTACAGAACTTGCCTAGTTGGCTCAAAGTCCTGTGTTCCACCTTCAGTATCACAGAAAAGAAGGGGGGGAGGGGGAGAGGAGAAGAGAAAATGAAAGGAACCGGGGAAAGGGCTCGTTAGCACCCACTGCTCTTTCAGAGGACCCAAGTCAGATCCCAGATCCATGCTGGGCAGCTGACAACTGTCTAACAACTCCAGCTACCGAAGATCTGACAACGTCTTTTGGCATGTGTACATACGTACATGGAAACTCACACATACACACAAAATAAAAAACAAATCTATTTTTTTTGGGGGGGGAGCTTCCCGTTTTTGACTTATTTAAGACCTCCTTACAATTTCCAGAGAGATGACACAAAAGCAAAAGACTGGGTTTCAAGCACATAAACAGTGTCTGGAGCTGAAAGCCAGGCTGATGGCCCTGTCACAGGACGTCAGCGCACCCCAGGGCACCTCAGTATTCCTGAGGAATAAACATGGTTTCTCTTTCCTCCCGCTGGAGCGTTCTCAGCATAAGTCACTGCTTTTTGACATGCTTTCCATGTAGAAGACATGGAGCCTGAAAGTCATGCTGACAGTCGGAGTAGGCCATCCGTAATCCCATGCCAGAACAAAGGCGTTCTTCTCTTAAAGAAGGTGAGGGAAAAAGCAATCCCTAATCCAAAACCAGTACCTAGTTTCACTACCATGTCGGCCATGCACCGGTCCCACTGTCTGCCCAGCTCAGACTCCGACTTGTTCCTCACTGACAGCTCCAGCACTTCTCATGCCCTCCCCCCCCCCGCCCCCGCGCTCCGACTCAATAAATCTGTTTTTAAGAAAAGGGGGGGGGGGAGCTAGAGAGATGGCTCAGTGGTTAAGAGCACTGACTGCCCTTCCAGAGGTCCTGAGTTCAATTCCCAGCAACCACATGGTGGCTCACAACCATCTGTAATGCGATCTGATGCCCTCTTCTGGTGTGTCTGAGGACAGCTACAGTGTACTTACAGACATAAAGTAAATAAATATTAAAAAAAAAAAAAGAAAGAAGACCTCAAAATTAAAGAACACATTTGTGATACTTTTATTAAATAAAACACTAATATTTGCATTGCAAAAGAAATATTTGAAACAATTGACACAGAATAAATCCTTGTGGTGGTTTGAATAGGAATGGCCCCATAGACTCATGTGTTTAAATACTTGGTCAAAATATTAGGAGGCGTGGCCTTGTTGGAGGAGGCGTGGCCTTGCTGGAGGAAGAGTATCACTAAGGGGTGGGCTTTGAGGTCTTAGAAGGTTAAGTCAGCTCTCTGCCTGCTACCTGCCAATCCAGATGTAGAACTCTCAGCTCCTTCTTCAGCACCATGTCTGCCTGCATGCTGCCATGCTCCCATCGGGATGGTAATGGACTAAGCCTGTGAACTATAAGTCAGCTTCCATTAAATGCTTTCCTTCATAAGAGTTGCCATGGTCATGGTGTCTTTTCACAACAATAAAACCCTAAGACAACCTCTATTATGAGGAGAAACAAAGACCATGAAGGAGCAATTTAAATAAGAAAAAAAAAAAAACTAACCAAGGATTGTGTGGTAGATGATTTCATCTCTCTAATGTTCAAATAAATGAAAATTTAAATCAATATTATATTTCATTTATTACATTAATGGCAACTAGGCATTTTGACATTTAGTATTGGGAAAATATGAATAAAAGATGCTTATAAACTGCTTATGAGTGTGTGAATCTAGGTGGGGATAGGGATGCATGCCTGTAACCCCAAATCTCAGGAGGATGAGGTGGTCACAGAGCAGAACCCTAAGATATGAGGAGAAGGAAAAAGAGGAAGAGGGGGTGGAAGAGGAAGATAAGGAGGGGGAAGTAGAGAAGGGGGAAGAGAAGGGAAAGGTTTTGTTTTGTTTTTCCAATGTGTCTCTAATGCACTGAGCTACACTCCCAATGCCTAAGGATCAGAAGATATCCCACAAACGTAAAGACCATGTAGAGCTCACAGACATAGGACTGTGTTAGACATGTGTGTATATGTCTATACACACACATACATGCACACACGTAGTCCTATGAGGAGATGCATGAATTGGAGGCCAAGTCCCCCTCCCCCCACCATTTTAACCAGCACCTTCAGATAGAAACCAAGACCTTGACTTCAGCCTTCTACAAAACCTCAGTAAATGATTCAGTAGATTCACACCTCACCCAAAATTCTGACTACAGAACTGCGAGCCAAGTAGACATCGGTCCCAGCACCGAATGCTTATTTGCTTTTGCTATTTTGCCATCTGGTTATTGTGAGGAAAGAAAACTAATAGACACCCAGAGAAATAGATGCCTGTGCAGGGGACCGGAGAGCTATCTCAGTTGTTAGCAGCACTTGCTGTTCTTGCGGAGGACATAGATTTGATTCCTGGCTTCCACATGGCAGCTCACAACCATCTGTAATTCCAGCTCCAGGAAATTCGACACCCTCTTCTGCAACTGCACATGGATTCACATGCACAAACATATTAAAAATTAAAAGGAAAAGGTAGACTTTTGCACAGGTGTATGCTTTGGTGGGCAGAAATTCAGCTCGGGGCTAGATTCATGTGTGTTGGGAGTGAGGGGACAAGGCTGCTCAAATGCTAGAAATGTGCTCTGCTCTGGGCTGCACCCTGCCTCCAGATGTTCACTGTGTATCTCGAAACAGACAAGAACTGAAAACAGTGGCTGGAGAAATGGCTCAGCAGCTAATAGCCCTGAATGCTCTTCCAGAAAATCTGGGGGGTCCAATTCCCGGCACCCACATGGTAGCTCATAGTGATCCATAACTCCAGATAGGGAATCTGATGCCCTCTTCTGACCTCTGTGGGCACCAGGCACACATTAGTGCAAACCACCAAGACACATAAAATAAAAATAAATTAATGTTTCACAAAACCCTGGAGACAGCGTCAATGACAACCCATCAGGTAAAATGGATTAAAAGCTAAATCACGCAACAGGAAACACCAAGTGTCTTAGTCAGGGTTTCTATTCCTGCACAACATATCATGACCAAGAAGCAAGTTGGGGAGGGAAGGGTTTATTCAGCTTACACTTCCATATCGCTGTTCATCGCCAGAGGAAGCCAGGACTGGAACCCAAGCAGGTCAGGAAGCAGGAGCTGATGCAGAGGCCATGGAGGGATATCACTTACTGGCTTGCTTCCCCTGGCTTGCTCAGCCTGCTTTCTTATAGAACCCAGGTCTACCTGTCCAGGGACGGCACCACCCACAATGGGCTGGGCCAGGGATGGCTCCACCCACAATGGGCTGGGCCCTCCCCCCTTGATCACTAGTTGAGAAAATGCCTGACAGCTGGATCTCATGGAGGCATTTCCTCAACTGAGGCTCCTTTCTCTGTGATAACTCCAGCTTGTGTCAAGTTGACACAAAACCAGCCAATACACCATTAAATTGGGTATGTGTGAGTCATGTGGAGAAATCTCAAAATAATGCTGTACAGGAAAGGATCTAGACACCAAGAAAAGCAGGATTCCACTCACACGGGATCTAAATGGTGAAACACATCTCTGGGATCAGAAGGCAGAAAGGCTTGGCAGCAGCCAAGAGCTGAAAGAAGGAAGGACTGCAGAGAGACAAGAGGAAAGGGAATAAAGGAAATGTTCTGCATCTCCTTCAAAGGCTGAGCCATCTCTTCAGGCCCTGTGCGCCTCCACTGCGACGCTTTCAAGGGTGCACACATTTTTCCAAGCTCATCACCGCGTACCGTTTAAATGGATGCAGGTTTTTTTGTATGGAAATTAAACCTCAATTAACTTGATTAAAAAAAATAAAATTCAAAGGCATCAAGGGGGGCCTTTCAGAAGTTCTTAAGAGAAAGGAATGAAATTTTAGATGGAGCGAGTTGCCTTCATCTCTGATTGGAGTTACACTAAGTTTGGAGACGGATCTAGGGGGACTCACTCTCGGTTCAATGATCAGTCTTTCCACATCTTTGGACACCTAGGATCTGAGTCCTGGTTCACTCTTAGCACTGCAGTTATCCAACCTTCAAGCATTTGATAAACTTTACCTGTCAAACACTCCAGACTTGTTATTACAGGGCAAGAGGACTCGGAAGCCGAGAAAGAAGATTGCTTATGGTTTGGGGTGGGAGGTATCTTTCAAAGCTCTGCCTAAGGATCAGAGGACATCCTTCAAGAATAAATACCACGTGGGGCTGACAGACAGCAAGGATAGGACTTACCTACCTTCCTACCCTAGACCTCCACAAAACATGATATCTTCTCAGTCTACCCTGGTCCACCTCAGCCCATTCCATCTCTCCCCAGTCTACCCAATATCTCCTCAGCGCATCTCACGTGTCTAACATATAATCCATATCTCCTTCGCCCATCTGCTGGTTCCCTTAACCCACTCCATATCTCCCCGTCCTAGTCCATAGCTCCGTCACCACCCGAGTTCATGGAGCACCAGGATGAACGCCTTCCAGACACACTAAGATTTCCACTACCAATTCTTGCCTCATCCTCTCAATCAACATCGAGGGTGTGTCAGGAAGCTCAACTGCAAGTGGGTGACTCCCTTTTAAAAAAATGTTTTTGTTTTTGATTCTATGTGTATGGACGCTTTGCTGACTTGCAAGCCTGTGCGTGTGTGCTCTGTGCCCACGGAGGCTAGTAGACAGCATTGCATCCCCTGGAACCTGAGTTATCGATTGATTGGTTGTGAGCCATAGTGTAGGTGCTGAGAATCAAACCTGGGCCCTCTGGAAGAGCAGCATGTCCTTTGGACCACTGAGCCATCGCTCCAATCCCGGACCTCCAAGGATGACCTTTCAATCGAAGCAAGATGGGAAACAGGGGAGAGGATCTGTTTCCCAATCCGAGACAGATGTGGTTGTACACACCTAGACTTCTGGCATTCGGGAGGCTGAGGCAGAAGGGTGTTGAGTTCCTGGCCGACCTGGGTTACAGAGACCCTGTCTCAAGTTTATCTACACAATCACCTTTCTGCAGAGGGTCCCGTGGAGTGAGACAAGCCAGCCACTGAAGCATCCACCCTGTCCCCTCCCCTCCCTCCCTCATGCTTCCTAAGAATAAATAATACTGAAAATAACTTGTGAACAACACAACCTTCTTGCTCTCACCCAAATATTAATTATGATGTCCCCAGTGAGTGGCAATGTGATTAAATGTGCTTCATTATTTTTGACGATCTTGATTACATACTTTGTGGTGCAGTGATTTGAAAACCTAGTCCAAGTTCATTTTATCTGAATATCTGCTTTAGTGGCACTTTGGAAAGACCAAGTAGATCCAAGTGCAGAAGGGGAGCTGGGCACGGTGGCCAGGCCTATGATCTCAGAACTCTGGGCTGAGGCAGGAGGATCTTGTGTTCAAGGCCAGCCTGAGCTACATTAGGAGACTTTATCTCAAAAACCAAAGTGAGCCTCGATGGATGATACCGTGCGTTTCCCAGGAACTGCACACAAACCCACCAAGGAGGCAAGGATTTAGTTCAAACCCAGCCAGTGAGCCAGTGAGATGGTTCAGTAGGTTAAAGGCGCTTGCTGCTCAAGCCTGACTGACCATGTCTGATCTCTGGAGCCCTTGGGGAAACGAGACCACTGGCATATCAAAGTTTTCTTCTAAACTGTACATTCATATTGTAAAGTATACACACACACACACACACACACACACACACACACCACACAGAGAGGGGGGAGGGAGAGAGGGAGGAAGGGGAGGAGAAAGGGGAAGGGGGAGGAGGGGCGATGGGGAGAGGGAAGGGAGGGAGAGAGGGAGAGACTCAATTATAAATCAGGGTGGAGAAATGACTCAGGAGTTAAGATCCAGTTTGGCTCTCAGAACACACACAGTGGCTCACAACCTTTGGAAACTCCAGTTCCGAGGGATCTAAGGTCTCTCCTGGCTTTCAAAGGCATTGTGTACGTGTGGTGCAAGACATGCAGACAAACATAAAATAAAAAATGAAAAACACACACAATGTTTTAAAGGCATTAAAATAATAAATAAAAATTTAAATATGTGAAGTGAACCTTAATAAGCTAATCCGGCCGGTGCTGGGCTTGGTGGCACAGGCCTGCCAGCCCAGCCACTTGAGAGGCTGTAGTTAGATGAGCCAGAGTCCAAGGTCTACCTGGACTACAGAGTGGGTTCAAGCCCAGCCTAGACAAAATACAAAATGAAAAGTAAGAGGGCTGAGGATGCAACTCAGGGATAGAGTGTTCAACATATGCAGGGTCTAAATCTCCAGCACCCAGGGTGTATGTGTGGTGGGGGACAGCCACAAATAGTGCTTTTCCACAGAGAGACAGAGAGATGCATAGATACATAGACACATGGTTAGACACAGAGATACATGGTTAGACACATAGATACATGGTTAGACACATAGATACATAGATAGATACATAGTTAGATGCACAGATACATAGATAGATACATGGTTAGATACATAGATACATGGTTAGATACATAGATACATGGTTAGATACATAGATACATAGTTAGATACATAGATAAATACATATATATACACATATATGTATATATATATACACACACACACACACACACACACACACACACACACACTCACTATGTAGACTGGCCTCTAATTTTACAGGGATCTGCCTGCCTCTGACTCCCGAGTGCTGCGATTAAGAGTATATCACTGCATCTGCCTTGATGGCTCATTTTAAAAAAATGACACAGCTGTTCATTTTAAAATTTATTTTATGTGTATGATTGTTTTGCTTATATATATTTCTGCACATCACATATGTGCCTAGTCCATGAGGAGGTCCGAAGAGGGCTTTAGATTCCCCTAGGGTCTGCTGGAACTAAAATTACACACAGTTTGTGAGCTACTATGTGGGTCCTGGGTTTTTGTTTTGTTGTTTTTATTTTCTTGTGTGTTTTGAGACTGAGGTTCTCTGTGTATCTGTCTATCTGTTCCCTGTCTATCCTAGAACTTACTCTGTAGACCATGCACAGAGATCTGTGTGCCTCTGCCTCCCAAGAGCTGGGATTACCACTGGTGAGCAGCCAGTGTTATATATAAGTTATATATACATACACACACACACACACACACACATATACTGTAGCTGTCTTCAGACACACCAGAAGAGGGTATTGGATCTCATTAGAGATGGTTGTGAACCACCATGTGGTTGCTGGGATTTGAACTCAGGACCTCTGGAAGAGCAGCTAGTGCTCTTAACCACTGAGCCATCTCTCCAGCCCCTTGACTGCCAGTTTTTAAATGTTGCATTTGAAATAAAGAAAGAACACGATGAGGCCGCCCGGAGCGCTCGGATTGTGGGGTTTCCCGCAATGCCTATGGGTCCTTCTTGCACCTCCTCTGTCTCCCACGGCACCGGCCAGACGGGTAAGTGCCGTGGTCTCTGTACTGCCCGGAAGCTCTGTAGTCACCGGCGGTGTCAGAAGCGGCAGGATAAACAGTACAAGAAAGCCCACTTGGGCACGGCCCCGAAGGCCAATCCATTTGGAGGTGCCTCTCATGCAAACGGAATTGTGCTGGAAAAAGTAGGGGTTGAAGTGAACAGCCAGATTCTGCCATCCGAAAGTGTGTCGGGGTGCAGCTCTGTAAGAACGGCAAGAAGATCACAGCCTTAGTGCCCAGCGATGGCTGCTTGAACTTCACTGAGGAAAATGATGGAGGTCTGGATGCTGGATTTGGTCAAAAAGGTCGTGCTGTGGTGATATTCCTGGAGTCTGCCTTATGGTTGTTAAAGTAGCCAATGTGTCTCTTTGGGATCTATGCAAAGGAATGAAGGGAGGCTGGAGAGATGGCTCAGCGGTTAAGAGCACGTCTGCTCTTCCAGAGGTCCTGAGTTCAAATCCCAGCAACCATGGTGGCTCACAACCATCTGAAATGGAATCTGGTGCCCTCTTCTGTGTGTTTGGTGGGAGGAGGAGGGGGTTAGAAAATAGAGATGCCCATCTGGAGCTGGAGAAATTAGACAGAGCAGGAGATGGCTAGCCAGCATGGTTTCCCTGTTTGATCTCCCAGCTGAGGGTTAGACAGGCGCAGGCATCAGGATACTTGGATGTGTGGAGTGGAGGGATGGGTGATTGAACGGGTGAGGTGTTGACTCTGGCAGCCAGCTCTCAGGGTCCCGCAGGTCTGGTGGGGAGCAGTGTCCAGGGAAGGGGACTGGAGGCGGAACCCCAGATCTGTGTTACCTTCAGGACAATAATGTTCTAGACCAAGTCTTCTTCAAGGTCAGGCTCTCAGACATTTCCTCCCTGCACTTTCAGGGAGGGAGAGGAGTAGGCACAGATCCCTCAGGCAGCACACTTTGTCCATTGCTTTACCCTTGAACTTAGAATGTGGAGACCGAATTCATAAACCCAGACAACCCAGAGCCTTGCTTCATATGGGCCTCGAAAAAGTCAGAAAACAAAAGACTAAAAGAAATCTCTGGATGCAAGACTCACACGCACATCACAGAGTCATGAATATGCAGTCGTCTTGTTAAAATTTGCTGATTGATTGATTATAGGCTCCCTAATCTCCTGGATTCAGAAATACCCAAACAGTGAAAACTTGGGAATTCTATCAAAATACCATGGGATAGCTTCCCACCTGTGTTTTTTAAGTTGACTTACTCTGATTTTTTTTTTTTTTTTTTTTTTTTTTTTTTTGGCTTCCAAGTCACCATGAATATTTCATAGATACGCCATACATTTAATATTTTAACGTTTTTACATCATATCTACAGTACCAGTACCTGACTTGTATATTTATGTGACTATTGTTAGAAGTGACTAATTGGGTTTGATTAGTTCCATCATTAATATTCTGTCCATAATTTAACATGCTTCAATAAAATACCCTAAAGCAGTGTAATGATTAGATTTCAGGAATATGTGTTTTGCAATTAAGTTCCTCTTGATTTTGATATGCAGATGAAGAAATGGTGGTCTCATTTAAAAAAAAAAAAAGCTGCTCTTATTAACTCAGCAGTACACTCTGAAGATTAGGTAAGAAACCCAAGATTTTCTCTTTGTATATGCTAGTTAAAATGTATTTCAATCAAGTCTATGTGGGCAAATCAGATTTGATTAGTTTAAGTTCACAGTCATTCTATCTAAATGAATAATGTGTCACCTAACATTGCAAAAATTTGATTAATAGTTTATCAGTTAATTAAAAACGAGGTTTAATTTTTCTTTTTTTAGGAAAATGCAAGGTAGATATTCCTTGTGTTCATCATAAATGCAAATTATCTCAGCTCCAACCTATTGTTCTTATTCTTCATTTTCCCCCTCTCTTCCTTTCTCAGCCAATTGGCAAGAAAAGAAAGCATCTGAAGGCACGTCTTCCAGAGGGACGTGGAGGCAAACTTTTCTCAGTTCCCACCGTAGCTGTCTTTTCCATCTTGTTCTAGAAGAGCTAGCCATTTGGCCTCAGTTTCTCCAAGTGCCTCTTGGCCTTGCTCTGACCCCCATCCCAGTCCCTCTCAGTCCTTGGCCAGGGGACATTTTCTAAGTGATGAGTATGGTAACCTTGTTCTGTCTAATTGGTCCATGGAACTGGAACCAGAGGGTCTTATAACCCAGTGACACTGCAGCCTGTCCTGAGAGCCGAGGACCACGGGTCCTCTTCCCCCCCTCCTGGTTCGGGCTATCTGCATCCGCTGGAAAGAATCCGAGAGAACAGCTTCTTTGTGTAGCAGGGATCGTCCCTGAGAGGCCACCGCACACATGGAGCGTGAGATGCTTCTCCTGGACTGACAGGACTGTGCCGAGCACAACTGAGTAAGTTCCCACAGTAACCTCTGGGGCACAAAGCAGACTAGGCCTTGACCATCCTGACATCAAGGAAAGGGGGTGGGGTCAGGCTGTTTCTCCCTTGCTGGTGAGATGTTAAGTCCCTGAGACTGTGACCTGGCTTTTCCCATACCTGCTGCCCACAAGCAAAATGGGCTCCCATGGTTACAGGTCGCCCGGAGGCCTGAGGCCACAGTGAAGACAGAAGATAAGAAGAGGGAGCCCAGATTTCAGTACCCAGGCTCTGTGCAGATGCAGTCAGTCCTACGAACTCCATGAACTCTGTCCTCAGCTTTGAGAGGAACTTACTGTCAGTCAGGGTTTACCAAGAACATGGGGAGCAGACCCCATCCCAGTCATGATGGTTGGTGCCGTAGCTATTGCTCTCAATTGAGATTCTTGAAGCAGGGGGTGGCAGGGGGTGGCACTGAGTAGAAAGTACAATGGAGTTTGGGATGGGGGGGCACTCGGGCCTACGTTGGGGGGACTGTCACCTTGAGCTGTGATTTCAAAGGTGACAGTCAACCTACCAAGAAAGATCAGCTAGAGATGGCTCAGTGGTTACAAGCCATCTTTCAGAGGTCCCGAGTTCAATTTCCAGCAACCACACGGTGGCTCACAACCATCTCCAATGGGATCTGGTGCCCTCTGCTGGTGTGTCTGAAGACAGCGACCGTGAACTCATCTTAGTAAAATAAATACATTAAAAAATAAAGAAAATTAAAAGTCAATTTCAGTTCATAAGTAGGGAGCAGAGAAGGGGTCATGAGGAGCTCTGAGGTGCACCTGCCTGGCTCAGTAAGGCAAGCAGAGCATCTTCTTCATGCTGCATTCAAAATTCCAGACATTGTCCAAGTACTGAGATCCCAGCAAGGTATGGTATGCTGTTATCTGTTAAAACTGCTGGGTTTGCAGCTAGCTTGACCAGGTCCGCATGCTTGCTGCTGTGTGGATAGTTCTGGAAAGAATCTCTCTCTCCATCACCAGCCACTGTGTTTCCAAGTTGGCATCTCTCTACCACTGCTCCAGAGGGCTGGACTTTCCCTCTCTGCTTCAGAACCACTTGGGGAATGACCTCTGTTCTGCGTTTAGAGTCATCATGAAGATCAAACATGCATGCCTTGAGCACAGGCTAGACCCAGACAGGTTGATAATGAGCCACTGGCTTTTATTTTATTTTATGTGTATGAGTGTTTCGTCTATGTGTATGTATGTGGACCACATGCATTCAGAACCTACGGAGGTCAGAAGAGGACATTGGATTTTTTTGACACTGCAATCACATGTGGTTGGGAACAGTCACGTAGGTGCTGGGAATCAAACGTGGGTGCTCGGAAAGAATAGCTAGTGCTCTTAACCACTGCGTTATCTCTCCAGCCTGGCAACGGGCAAATTAAAAACTCCGTGTCTGGATCCTGCAAATTACAACTAGACAAACAGGATGTTCAAACTCTTGGGAGACTAAGGTGGTGGTGGTAGTGGGGGATCACGTATCTGAGGCCAGCCTGTGCTACTCAGAGAGTTCCAAGACACTGTGTCAACATTCTGTCTCAAAACAAACAAACTGCAAGTCATCACACCACACATGCACACATACACACATACACACAGACAGGTACAAGAGCCACAACACACACACACAATAGTCATACCACACAACCACACAAAAACAGTCATCACACCACATACACACACAAACACACACACACACAATAGTCATACCACACAAAAACAGTCATCACACCACACACACATACACAATAGTCATACCACACAATGACACAAAAACAGTCATCATACCACATACATACACACACACACACACAAAATAGTCATACCACACGACACAAAAACAGTCATCATACCACACACACACACACACACACACACACACACAAAATAGTCATACCACACAACGACACAAAAACAGTCATCATACCACACACACACACACACACACACACACACACAAAATAGTCATACCACACAACCACACAAAAACAGTCATCATACCACACACACACACACACACACACACACACAAAATAGTCATACCACACAACCACACAAAAACAGTCATCACCCCCCCCACACACACACACACACCAGTTGACCTTGGACAAGCCATCAGGGAGGAAAGACTGCTCAAGAATGCTAACGCCACAAAGAGGGCCGGACCTCCAGCGTATCACGGGCTGCTCCCCACAAACCCAGAGAGCAGATGCCCACTTCCTATCCCCATCTTCAAAGAGCTGCAGGGCTTTTGACTGTCAGGTCCAGTAAGGCACCAGGCTGCTCGGTCCTGATCGGCCTCCAGTGCAAACTGTTGTCACTGTGCTGATTAGGGCTTCTAGAAGCTTCTATGTACATCTGCTAATGCTATAAGCAACAGATTAAGTTGATCTTAAATGTGAACCTTACTCTAAAATTATGGGTTTGTTTGTTGTTTTGTTGGTTTTTTTTTTTAAGATAAAATATTAGAAGTGATCTCCTAATCTTTCTGAGACCAAATCAAGGGCTGATAAGAGAACCAGGACTAGCCAGGTCACCTTGGAGACCATATCCTAGGCCAATGGTATTAAGTATAGAGGAAACTTATTTAAGATTCACCAAAATCCAAGTTCTCCATTTTGTGATGAGGCAACTGGAGCTTGAGTTTATCAAGGTCCCATGATCAGCATTCGGAAGCCAAAAACTCGAGGTCAGTGGGTTTCAGGGTGTATACATGTATGCACGAGTTAGCAGCTCATCTCTAACAAAAATATCTAAGAATTACCTTGGCCAATGGCTTCAGAGGTTTTCATCAGTGGTGGGCTGGCTCCATTGCTAAGGCCCTATGGTGAGAGCAAACGTGTGACAGAAGAGGCAGACCACCTCTCAGAGACCAGGCAGCAGGAGAAGGAAACTAAAGTTCTGGAAGCAGGATTAAATCCTTCAAACATATACCCCAATGAGTGTCATCTTCTAAGTCATCCCTACCTTCTACCTAACAGCCCATCCAGTTAATCAGCAGGCTAATCCTTTGAGGAAGTCTGAACACCCAGGACCCAATCACTTCAGTAATGCCACCATCTGGGGACCAAGTTTGAGGGACACTTTATAGACATGCCACAATACCCTTGGCACGGTGCCACCCCTAAAGTCCAGAAAACCAGCCCAGAGCTTATCCAAGCCACGGAGGAGAGTTTCACATCGGCAACCAGTTTGGAATCGCTGCTGTCCTTTCACTCCTAGGCCGAGAGATCTGCGCGAGTCTCTTAGAAAATTCGGAGCCAGGCCTGGATGTCTGGGAGCCAAACCACAGTCCTAGGTTGCTCCCCTGCCCTCTGCCCCTCAGCTACTCTTGAACCGATGTCTTACTTTCCAGCTTTCAGCAAAGGACATGCATCGTGAAAGACCAGGCTTCCCTGCTGCTGGGAAGAGGAAGAAAGGAAACAGGAAAGAAAGGATGATATCCCACCAGAGCAAAGCCCAAAGGTAGCATCTCTCATCTCTCAGGCTGGGTCAGCCCTCAGGAAGGGCTCCGAGCACTGGGACATCCAAGGTTTGGTGGGCCTCAGTGGTGTGCACGAATCTGCCTGAAGCCATGTTTTGGGGCATGTTTTCAAGGAACGAGAACAATGAATTCCCAGTCAGGTAGAGCTGCACATGTCCCCAATCCCAGCATCTCAGAGATGGCAGCAGGGGACTCTGAACTCAAAGCCAGCCAGGACTATGGTGAGAAAACTTACTCCACAAAATAAAAAAATAAATAAAGTTTACAATCTAGCGGTTAACAGCACCCAACTGATCGAGGGGACCTGGATTCTGTTCCCAGGGCATACGTGATGGCTCACAACCATCCGTAACTCCAGATCCAGGGGATACAACAGTCTTTTCTGATATGCTCAAGTACCAAACGTGCACACTATGTGTATACACATACCTTGTAGAAAACAAAAATTAAAACGAAACAAAAACTCATATAAAATAAGCAAATTTTAATTTTTAAAAAACGATACCCTTAACGCGGCAGTACGAAAAGGTGTTTTAATAAAGTTTAAGATGGGGGAAAGGAATTTTCCCCCCCCACTCAAAAGCTAATCCTAATTGTTGGGGGTTGGAGGTTGAATTTTTATTGAGGAAAAAAAAACTGTCTGCAAACTGGCAGAGTGGACCAGCTCATCTACTGAGATTTGACTGATAGGTCAGAAATGGATGACTTTAAATCGACGCTTGCTCCTTAGCTCCGTGCCTGGGGCACTGGGCTCCCTGGTCCAGGACTAAGCTTGCTAGGGCTTCTGGACTTCCCAGCGCTAGCCCACATTGGCAGGCAGCAAGCAGTAGCTGAGCTGCGTCGTGAATCCTTAACTCCCTCCCCATCTAGTAGACAGCTCTGAGAGGAAAGGTGGGGGCGCCCCTGCTGGCTCAGACTCAGAGATGTGCAGCTGAAGGAGGGGACAGAAAGCCCTATGTGAGCATCCGAGGGCACCATTAGACCTGCTTCTGGGATCCTGATTCTCCAGTGGGAGGGAACCCCAAGACTGTGCAAGAGGGGTGGGCTGCGGAGAGCTCCCGGAAGTTAACAAGATGATTTGCTATTTCCACGAGTATTGACTGGTGCCCATCAGTTTTGACACGTAATTAAAAAGATTCACCTTTGTGTCTGCTTTCCAGTGGCTCAGGATAGAACCCCAGGCCCCGTGCAAGCCAGACAAATACCTCACCACCAAGCCACAGAACAGATGCCTGTTTACGCCTCAGCAATACCCAAGTCAAGGTGGGGAGGGATGACCATATTCTGTCCCCCTGGATACATGGCAACTGCCAGATGTTTTGAGAGAGACAAAGAGCTGGAGAGGTAATGGTGGTGAGCCTTCCACCTGGGGCAGCCAACTAGAAAAGAACTGTTGGTCCAAGTGTTGCATCCTCCTCCTGAGTGTGTGTGTGTGTGTGTGTGTGTGTGTGTGTGTCTTTGTGTGTATGAGTGTGTGTTTTTACATGTGTGTTTGTGTGCATGTGTGATTCTCTGTGTATATGTATACGAATGTGTGTGTGTATGTGTGTGTGAGTACATGAGTATCTATTTGTGAGATTTTGTGTGTTTGTATGTGTGTGTTTCTGTTTGTGTGTGAATGTACGTTTGTGTGTGTGTGAGTGTGGATGTGTGTACGTGGGTGTTTGTGTGTGAGAGTGTTTCTGTTTTTATGTGCATGAATGTATATGAGTGTGTATAGTGTGTGTCTGTCTTTGTGTGTGTGTCTTTGTGTGTATGAGTGTATGTTTTTACTTGTGTGTTTGTGTGTATGATTCTCTGTATGTATGTACTCGAGTGTCTGTGTGTGTGTGTGTTAGAGACTATCTGTGAGGGTGTGTGCCTGTGTGAATATACAAGTATTTATTTGTGAGATTTTGTGTGTTTGTGTGTGTGTGTGTGTTTCTATTTGTGTGTATGTATGTTGTGTTTGTGTGTAGGTATTTATGTGTGAGAGTTTTTCTCTGTTTGTGTGCGTGTGTGTGTGTGTACTAAGAATGTCTGTTCCCCAGTGAGCTTGGGAGTGACTGAGAGGTTTTGTCGCACTGCTCACTGGCAAGTCCCAGTACTGGGATCTGAACCTATCACTCCTGTCCTCCACTTATTTTAGGACCTAAAGACCCAAAAGTCTACCTCGGCTAACACAGGGACACCTGTGGTGAGCTCTTGGTGAGAACTTACTTCCTCTGGATGGACCCACGCGAGCTGAGCGCCCAAGAGTTCTTTGGGTTCCCTGTCTCCCACCTCAGACTTGAAACTGAACATTGCACAGGGGACACTATGACATTGCCTGTGGGTGCCGATGAGCGCGTTCACACTGACTCAGAGCCCTGCCCCACATCGAATGATAAGCGGCAGACAAAAAAAAAAAAAAAAAAAAAAAAAAAAAACAAGAAAAAACAATCATCTCTGGGAGCTAAGATTCTACTTAGACATTAAGGTCCAGAAGATAAATCGGGGCATGAGGAGTCGAGTATTCTGTAGAATCTCTGGTCCTCGCTTCTTAACCCTCTTAAATCTCTGTTTCCGCCACAGGCTCTGTCCAACGAACAGCCCTATGGGGCGGGCTTCCTGTCTCCCTCTCCGGATCTGGACTGAGCCACTCATACAGGACATCTCAGAGCCCTGGCTCACATCGTAGCCCTCGGGAGGGTCGGTCACCCCACCCAATGCTGGAGACCTTGTGAACAGCACCCGCTAGCCTGCTTCCCACCGGTTCCCTCTTCTGCAGGTGCCTTCTTAATTACACCCAGAGAGCACAGGAAAGTGGATTCCAGCGATATTTATTTTCTGCTCTGAACCAAGCACAGGTAACTCACCGGGGGCGTCTTTCTTAATGAGGGAAGAAAAATGTCAGAGCAGCGATCTGCCCAATGGACTCAAAAATAAGCAAAAAAAAAAAAAAATCACACGGAATTTCATTTTGCGTTGGTTGACTGTGTGTATGAGATTAACAAAAAAGAAATGTCTTTGTAACTGGGTGAAAACTGGTACTGGGAGTTATCCCACAAGGAGACATGCCTTGTAGAGACACTCATCATTTGGGGGGAGGGGAGGTGAGGGTGGGTTGTTCCATTCAACACCAGCTGGATGAGAGCCTGAGGCAGGAGGATGGCAATTCAAAGCAAACAGTTCTGCTGAAAGCAAAGGCTTAGCTCTCTGTGGCTATGGGGTCAATGCCAGAGCCCTGGCGAAGTAATTACCAAGACTGGCTGGTTGAGTTGGGGACGACTCCTGCCCCCATCTGAAGTACAGTGACAAGATCATCTCTGGAGCTGAGGACATCATAGAATGGACGTAAGGGCTCGGTAGCGCTCAGAGAGCCTGGGAAACCGGAAATGAAGGCCTGATTGGTTTCATTTAGAGCAACAGAAAGGAAGGCACAGAGGGTAAAATAACGGCTTTGTATCCTGACAGCATCAGGAGATACAGATATGTAAAGAGATACAGGAACGTCCTGGTGAGGTCTCTAAAGGGAGCTGTCTGGCTGCCCTTCTGTAAAATGCAGGAGGCCGTGGGCAAAGTCTCCAGGTTGGGAGCCCAGCAGCCAGTCTTTGCAAAGTATCAGGAATCAGCCTGAAGGCTCACGGGTATATACAGGCAGAAGGCCTATATGTACCCTTTCTCTACCTGCTCTTGGACAAGCAGGCACCCACACACACACCCATGTAGATGCTCTGTTAAGTTTTTTGAAGGGTTGGACCAGGAGAATACCAAGAAGAGACCAGGGCAGAGGAAAAACTGGATGTACGCACTCCCTGGCTCTGAGTTTAGAGGTCAGAGCTCCTACAATAACCCTGACCTTCAGACTTAGGGCTTATTACACTCAGAGTCTGCCCCTCCTTGCCAAGACCCCATCATAAACATTCCCTCATTTATACTGGTCCTGGATCCTGGACTTTCTAACCCCCAAGAGCAAAAGAAACCATATTTGGAAAAGAGAGGGTCCTGTCTCTGAGAACCCATGCCCTGCCCAAAGGTCAAAGGGCATCCCCAGGAACAGAGCGTGGTCTGTTTTGAAAACAACAAACAGCATGGATCTCAGTGGTCCCAGCCTCTTACATGTACCTGAGCTGTTTGATGAATGTGTCCCCAGGCTCAACTGCAGCTGTCCCCAGAGGACAGCTCTCAAGATAAATAAATAAAGCCTTCTCTCGTGGCACATGCCGGTGTCCGGGCTCCAAGGCCTATTTTTAGAATGTAGGGCAATTTTCTCCCAGAATAGACAAGACAGCTAATCCAGGAGGGAGGCTTGAGAGAGAGAGAGAGAGATGAAGACGTAGAGTCTAGATATGAATTAGTTGTGAGTATATTATTTGAAGAAATGTTGAACAGCTAAGCAAATATTTGATACCTTTGAATTGGAGCCGGCGTTTCCACAGGCTGAGCACTATGCATTGTCACTGCTGAGACATCCCACTTCCTCCCGGATGTACCTGGCTGTCACACCCTGCTCTGAAGCCCTCTTGCTGCAGCAGGATGAGAAGCCATGGAAACCGTGTACCTGCTGGAACTGAGGGCAGCCACCGGCCCAGCGTGTCTCTGGAACAGTGGCTGCTTGGAGGCTTACAGGTCTCCCTCCCTCTCCCCTTCCCCCACCTCACCCCTCCCCCCCAACCTCCTCCAGCCTCAGCCTCAGCCTCTTGGATACTGGGACCGAAGGCTTGTGCCATCACACCTGACAACTTTTCTATTTTGAGAAGTGCTTACTGCCCTTCAATTTACCATACCTTAAAAAAAAATTATTACTATATTCATTCTTTGTGTATGCACAGAGCATACTTGGAGGTCCAAAAAGGAAGTCTGCTCTCTCCTTGCATCATGTGGGTCCCGGTATCAAACTCAGGTCATCAGACTTGGTGGCAAGCACTGTTAGGACCTGACTCTGCCTGCCATGTCTTATTAGAAGGGGTGAGGCGGCTGCCCCTGTAGGGGATCACCAAATATAGACCAGATCAGAGAAAATGATCCGGTCTATATTCGAACCTTTTAGTCAGTGACACTGGACAGAGAGAGGGTTTGGAGACAGAAAACAAGTCTTATCTGTGAGACAAGAAGCAGAGCCTCCAGATTTGGACACGGCTGTGAGAATTTTCAGACTGGCGAAGAATCCGCTTTCTTCAGCTTACAGTTGGAAGAAAGGTCTAAGAGACCCAGGACAGTCAGTAGATCTGTCTTGAGGGTGGTAGACTCATGTTAGTTACCCAAGCTTGGGGGGATGGGGGTAACCGGCATTGGTATCCCCAGCTCACAGATGGAGAAGTGAAAATTCATAACACGGTCACTTTGAGAACTCATGTCTCTGTGAGTGGTGTGTGTGTGTGTGTGTGTGTGTGTGTGTGTGATCCTGTGCTTTGCACATGCCTGGTATCTGCAGTCTATGCTAGTGTGCTAGCTGATTTTATGTCAACTTAACATGACCTAAAGTTGAAAGGAGGGAACCTCAATTGGGAAAATGCCTCCCTTAGCAAACATTCTGCTATAGAGTGTTTTCTTAATTAGGGATTGATGGGGGATACCCTGCCCACTAGGGTGGTGCCATCCTTGGGTCGGTGGGGCCAGATTCTATAAAAAAGCAGGCTGAGCAAGCCATGAGGAACAAGCCAGTAAGCAGCACCCCTCCATGGCCGGTTGGATCAGCTTCTGTCTCTAGGTTCCTGTCCTATTTGAGTTCCTGTCCTGACTTCCTTCAGTGATGAACTGCGGTGTAGAAGTGTGAGCCAAATAAACCCTTTCCGCCCCAATTTGCTTTTGGTCATAGTTTTTCATCTTAGCAATAGTGACCCTAACTAAGACACCCAGGGACAGTTAGTGTGTGCTTTGACCTCATACTGGATCGTCACCTCAATCCACCAGCTAATCATTGCAAAGACCCCCGCCCCAAGGCATGCACTTCTATCAGCTCCAACTTACAGAAGAATAAAAGGCGTTCACAAAGGTCAATGAATGCCTCTGCTTCGTCCTACTCATCCGAGACATACCAAGCCTGCCTCCCACCTCTCTGCGCCTCCATTGGTACACACGGTCTCCTTGAAGATGCTTACTTTTCTCACTCTGCTGGGAGAATCCCGAGCAGGACGAGAGGTGGCAGCGTGGACACTGTCGGCTGTGTGGCGTGGTTAGGAGGCTCTGGGTGCAAAGATGTAATCCCCTCTGCAAGCCCTTTAAGCCCTGCAAGCCCTGGCGCCGCTGCTGCAGGAGCGCAGCCACCAGATGGCAGCAGATGCCTTGTGGTCCAATGACCGCAAGGGAGCGCTGCCCAGGCCAGACCCACGGAGCCCACCCGCGGTGCACCCCCGGGAGCTGGGCGCCTGGGCCCGCCGGTGTGCTGCCCCGGAGCCCTCCCTGCCATCCCACCCCGCCCGCCCCTGGCGGGCCGCCGCCTGCTGTTCGCGGCGCGGGCGCGCTGATTGGCTTGGTCTGTAGCTAGGGCGCCGATGAGCAATCAGCCCCTGCGGGGACCCAGCGTGGGCGAGCCCCGGGCTGCCAAAGAGACAGGATTGTCCTACCCTGGCAGATTAGAACGTTCCCCCTCCCGCCTTACGATTTCCTGCGCTTCAACCGGGAGGCGTCACCCGGTTCGACTTCCGACGGGTGGCACATGGCCGACCAGGGCCCCCTGAGGTCTGCCGGTTTTAACGCCCAGGTAGGCCCCACTGAGCGCCTTCACGGTTAAAACAGGCTAGATCTGGCCCGGAGCGCGGTAAATGATGAACGCGACCAAATGCCTGTAAGTCCCAAGGCCCTTTCTAAGCTCTATAAAGGGTACTGGGCGAAGGGTAGGGAGATTGGGGAGTCTCAAGGGTAGACCAGGCTCACTCTCAGCCCCCGGAGATCAAACCATACACCATCAATACAGAGCCAAAATCCTCTGCTCCAGAAGACACAACAGAGAGCCACTGTACTCCCTCCATTCCACAGAGGAGGAACTGAAACCACGCAGGGAGGGGCAAGTCAGAGAAGAAGGCAGGGATAGGAGGTTGGGGGGAGGGGTGCGGGGGTAGATGTGGACTGGAACCTATATTACAAGAATTCTGAGTTCCTTAGAAAAGGAAGGACTGGGTTGGAGAGATGGTTCAGTGGTTAAACGCACTGACTGCTCTTCCAGAGGTCCTGAGTTCAAATCCCAGCAACCACATGGTGGCTCACAACCATCTGTAATGAGATCTGTTGTGTCTGAAGACAGCTACAGTGTACTTATATGTAATAAATCTTTTTAAAAAGAAAGAAAGAAAAGAAAGGACTAACTGAAACAGAACAAAATATCAGCTCTGAATGTATGTGAAGTCACCCCTGGATTCAACGGATTGAAAAAATTCACCCCTAAAGTGCCTCTGTATTGAACACATACAGACTCTCATATCCTTGTTCCCTAAGCAATGCATTAAGCAGCTGTTTACAGACTTAACATGGGCGTGAGCACAACGGTTATATGCAAACAGCAAACCATCATATGCAAGGGTCAGGAGGATTTATAGCAAGTTATCTCAGGGTGATTGTGAAACCAACTCCCTGCAACTGCCAAGGACATTCTGCGGAATGCAACGAAATAGAAAGAGAAAAAGGTTTCTTCTTTTCTTTCCTTTTTGATGCTGCTCTGCCAGTCACTACCAGCCCCTGAGCCACAGCCCAACCCCTCACCGAGGGATTCTAGGGAAACCCCTAGGACGAAAGTAGAATTTAGGGGGACACTGTTGGGAGTCTCCTGGCTCTGGTGCTGTTCTTCCTGCTCTGATCCCCTCACCACTCCGGGTCTTTCTGGATCTCTGTTAGGCAGAAATGTTTGTGGACAGTGCTCTGTGGCAATAAGGGAAGAACGCCTGGGAAGCCGTGCGTGGTTTCAAGATTTGCCACGTTTCCAAATCTTACCCATTAATTAGGGTCTTGTCCTAGGGCAACACAACCACAACGTTACCTTTGTCATATCTTCTATTCGTGTGTGTGTGTGTGTGTGTGTGTGTGTGCCGGCAGCATCCATGGAACCTGAGTTGTAGTTGTGAGCTGCCACGTGGATACTGAGGATCACACAAATGTCCTCCACAGGACCAGCGAGTGCTCCTAATGGCTGGGACATCTCTCTGTCCCCGGGAACATGAGCCTGTTTCTCTGCTACTCAACAACAGCAAGTTATCATGAGTTCAGTGCTGAGACCGATGTGTACCTGGCTCACAGTTCTGTAGTCAGAAATCTGGGTAAGGTGTGAATCTGCTGAATCATTTACTGAGGCTTTTTTTTTTTTTTTAAGAAGGTTGACGTCGTCAAAAGGTTTGGCTTCTATCTGAAGAGGCAGGTGAAAATGGTTGGGGAGGGGGGCTTTGCCTCCAATTCAGTCCTCATAGGATTGAAGCCATAGGACTCTGTGTGTGTGTGTCCATGTGTGTCCTGTGTCTGTAAGCTCTGCATGGTCTTTACTTTTATAGAACGTCTTCTGATCCTCAGGCATAGTTACATGTAGCTCAGTGCATTAGAGACACATTGGAAAAACAAAACAAAAGTCTTCCCGTCTCTTCCCCCTTCTCCACTTTCCCCTCCTTGTCTTCCTCTTCCACCCCCTCTTCCTCTTTTTCCTTCTCCTTCTCATAACTTAGGGTTCTGCCCTGTTACCACCTCATCCTCCTGAGGTTTGGGGTTGCAGGCATGCACCTCTATCCCCAGCTAGACTCACATACTCATAAACAGTTTATAAGCATTTTTTTCATATTTTCTGAATACCAAATGTCAGAATGCTTAGTCATCAATGTAATAAATGAAATATAATATTGGTTTAAATTGGCATTACTCTGAGCGTTAGAGAGGTGGAATCATCTTCCACACGTTCCTATGTTATTTTCTTTCCTTCTTCAAATCGCCGCTCCATCGTGTTTGTTTCTCATCATGATAGGGATTGTCTTAGTTACAATTTTATTGCTGTGAAGAGCTACCATGAGGAGGGTATTTAATTGGGGCTAGCTTGCAGTTCAGAGATTTACTCTGTTATCATCCTGAGGGATACATGTTGGCATGCCGACAGACTTGTGTTGGAGGGTCTGAAAGATTTACATCTGGATTGGCAGACAGCTGGGAGAGAGCTGACTTAAGCTTCTGAAACCTCTAAGTTCACCCCCTTAGTGACACACCTCCTCCAAGGCCACACCTCCTCCGGCAAGGCCACGCCCATTGCAACAAAGCCACACCTCCTTATTCTTTGTCCCTAGGGACCAAGCATTCAGACATGATTGTATGGCGGCCTTTCCTATTCAAGCCACCACGGGGATTTTATTCTGTGTCAACTGTTTGTAGACTTCTTTTACAATGCAACGTGCACTGCAGCAGGTCTGTAGACGTCAGAAAACACTTTTATGAAACTTGTTCTCTCCTCCCATCTTTGTGTGGGTTCCAGGACCCAACTCAGTTGTAGAACATGGGGTGAGTGTTCTTACTCACTGAGCTGTCTCACAGATCCCATTAAAAACAGAAGAGGAAAGAAAGAAAGAGAGAGAGGGAGAGAAAGAAAGAAAGAAAGAAAGGAATGAAATGAAAGAAAAGCAAAAACCCGACCACAGCATTGCTTATATTAATTTATCTTTTTATTATTTTCAGTTTTCTAACTTCTTGAAATTTTCGTATTTATTAATTCTCTCCCACTGTTGCTAATGTGTAGCCTTTTCTACTCTTCTTTCTCTGATTTCCTAAATCATTCAAGTAAGTTGATTTTGGTGGCCCATGTCTGTAACTCCAGGACTGGGAAGGCCAGGCCAAGGCAGACAGATCAAGAGTTAGAAGCCTAAGGCTGGAGAGGTGATTCAGCTGCTAAGAGCATTGGCTGCTTTTCCAAAGGACCTGGATTCGGTTCCCAGCACCCACGTGGTGGCTCACAGCCATCTATAACCCTAGTTTAAGGAAATCTGATGCCCTCTTCTGGCCTCCACTGACATTGCACATACATGGTGTACAGACATACATGCAGATAAAATAACATACAAATAGAAATAAGCCCAGTAGGGGAGAGAGAGGGAGAGAGAGAGAGAGAGAGAGAGAGAGAGAGAGAGAGAGAGAGAGAGAGAGAGAGAGAGAGAAAGGACAGAGAAGCAGCCTGGGACTGGAGAGACAGCTCACCAGTTAGAACCACTAGCCCTTCTAGCAGATAACTGGTTTCCATTTCCAGTACATACATAGTGGCTCACAACTGTCTATAATTCCAGTCCCAGGGGATCTAACCTCCTCTTCTGACCACCACAGGCACCATGTATACATGTGGTGCACAGATCCACAGGCAGACAAAACACTCATCCACATGTGGATAAATAAATGAAATGAATAAAAAAGGGAAAACATTACAAGCCAACCTGGGCTACATAGTAGGATCCCTGTCTATATATATATATATATATATATATATATATATATATATATATATATATCAAAAGGGGGGAAAATGACTTTTCTGTTTGTATTTTCTGACTGTAAATCTCCCTCTGATTGAAACTTCGCATGCATCCCTGGGTTTTTATACAAATGTTTTCATTAATCCTGGTTGTGACCCAAATGTTAAGGACTCTGCTTAATTTTCGGTGATCATAATTTTGCTTGTCACACTCTGGGAGGGGTCACTTTTTATTATTTTTTTAAAGATTTATTTGTTTGTGATATTTAAGTACACTGTGGCTGTCTTCAGACACACCAGCAGAGGGCGTCAGATCCCATTACAGATGGTTGTGAGCCACCATGTGGTTGCTGGGATCTGAACTCAGGACCTCTGGAAGAGCAGTCAGTGCTCTTAACCGTTGAGTCATCTCTCCAGCCCACTTTTTATTATTTTTATTCACTCTTCTCTCATATAATACATCTCAACCTCAAATCTCCTCCCTCCACTCCTCCCAGTCTCCCCCACACCTCCCATTTTCCCCAGTGCATCCCAATCCCCACCTCTTCTCCCTCCAGAAAACAGCAGGGCCTTCTTAAGTATTGTGGCTTAGCTATCATGAGTGAGTATATGCCATGTTTGTCTTTCTGGGTCTGGGTGACCTCACTCGGGATGATTTTTTTTTTCTAGCTCCCTCCATTTGCCTGCTCATTGCATGATATCATTTTTCAGCAGCCTAGCAACATCCCATTGAGTAGGTGGGCCATGTTTTCTTTATCCATTCTTTGATTTAGGGACATCTGGGTTGTTTCCAGTGTCTGGCTATCACAAAGAAAGCTGCCGTGAACACAGGAGAGCAAGTGTCCTTGTGAGATGGTAGAACATCGGGTACACACCCAAGAGTGCTGTAGCCGGGTCTCGACCTCGAACTCTTCCCAATTCTCTGAGGGATATTGATTTCCATAGTGGTTGTACCAGTCTGCACTCCCATGAGGAGTCATTTTTAAAACTGGCTCTTTCTGGTTTAACTGGGAGGTGAACAGAGAGAGTGGCTCTCTTTCATACTTCCTAAGAATGTACTTGCAGATGGTAAGATGGTAACCTGTTTGATGTTCTGGGATGTCCAATAGAGTGGCTGCTCTCTGGTATAAAGTAGTACTTACCACCTTAATTACTGTTAATCACTTACCATCAATTAAACTCAACTCCTAAATTAAGATCCTTACTGCATTATTAAAATCTCCTACGTCTTTGTCCATCGGGGTCTTCCACTTTCTAAAAGAGGTCCAGAGGATATCGCCACTAGCCAAGGCTGCTGTGCTGGGAGGCAAACCAAACACTCTTTGACGCGAATCCATTTGGGGAGTTTTAAACACACCATGTAAATAATAGCTTTATTAGCACTGTGTGTTGATAAATGAAAGTAAATATTATGGAAAACATTTATAGTCAAATATTTACTAAAGTAAGAGGGTTTTTTAAAAAAATATTTATTTATTGCATAGGAGTACACTGTAGATGTCTTCAAACACACCAGAAGGGGGCATCTAATTCCATTATAGATGGTTGGTTGTGAACCACCATGTGGTTGTTAGGATTTGAACTCAGAACCTCTGGAAGGGCAGCCAGTGCTCTTAACCACGGAGCCTGTTCTCCAGCCTCTAAAGTGGTGGTTTTAATTAAAAAGAAAAAGAAAAAAAAAAGTCATATGTATTAGAGCTTTATGTGCAGTGCCCATAAAGGCCAGAAGAGGGCATCAGCTCTCCTGGAACTGGAGTTCCAGATGGTTGTGAGTTGCGGTGTAGTAGTTGCTGGGAATCAAAACTCGGTTCCCTCGCCCCTCACTTTGGGTATCAGGCTTGCTCAGAATCGATCTCCAGGTCAGGATCTGGAGACGTAGCACTTCTCTTTGTCTTCAGACCAAATACAGATCCCCCTTGCACTTTTGTTGGTTTTTCTGTTCCTGTGATAGAACATCATGACCAAAAGCAACGCGGGGAGGAAAGGATGCACTTCCTTTCCACTTCCTCATCACATCCCCAAAGGAAGTCAGGGCAGGAACTCAAGCAGGAACCTGGTGGTAGGAACTGAAGCAGAGGCCATGGAAGGGTGCTGCTTACTGGCTTGCTCTTCACTCGCTCGGCCTGCCTTTGTTACAGAGTTGGAAACCGCGGGGAAGTGACCCCGGACTCACTCCAAGTTATAATTAGGTTCATTTATTAAGACCGCTGGCAGGACGACAGCCCCAACGCCAAATCGAAGGTGTGCCACCCAGAAGGGGCTAAGAGAAGGGTTTTTAAAGGTGGAGACCATGTTTACAGCTGCACGAGAAACTGCTCTACTCCCCTCAGCTGGTAAGTAGCAGTCCGCACCCCCCACACACACCAACACAGCGATAAATGGGTTTACAAAAGCCAGAGCAAGCCACTAATTATCCCATAGCAATTACATCATTCTGGAGAGGGGAGAAGAGGGGCAAGGAATCAGAGTTACCTTGAGTTATCTTTTAGAAATGTAGAAGGGGGCAAGGGGTGCTGGAGAGATGGCTCAGTGGTTAAGAGCACTGACTGCTCTTCCAGAGGTCCTGAGTTCAAATCCCAGCAACCACATGGTGGCTCACATCCATCTGTAATGAGTTCTGGTGTGTCTGAAGACAGCTACAATGTATTTATATATAATAAATAAATCTAAAAGGAAAAAAAATGGACCCATCCCACCATCTGTTTAAAAAAAGAAAAAGGAAGAAAGAAATGTAGAACGGATGCCTAGCAAGAAACGGGGTTTCCTTAGCAAGAAACGGGGTTTCTTTAGCCAGCATACTTCTTATGGCCTCAAGACACCTGCCCAGGGGCCCACCACCAATCTGGTCCTCACACATCAATCAAGGAAATGCAACACAGGTTTGCCCACGGGCCTGTCTACTGGGAACGTTTTTTTTATTTTCAATGCAGGCCCTCTCTTCCTAAATGTCGCTAGCTTGGGTTGAGTTGACAGAAAACCAGTCGGCACATCTGGCCATCCATTTTCCTGATATGCAGATGATACCTTAAGGAAGTATGATTCCTAGGCCACTGTCCTGGTCACCTGGGTACCACGGTCCACAGAAGGGGAGCAGATGTGAAGGTCACTGCTAACCTGATGGTTTCCAGGTTTCCTGTCTCCCTTTTCCCCTCCTCTTCCTTTCCATTTTCTTTTCTAAACAAGATCGCACTAACGTGTGTACAATGGTTTCAATCTCACAATTCCCTTGCCTCAGCTCCCCAGGTGCTAGGACTGGAACTGTATGCCACCACACAAGACCAGTAGCCAGTTTTCCCTTTCCTTTGTAAGAAGCCTCCCTTTTAGTCTGGAAGTTCATAGTTCTGGAATTACACCAGGGTCTGTCTAAGTATATACTTTGCTGTAATTAATCCTTCCTGGAACTTTCTCAGCCCCTTTAATCAAGTCTTCCTGAAGCTTGGAAAATGCTTTTTAATTAATTAATTGTTCAATTCTTGTTTTCCCTCTATACATTTCCCCCCTTTTCTCTTTTTGTAAAAGCCCTCTTCTTTGCGTGTTAGATCCCAGGATTTGCTCTGTACGTCGCGCTTACGTTGCACTTACGTCATGTCGCGCTTGTCTCCAGTGAAGTTTTGCTCCACAGGACCCTCCAGGACATCAGCACATCTCCTCCTGAGTTCACTGACTGCATTTATCTTTACTTTCATTCATTTCATCTTTTTTGTCGTTGTTTTTATTTGTGTTATGATTTGTGGGATGTTCTCCCAACAGGCTATTTTGAGCACTTTGTTCCCAGATGCTGGCATGCTTGTGGGAGGCTGTGGGACTCTGGGAGGTGGGGCTTGGTTGGAAGAAATGAAGGCTGGGTTTAGAGCATGTGTTACTCCTGACTCCTTTCCCGCAGGCTTCAGGGTCTGGCTTCACCTAAGAATCTCTGCAGCGCTGTTCTTGCCATCCCTTCCACCCTCGGTGACCCATTCTCCAGGAAATTAGGAGAATCCCTCCTTCCTATGGTGGCTGTTGGGGGTAGGTTCCGTGGAATCTGGAGTGGGGCCTCTGGGGACAGCTGTGGAGAATTATCTTGATCGCGATTCAGTTGTAATCGGAAGACCCGCCCACTGTGGGTGAGTCCATTCCCTGTTCAGGGATCCTGGACCGTTAAAGATGGAGAGAGTAGGTTGAGCAGTAATTTATGCTCTCTTCTGACTGTGGATGTAGTGTAATTAACTGGTTCAAGCTCTTCCTTCCTTGGCTTCCCTGCTGTAATGGACTATACCTTGAACGATGAACTAGTATGTTGGCATTCTTTTATGCCCCGCCCAACAGTTACCTAGCAACAACCAGGCAGGCCTGGCTATTTAGGGCTACAAGGGGCTATTTGGCTTCTTACTCTCTCTTGACTCTGACCCCCTTTCCTCTCCCTAACCCCTTTCCCCTCCCCCCATCTCCACGTGTTCCCAGCCAGCCTCTTTTCTCTTTCTCTGTGTCCTCTTTCTCTGCCCTCTACTCCCTTCTCAACCCCCCTTCTCATGCCCCTAAATAAACTCTATTCTATGCTAGATCCGTTGTATGGCTGGTACCTCGAGGGGGTGGGATGTCTCAGCATGGGCCCGCTGAGTTACCCCCTTCCGGTACAGAGTTCTATAAATCATATCCTTGTTTTGTTTTTTTAAAAAATACAACATAATATGAGTGCTTTCTCCTGAGTTACTTTTGTCAGGATATTTGACCACAGCAGCAGAAAAGAAACAAGGACAGTCCCTTTTGGGGTGGCCACCAGGTACACAATCACAGCAACACAAAAGCCACAGATAAGAGCTTGGGTTTTGAGACCTTCTCACAGTGTAATAGACTCTGGTTGGCCTCAGTCTCTCCATTCTCCTGCCTCCTGGATGCTGGGATTCCAGGACCACCCCCAGCCTGGGCTTGGTTGAATTTCAAATAGAGAAAAGGCTTCCTGCTTTCAGCTCCTCGGGGTCTCCTCTTCCTCCAGGAGTGATAAATAAAAGGTGAGCAAAAACAACTTGCGGAGGAGAGGATTTATTCTGTTTTACACTTCCAGTTCTTCATTGAGAAGCATCTGGGCAGGAATTCTAGGAACTGGAGACAAAAACCTGGAAGAATAGTGCTAACGTCCTCTGTCTGTCTGTCTGTCTGTCTGTCTGCCTGTCTTTTTCTCACTGTACCTCTCTCTTTGGCTCCATTCCCTCACCCCCAACTCCCACCCTTTCTTACTTTCTCTATGTGTCTGTCTGTCTCTCTCCACCTCCACCCGGAGGTGATACAGGCCACAGAGTCTGGGCCTTCCCACATCAATCAACAACCAAGACATTTCTCCCTCAGACATGGAGAAGCCATCGGATCTAGGGAATTCTTCAACTGAGACTTCTCAGATGGCTCTTAGGTCTATGGAGAGCAGTCACAGCCCCACTGTGGGCTCACCCCCAGGAGTCTCCGTGAGAATTCTTATTCTTTAAAGACCATTCACATTCTTTTCCGGTGCTCTGTTCTTATCTGAGCTTTAAGGTTACACTTTCTCCTGACCCCAGGTTTTTTATTTTTTATTTTATTTTTTTAGGGAAATCAAAGAGAAAGCACTCAAATTTGTTTACATGCTGGGATGGAGCCAAGAGGAGACCAGGAATTCTAATGGGGGCTGGAAATCAAAACCAAAGGTTTCTGAATGCACACAAAATTCCCGGGAAGCATCAAAAAACAGACTATCATAGGCCATATCCTATGGGGGCTTTGGTGTCAGTATTTTTGACTCTGTACAGGTGGATTCTTCTGGACAGTCCGGGCCAGAACTGCTGAAGCTATTGAACGAGTCCGACCTCGGTTAGGAAGATCATGTGCTCTGTCCTCTCCTGAGATGCTGGGGAATTCACCATGTCTGGAGCAGCAGAGCTTTCACCAGAAACCACCAGATGCTACCCAGTTTGGACTTCGAAACCACAGAGGCTAGGAGCCATGGAAACCTCTTTTCTGAAAAAGTCTCAGGAATGGAGTTACAGGAACAGAAAATGGATTAGACGCCTGTCTGTTGTCTACATGTGTCCCTCTAAAGGAACCAATTGTGCTTTTTCTCTATGGTTCAGAACGTTAATAGGGCTGACAATCGTACCAATACAGAAATAAAGGGATAAGTCTGTATTTAGCAAGGGAAAAATACAATACTGAGAAGCCCAGTTACCACACACACACACACACACTTTACAGGTAGAGAAATCATGGAGAAATAAAGTGTCTGGTTTCAGACCCTGGAACAAGGGGCTGAGGTGCATATTTTAGGTACCAAAGCAGACCTGGCCTCTAGGTTCTCCCAGTTTCTCTCAGTCCCTACCTGGCACATCCTGCCCCCAACTTTGAACTTTCCAGCCCAGGCTGGGTTGCCCTTCCCCCAAAGGTTCTTTTCTATATAGTAGAGATATTTTGTATTTTGGTCTCTACTTCCACTCTCCCTCCCCCTCCTTCTCCCCCCCCCCCCCCCCCCCCCCCCGTCCTCCTCTTGCTCCTCCTCTTTCTCCTCCTCCTTGTGTAAGCCCTTTCTCTCTTTCTCTTCATCCTTCCCACCTCTCCCCATGGCAACTCCCCTGGCCTCAATCCTTGGGGCCAGTGAGCCCTCCAAGAGTTCCCATCAAACCTGCCTTTAATATAATCTAACCTAGTTTGAATTGGCTCATTTCACTGGTGGAGAAAGAATCTCTCGCAAAGAGTCCCCGTGGCTAGCGGCTGGGCTGTGTACCCGTGACATCCATCTTGGCTGTCTTCATTTTGACCCCCTTTATGTTCTTCCTTCACCAGAAGTTCCAAGTTCATTCTGCTTAGTTAGATGGACTTGGCTCATGCGCCCTTTGGTTTGTTGGTTTGTTTTGTTTTCCCCAAGACACAGTCTCACTGTTTTTTTAGGCTGTCTTGGAACTCACAATGTAGAGACCAGGCTGGCCTCAAACTTGCAGAGACCCACCTGCCTCTGCCTCCTGAATGCTGGAACTTTAGGTGTGTACCGGTAACCCCTGGCTCATATGTGTCCATTCTAAAAACCAATTGATGTGGGTCATAGTGGGAAGGCAGTGATAGGCTAGGCTTGAGAAGTGCAAGGTAAGAAACTAAGACACAAAAGGAGGAGCCAGCCGGGCTCCCTTGGCTACCTAAGCAAGGGGTGCTCTCCTCAGCAGATGTTTACCGAGATAGGGGAAGAAGCAGGCCTGCTGGTGCACATCTGTAATTCTGGTACCCAGGAGGCTGAGGCAAGAGGGTCAGAGTTCAAGGCCATCCTCTACTAAAGAGAAAAAACTTATGTGTCAGGAGGAAAGGAAGGAGAGAGTGGGGATGGGAAAGGGAAGGGAGGGAGGGAGGGAGGAGAAAGAAGTGGGAAAGGAGACGTCTTTGGGGAGCCATGGGAACTGTCTATAGCCCAGCCAACCTGATGTCTAATCAAGTATCAGTGTCCGAGGCTGTGTTCTGAGTCTCGGGATTGGGCTCAAACTGATTTTCTTCCCTCCAGACAGAGGGGCCTGACCCCACTGGGGGAGGAGTGGGAGGAGGATGGGAACCTGGGGAAAAGGCTGGCTTGCCTTTGAATTATGCACGGTGGAATGTCTTGGTGGCTTTGATGGTGTTTAATTAAATATTTGGCACATTTAATTAATTAAATATTTAAACGTTAAATACAGAATCGGATGTGACTTGGTGGACATTATGTCTCAATAGTCATTAGTCATTCAGCAGCCCTGGGAATGGATCCCTGCAACCCAGGGCCTCCCCCCTGGCTTACAGAGCCTCTCCTGGAGACACTTGTAACCACCCCCAAATTAATCTTCCCTCCCTGGCTGGGATGCCTTGGCTCTGTTGCTTCACCGTATCCCCACATCACTGAGCAGCACACATGGGGTGTGGGGGGGTCCTCCTGTTGTTTTTCCAGCACCTGCTCACAGAGTTGTGCCAGAAACCCAAAACTGCACCTGCCCCCATGAGTACACCTGCCACCTTCACTTTCCAAAACAGCGTTCATAATCATGGCAGGATGTTTCCTGACTTCCAGCCACACCCTCCACCTTTAACCTGCCGAGTACTTAGAAGGTGTGACAGGCTTCTCCTGGACAGCCCTAGAAGGGAGATTCTGGAAACATGGTCCTCGTATGTCCCAGCCTGAGGAGCAGTGACCTGCGGCTCTTTTCTGCTGAGTGCCCTGGAGACACTCTGACGTTCCTGTGTCCACCTATGCCACAGAACTGAGTGGGAACAGATGCCTTCGCAGGGCCCCCCTTTGCCCCTTCCTTTGAAATAGTGGAGTCACATGCTACCTAGCGGATACTCATCCACACACATGTTCAGTGGCAGGCTCAGATGTGTGTACAGGAAATGTCAGCAGACAGCACTCTTTCCAAGGGGTGGAAAGATATACGTATTCCCTCAAGCAAAGCCCAGTCTTCCCTAAGCCCCCCCGGCCAACTAGGCTACCCCTGTTCCAAAGCACCATCTTCACTCTTACTCAGCCCCCTCCCCTTCCTACATTTGACATGCAGTCCCACCAGGTCCTGTCACCGTCTAAATGTCCTGGGATATGGGTCCCTTTCCTTTCCTGAAGTCTTTCTAGGGAGGGGGGGTTGTCGTTTACAATGACACCTCTTCCTGGAAGCCCCCCTCCCCTGCATTTAGCATGGGAAGAGGGGCGAGAAGCTGAGTGAGCTGCCCCAGTCAGGAAGAGCTGACTGGCCACGTAGCCTGGGTACATCAGGGTGTGGATGATACCCACAACACAGGCAAAAATTGTGTAACATGTTACTGAAGACAAATGGAACCCCGGGGTGGGAAAAGAGGTTGGTCAGGAGGGAAGCTCAGAAGTGCCACCTGCTGGCTAGCGAAAGAAAGACCTGGGATTGGTCCCCAAAGAGTGCATCTAAAGGTTGTCGGGGAGACTCTCCCCACTGGCAGTCTGGCCAGTCTTGGCAGAGAGGAAACCCAGATACTTTGAGGTTTCCAGAATTTCCTTTGAAATGAGTCAGGAGAGGTGGGGGGAAAAAAAGGCTACAAAATAGGCTATATATCATAGCCTATTTAAAATAAAGATTAGCTTTTACACTGGAATAAACAGGGATTTTAAAGTACTATCTGATACTGAAGCAACAGAGGCACACTCACACACTCACACACACACACAAGGCACAGCATCGGTCTCTTCTGGTCCTTTTCCTTTTCATAAGCCTCTTTGGGAACCAAAAGCTCATGGCAAGAGAACTGCGTCGGAGGAGAAAAAAACCCGAGGTCCAGAACAGGCCCAGAGCAAACACGCGGCGCCCTGCAGTGATCTTCCGGGCCGGCTCCTCGGCACACATCTCGGCCACCCAGCCTCACTTCCCTGCCCTTTATAAATATGCATGGAGCCTGAGAGACGGGGGCAGCCTTTCTCCCCCGCTCCCCCAACTCCCTTTTATTTTTGAGGGAAATTAAGCACAATGACAAACTTAGTTATTCATGCAAACCGTGAGGCGGTTATCCTGATTATGCAGGACCCAAACTGTGAGTATCTGAGTGCCTGCACACTCATCAAAGGCTCCATCGGACTGCACGCGCCCCGGCCCTGTCCTCCTGGCCGCCGCCTTTGTACTCACTTCTCGGCCAGAGAGGCTGGCCGCCTCCCTCTGACTGTGCGCTCCAAACGCGGGGACCCCTCCAAGCTCTATTTTAAAGGATTAATTAACCTTGTGAGATTGACGGGGGGAAACTCCACCTGGCTATCTGTGCATGAAAGCATCCTCTCACCAGAGTATTTTAAGCCCACGGTGAGGACCATATGGTATTTCAAAGAACAGAAGTTGAAAGTACGGTACATATTTATTCCTTCCACAGAGTGCATGAAAAGGTTTAAGTATTTTATTAAAGCCTATATGTGCAGGCATGTGTGCGCACGTCTGTGTGTGTGCGCGCGCGCACGTGTGTGTGTGTGTGTGTGTGTGTGTGTGTGTGTGCGTGTGTGAAGCGAGCGGAAATCTACTTGACGCATGGAAAAAAATAAATTACACAGATTTATTTTCATCTTTCTGCCAAACCACCCCATAGCAACAGTGAAAACTTGGTCTATGTAAACTCGAGAAAACAAGAAATATTTTATCAAGTCGACTCAACTCATAGGGCTACTGCCAATTTTTCCTTTTCCATTTTTTCCCCCCTTTAAACACCAGCAGTCCCCTGGAGTCCTTGAATCAGGCTGAGAGAAAGCAGCTCAAGTTCAGGGCTACGACTTCAACTTGAGACCAAAAGGAGCACCGTAGTAAGTGCGCAGAACAGTGCCTCTGGACACAGAGCAAGCCCCGCATTCTACCTTGCAAAACCCTAGCTCTGGACTGTTAGAAGGTCTGTACATTTGATCCCACTGCCTTCTGTACCTAAAGCCCCGCCCTAGGTCCTAGTCCATCAGGAAACACTTTATCAGGAAGCAAGCATTTCCGGGTCACCACCATCCCTAAGGGGTCACCATGACAACTTCTGGCCAATCTGAGTTCTGCATCTCCCTGGCCTCCAGGGACCTGGTCCCAGATTGGTCAAAAGACCCAAAGATCCTGGAATTACTGGAGAAAGAGGCTTTCCTATCAGATTTCTCAAGCAAGGAATGTACAGCCCTTTGCTAGCCTAGCTGTGGGTAAAAATCCGATGCGTTGGGGCTGCAGAGAGGGCTGAGTCGGGTATTTAGTGGACTTGAGTTTGGCTCCCAATACCAAAATGGCAGTTTAAGTATTTTCTATAAATATTTTCAGTTTCCAGGGACGTGTAGCTCTCTTCTGGTCTCTGTGGGCACCAAGCACAAGTATGGTGTGCAGCTAAAACATACACACACATAAAATAAAAATAAATGAATGTAAAAACAAATTAATGCGTTTTTAAAAAATCAACAGTATCCATTACTTTTGCATCACTGTGACTAAATCCCTGACAGAAACGACTTAAGGAGGAAACGTTTGGTTAGCTCACCCACTGTCCATCATGGCTGACATCTTGGCAGTAGCGTGTCCAGTCAGCAGCTGCTCACATTGTGGTGGACCAGGATACAGAGGAGTTGGAATAGAATTAGGCTCTTGGGGCGCCCATCAGAGCCCCATCGCTCTACTTCCGCCACCTAGAGCCTCCTAAATTATTCCCACCAGCTGGGGACCGAGTCTTCAAACCGCGAGTCGGTGGGTGGTAGTTCCAGTTCAAACTGTAACAAAGCAAGCTGATTGGGTTCGAGTGTTAGCTCTTCTCTTTTGGCCTGTCCAAAAATCTAACCAACCTAGAGACAACAGGGGCTCTGCCTGAAGGTCCCAAACTCCTCACATGGGAGAGCAATGAGTCCTGTTCCTGAGATATGACAAGTGGGGCCTCCTGAGCCGGAGTTTAGAGGAGTTTAAGAAGTATAATTATGAAGAGACCTCCAGAAGCTGATCACCTGGGCTGGAGAGATGGCTCAGTGGTTAGGAGCACTGACTACTCTTCCGGAGGTCCTGAGTTCAAATCCCAGCAACCACGTGGTGGCTCACGACCATCTGTCATGGGATCTGATGCCCTCTTCTGGTGTGTCTGTGGATGGCTAGAATGTATTTATATAAAAATAAATAAGTCTTTTAAAAAGAAGAAGATGACTTCCTGAAGCACAACTCCTTGAAGGAATTCATGGTGTTGACAGTTGGTCAAGTGCACACTCTGACCCCAGAGCTGTGTGCACTTGGAAAGCCAGTAGACCTTCTTTTACCCCCCACTCCACTGCCAGTCCCTGGTTACCAGGAAGTTAACGGCTTCAGGCAGCCTCCAGCCATCCACGTTTGCTTTGCCTTCTTCTTGACTCAGGAACTGAGCAAGTCTGTCCTGGTCTTAAGGTCTAAATGGGAAAATGAAACTGATTTCTCTCCTATGAATTACTTCCAGGTTTTCTTGGGCTTTGTGCTTCGTTCATTCACGCCAGATTTCAGCTAAGATGGTTTTCACTGTTTGGGTTTCTGCTTTTGTTCTTCTTTTCTTTTCCTTCTTTCTTTTCTTTCTTTCTTTCTTTCTTTTTTTTTTTTTTTTAAACAGGGCTTCACTTTACAGGGCCCAAACTGGTCTCTAACGCAAGGTCCTTCTGCCTTAGCCTCCCAAATGCTGAGATTATAGACATCTGCCACCATGCGTGACTACCCTCAGTAACCCTAGCTCCTCCTTTCCACCTACTTCGGAGGAACTGAGACCAACGGAAGCAGAGCCAATGTGGTACATCCTGGGGAAGCATTTGTCTGATCCATCCAGTTTCATGCCTTTAAGATCCTGCTCCGCTCACGGCTAAATAACACCCATCTAAGCTGTGAACTTGGCCTGCAGCACTCACCCACACAGCAGCAGAGGTGAAACGGAACTGTCAACCACCATCCTCTGCAGGGGAGTGAAGTCATACGCTAAGAGTTTAGCCAGGTTTATTGCCCACTTAAACACACTCTTCAGATTGGAATATCGTTCAGATTGCCAGTTTGGTATGCCACTGTGCTGGCTAGTCTTCGGTCAACCTGACACACAGGCTAGAGTTATCTGAAAGGAGGAGACCTTCATTGGGACACTGCCTTCATAAGATCTGGCTGTAGGGTATTTCCTTAACTACTAGTGATTGATGGGAAAGGACTCAGTCCGCTGTGGATGATGCCATCTCTGGGCTGGTGGTCCTGGGTTCTATAAGAAAGCAGTCTAAGCAAGCCAGTAAGCATCCCTCTATGGCCTCTGCATCAGCTCCTGCCTCCAGGTTCCTGCCTTGCTCGAGTTTTTATCTTGTCTTTCTTTGGTGATGTACAGCAATGTGCCAGTGTAAGCAGAATGCACCCTTTCCTCCCCACCTTGCTTGTTTTTTCACAGCAATAGAAACCCTAACTAAGGCACCCACACTTGTAATTCCAGCATTGGGAGTCTAAAGCAGGCAGATCAAAAGTTAAAGGCCAACATGGGCCATAAAATGACTTCAAGACACAGACACCCCATACATGCTCAAGAAAATTTTCCAGGGGGCAAATCTTAAACTGCCCCCAATAAATGATCCAGAAATCCTAAGCAGGGGACATGATAGAAATACTGATGTCCACATTCAATCATTCTACAATGTTTACACACAGCAAGCATCACATTATACATTATAAATGCATACAATGTATTTACCAGTTGCACCTTAAAAAAGAAGAAGAAAAGAAAAAGAAAAAAAGAAAAAACAGAGGAGGGGATCAGATACTTTCTACACTCTCCAGAATGTTCAACATCTTATCACTACAGGGGAAAAGAATTAAACTGCCTGCCACTGGGAAACATAACAACTCTAGAGAAAAGAACTCAGTATAAATACAATGTAACTTAGATGATGAACTTAGCCAATTTTAAGGATTTGTTTTTATTTTGTGTGTGTTGAATGTTTTGCCTGCATGTATGCCTGTTGCCTAGGGAGGCCAGAGAAGACCTTAGATACCCTGGAGCTGGAGTTAAGGATACTTGTGGCCAGGCATAGTGATGCATGCCTTCAATCCCAGCACTTAGGAGGCAGAGGCAGGCAGATCTCTGTGAGTTTGTGCTTGTTCAACATGGTGAATTCCAGGCAGTCAGACCTACATAGTGAGACCTTGTCTCCGGGGTGGGGGGGAATAGAAAAGAAAAAGAAACAAAAACAAAACAAAAGGCTGGTTCTGAACTGCTGGGGATAGAACTCAGGACCTTTGCAAGAACAGCCAATGATCTTAACTGCTGAGCCATTTCTCCAGCCTCCCTTGGTATCTTAAAACCAGTGTGTGGGCAGGAGAGATGGCTTATCAGTTAAGAGCACTGGCTGCTCTTCCCGAGGCCTTGAATTCAATTGCCATTATACACATGGTGGCTCACGACCATCTGCAATGTGATCTGATGCCCTCTTCTGGCATGCAGGTATACATGCATATAGAGCACTCATATACATAAAATAAATCTTTTTTAAAAATTGTGTGTGTGTGTGTGTGTGTGTGTTGAGGGGGGAGTACTAGAGGAGTCCAGAAGAGGGTGTCAGATTCCCTGGAACTGAAGTTACAGGCTGGTGTGAGCACCAGGTGCATCAAATTCCAGTCCCCAAGAACCACTGTATTAACCACCGAGCACTCTCTTCAGCACCAGCCATTAAGATTTAAAAGCAATTACTTTAGGTTGAATATTCCTTATCTAAAATAACCAAGACCAGAAATGTTTCAGATTTTTGTTTTATGTGGACCTGTGCTGGGTAGAGATTAGCCAGCTACTAATTTGATGCAGCAACCTTTGGGTCTATGGCAGAATTAAGTGCATGAGATCTCACAGTGCATCTGTGAGCCCTATGAAGTTTCAGGAGGTGCCTGCCTGTGGACTGTGTTTGATCATATTGTACTGTTAACTTCTCTACTGTAGTCAGTATATGTGTGTGTGTATATATATATATATATATATCCATACACATAGGTAGGTAGATAGGTAGATAGGTAGATAGGTAGATAGATAGATAGATAGATAGATAGATAGATAGATAGATAGATAGATGGTTGAATGGATAGGTGGATGGAAGGGTGGGTAGATGGATGGGTGGGTAGATAGATGGATGGCTAGGTGGGTGGGTAGATGGATAGATGGATAGATAGATAGATAGATAGATAGACAGACAGATAGATGGACAAATGGACATATGAATATATGGATATATGGATATGTGGGTGGAAGGGTGAGTGGGTGGATGGATGATGGATGGATGGATAGATAGATAGATAGATAGATAGATAGATAGGCAGACAGACAGATAGATAGACAGACAGATAGATGAAAAAATGGATATATGGATATATGGATATGTGGGTGGAAGGGTGGGTGGATGGGTGGATGGATGGATGGATGGATGGATGAATAGGTGGGTGAATGGGTGGGTGGATAGATGGATGGATAGGTGGGTGGATGGATGGATGGATGGATGGATAGGTGGGTGAATGGGTGGGTGGATAGATGGATGGATAGGTGGGTGGATGGATGGATGGATGGATGGATGGATAGGTGGGTGAATGAGTGGGTGGATAGATGGATGGATAGGTGGGTGAATGGATGGATGGATGGATGGATGGATGGATGGATAGATGGATGAATATGTGGGTAGGTGGATGGATGGATAGATAGACAGATAGACAGACAGATAGGTTCTGTCAGTTCATCAGTAAAGGGCTTGCCTTGCAAGAGTGAAGACCTAAGTTTGAACTTCAGAACCCACATTTTAAAATTAGTAAATAAACAGCAGCCAGACACAGGGGCCCAAGTTGGCACACAGTGTTTCAGAGGTGAGCTAGGGTTCCTAGAGCTGGCAGCTAGACTAGCCTACTTGGTGATGTCTAGGCAAGTGAGTCACCCTGTCCTGAGGAATACCACAGAAAATTGTCCTCTGAACCACACACACACACACACACACACACACACACACCTGCACACACATAGACACACACACCTGCACACAAAGGTGGACACACACACCTCCATCTGTATATTCAGTTGCATATACACACATCTACATCTGCACACACACAAACCAGAACTTGCACACACAAGTACATAAACACACACACACACACACACACATCTGCATCTGAACACACAGGAGCATATATACTATTCCACAGAAAATTCCATAGAAAACTCCAATTGTTTTCCCCTAGACAATAGAGCATAATATATAACATTTATTACGGCATTAAGTATAATAATCCATACACAGGTTAGAAGCAGATATTACACTATCCTCTGTAAGTGTTGAGTATCCTCAGTTTTGATAACTTCAGTGGTCCTGGAACCAAATCCCCAAGGGTTCCATTAAGAGGGAGGACCAGAAATACCTTTGTCTTTTTCTTATCTTTCTTTAAAAAAAAAAAGATTTATTTTATTTATTTGAATATACTGTAGCTGTCCTCAGACACACCAGACAAGGGCATTGGATCCCATTACAGATGGCTGTGAGCCACCATGTGGTTGCTGGAAATTGAACTCAGGACCTCTGGAAGAGCAGTCAGTGCTCTTAACCACTGAGCCATCTCTCCAGCCCCCTGTCTTTCTTTTTTAATGAAGAGGTTTGGATTTCTACCTACAGATAATTAATGCAATCATTTAGAAATGTTAGCTAGACTTGAGGAAAGGCAAACAGAATGGTAGATCTTCTAAAAATCCAAGCAGATATAAGTGTGAAGCACTTTTGGGATCATAGACATGAATGTAGCAGACAATGAAGAGAGGGGAGATCCCTCCCTCCCACCCCCCCGAAGACAAGGTTTCTCAGTGTAGTCCTGGCTGTCCTGGAACAAGCTCTGTACACCAGGCTGGCCTTGAATTTAGAGATCTGCCTGCCTCTGCCCCCAGAGTGCTTGCTGCCTGACTGGGAAGGGAGATTATAAGGCATTTGAATTTCAGGCATCAAGACTGACTGTCTGTCTGAGGCCTAACCACCTGAGAGGGTAGATTGTGGTGCCTCTGAGCACTGCAGAAATCAGGTGAGACACAAATTCCAGAGGGGAAAAAAAAGGGGGCAGGGGCTCCACTCCATATATGTTGTCTTAAAAGGGCTTGTGATACATCTAGAAAGGAGTCTGAAAGTGATAAAAACCAAAGCACCATCTCAGGGTCCGCATAGGAGGATTTACAGAAGCTGGGTTTGACTGTAAATATCACCTACTTGGGAAGCTGAGGCAGAAGGATTACAAATTCTAAGCCATCCTGGGCCTTACAGGGGCACTTTAGGGCTAGCCTGGGTCTACGGAGAGACTTCAAGGCAGGCCTGGGCAAACTCGGTTTCTAAAAAGTAAAAATAGCAGCAGGCAGACACACACGGTAGTGAAGCAATTTTCCACTTGTGCCATGATGTAGGTGCTCAAATTCTGTGGAGCCAGTGATATGGAACATGGACGGGATGCCTGAGGGTTAAGTTCAATTCCTAGTATGAGAGAGAAAGAAGGGGGCGGGAAGTAGAGGAGGAGAAAGGAGCGAAGAGAGGGAGGAGGTTAAAAACAAAAAACAAAACAACACAGATGTAATTTAACAGGATGCCTCAAGAGGCTCGCACCGAACCAATCCAAAAGGAAGGGAGAAATAGCAGGCGGGCAAGGGAAGGGAATCCTGGAGAGCTGGTCTTTGCCCAGAACGTAGTGGAATGTGGACGTCAACCTGGTTCAGCCTACACAAGGGCAGGACTAAGAACGTGGCGAAAGCAGGTCCGAAAGCGGTACGGGCTCGGTGTGCCTGCGCGTGCGCCGGACCCAGAGCCCCGCCCAGCTCCCTTCAACCCCGCCCACGCGACGCCCACCCCGGAGCCTGGGCTCACGCTTGGCCCCGCCCCCGCCCGTCTAGTCCCGCCCCCTCGCGGCGCGCGAGGACGCCACGAGGTCCAAAGCCCCGCCTCCCCAGTGAGCCAGCGACGCTTTGCTCTGTTACCCGGGCGCGTCGCGTTAGCCCGACGCCGCGCAGCCGCAGCGGGTGTGGGGCGGGGACAGGGAAGGGGCGGGATCGAAGGCGGAGGCTGGGCTTGGGGGGGCGGGCTCTGAAGTCACGTGGGTAAACACGCCGCACGTGGAGCTCAATCTGAGCCAGAAGGGCGGGGCCGCGGGGATCCGAGGAAGGAGGCCGGTAGGGTGTGCGCGCGCGCGCAGGGAGGTCTTGGTCTGCGCGGGCCGCGGGCCGCCTGGTTCTGTCCCGAACCTTTATCCCGCTGCATTGGTGACAGCTGTGACCAAGGCAGAGCCAGCCGTAGGGGACGGAACAGCCCTACGTAATACCCTCACAACGCGCGCGCGCGCTCTCCCATTTCGCAGATGAGGTAAAGGAACTTGCTCCAAGCCACGTGGCTGGAAAGTGGCGCCACCAAGATCTGCCCTGGACAGCTCGTCCCCTGGGCCTTGCTTTGTGGCTTGTGTGGGAAGAATTTCAGGGGTCCGACTCCTGCGCTCTGCCCTTGCCCTAGGGGCTGCATTTGCTCCGGCCCACATGGCGAGGCCTGACTATGGCCCTGTGCACAATGAGGTGACAAGGGTGCCTGCTTCCCCAGCCAGCAGTGTGGAGGTGGGTGCAGGCCAAACTGTCGAGATCGTTTCCGTCTGGGTGTGGCGGGGACACTGCGGTGGGGTCGGGACACCTGACCCTGCATAACTGCCCCTTAGACAGCTCCTCCTTCATTTCTTCGCCCCTTTCTTCTCCCCGAGCCACACAGAGCCCCTTTCAGAGGCTACGCCCAGTGCAGCGGGTTCCTACCCTTCTGCCCCAAAGGGCCTCCTTTCCTCTCCTCCTCGTCCTCCTCCTCACCCATCCGGGCCGCGTGACCGGGGGGGAGGCGCCGTACATGGCGCATTTCAGGCGTGGGGCCCAGCCAAGCTGTCATCCCGGACTGGCGGGCCTGAGGAGGCCTAAAAGGGGGGACCCGAGTGCTTGGGACTGGTAGGAAGCGTGCTCCAGGCAGAAAGGCTGAGCTGCCAGGAGTCCTGGAGAGGAATGCGCGCCCCCTTCAGGCCTAGGCGGCTAGGTCCTGCGGCCCTAAAAACCCATACCTGGGCCCCTCCCAGTTTGGGGTTTGAGGGTTCAGGAACTTGTTAATAAGACATCCTATTAATCTGGCCAAGGCTCCAAGGCAGCTCCGTGTAGCAGTAGGCCCTGAAGCCAGGCTCAGTATCAGACCTTGGGTAAATTGCTGAACGTCCGTCTCTCAGTTTCTCCAGATTCATTTACCAATATGCCGGCCTCAATTCGTCCCTCTCTGATGATGTTTTTGTCTTCATCTTCTCATGCATCCTTACACATTCAGCCATGTGTGTTGTTCCCATGCCTCCCAGAACAGCCATGGGCTTTTGAGCTCACTCCATGTGGGTTGCTCCGTGGAGCACAAAGACTTTCTGTTGAGAATTTGGAGGTTTGGAGGATCTGGAGATTTGGCCGGAGAAGATCCTCTTTTGGGCTGTCTCTTTCCCCTGAGGAAGGACACATGTGGAAGCCAAAACACTGCGAGCCCTAGGACACAGAGAAAAGGGAAGAACCCTGCTGAATTGTGCCCAACTCTGAGGCTAGGGATAGATATGCTTCCCCCAAGCCATTCGCTGAAACTTCATAATGAATGGAGTTAGCAACTTCTGGGGAACGGGTGGCCATGGCTTCCCAGTTACAGCCAGAGTCCTGCTGTGAAATGCAGGATGCAGCTCACCTCTGTTGCTGTTCAGGCCTTAACCAGGTTCTGTCCTCTTTCTCTATCTGATGCTTTTACCAGACCACTGACAGCCGCTCCCTCCCTCCCTCCCACCCCCTCCCGCACCCTCCCTCCCGCTTCCAGGAGTCAGGTAGTTCCGTCGTGCTGACTCCACTTGTGCCCCAGGGACTGATTCATGCCACATGCCCGTCCTGCCCCAGCTCTGCATTCCTCAGCAGCAGTGATTAGGGATCATTCGGCTAGATACTCTGAGAAGGAAGTTCTGGCCCGAAGGAATGTCAACCTAAAAGATCCTGGAAAATACCAAGGGCAGAATGAAATGAGAACAAAGCCAAGCTGGACAAGATGGCCACCTCTCAACACCCAGATGGAGCCCTTCCCGAAACGAGATAAATCGTGGCTTGGCTAATTTCTTTGGGTTCATAAAGTTTTTTTTTTATTTCTCCTTCTGACAATTGTTACTCTTTAGCTTTATCTCCTCTGACTTTTTAGGGACCCCAGACCTTAGCTACCACTTCTGAATGAAATTTGGGGCCTCAGGTCACATGGCCCACCAGAGTTCAGTCTGTCTACATGTCTCCCACAGTGTGTAGGACCAGGCTTTTCCCTGCTCGACTTTGCCCATCTCTTGACGTGGTGACCTTGAGAAAGTGCTCTCTGAGCTTTTTCTCTAGCTCTTAGCCCATAACTATAACCCTAGGGCTTAGAACCTTTGTTCTCTGCTTAGGGAAAGAGAAGGAACCATGGATCTCCCATGGCCAGCTGGGGTTTGGTGTTATCCTCCTGCTCTTGGTGTGCACGAGTCTTAAATGGCCGTTCCTTCTCTTCTTCTGTTGGTCTCCTAACCCGCTCCAACCATTCTGCCTCTCCCTTGAGCCCTCTCTCCTAGATACCATAGCCGATCTTGGGTAGTGAGGAACAGATGGCGTTTTCGACTCTTCAACTTTCCCCTCTAGATCCCGAGTTCCACACAAAGGCGCAGACACTCTGGGCACTTGTACAAGCGCATCCAAAGGGCCACAGCTGCTACCCACCAGCAAGCCAGAGGGTGGGAAGTGTGAACACAGAGGAGGGGAGAGGATGCATCGTGGGGATACAGACGGTGCGCCTCCCAAAATGTGCTACTGCACATCTGTCCAGAGAAAAAAAGGGAGGCTCGGAATCGCCAGCTTTTTGTTATTTTTACTTTTTGGTGCGAGGGGCCATCTGTGCAGGTTTGAGCTTGTCTGGAGGCAACAGGGTTGCAGATGAAATCCAAATACAGGCTTACTTCGCAGGCTGTCATGTAGAGACTTTCTCCAGGAGCTGGGATGGCAGCACTGGTATTTCTCTCTCTCTCTCTCTCTCTCTCTCTCTCTCTCTCTCTCTCTCTCTCTCTCTCTCTCTTTAATAGTATCAGCATATGCCAGGGTCCAGCAGCTACCAGCCCGACAGCTACTGTAACCACAGTGTCCTCAGCAAAGGCTCAGAAGGCCTTGCTTCACCAGTCCCGAAGGGAACAGGGCAGCAATGGCAGAGATGGAGTGGGAACAAATCTGATACCTTACTAGCACCGTGGCCCCTCCCAAAAAAATTTGTTCATGAAATTGCTGCTGCGGACCTGGACTCATCACATCCCTATGGCTCTTGCTTTCCCCCTCCTTGTGTCCCTCTCTCTCTTCTTGTTTTTTTCTGTGCCACAAGGAATTGAACCAAGGACCTAATGCATGCTAGCCAAGTGCAGTCTACTGAGTTACAATCCCCTCCCTCTTTTCACTCTTGATTTTGAGACTCCCTAAGCTCCCTGAACTTTGAATCTTCCTGCCACAGCCTCCTGAGTACCTGGGATAACAGGCTATGTCACCAGACTCAGCAGGGCCCTAATTGAATGTCTACTTGCCTGGCACCTGTATCCCAACCCCATCCCCACCCTATGCTGATGAATTTTATATTCACTTAGTAACAGTCACGTGTTACTGGATACTGGATGGATGCTTCCTTAAAGCCTCTCCCCTGCTCTGGACGGCCAGCCATTCCCTCCTGGGACTCCACTCAGCAAGAAAGGGTAGTTTAGAAAGTCTTTCATGATGTGAGAGGGCAGTTCAGTGTAACAACAGCAAGGACCCGGAGTGTTAGCACAGTCCCATTCCTCCTTCTCTCCCCTGCCCTCTCACCTCCCGATTGGTCCTCCCCCTTCTGCCCCACTTGTCCTCTCTCCCTCTTGTTTACCTTTCTCTCTTCTTTAATAAGGAGCCCTTGCTGAGTGTGATGATGCATGTCATTAATTCTAGCTCTCGGGAAGCAGAGGCAAGGAGATGGTTGTGAGTTCAAGGACAGCCTGGTCTACATAAAGTCCTTTACTGAGGAATAGGATTGGAGCTTCACGAAGATCTCCAGTCCTGAACGATATTTGATATTCTCTCTCTGTCCCTCTCTCTATCTCTCTCACACACACAAACACACACACACACACACACACAGACACAGACAGACAGAGACTTCAGTGGCTCCCAGAGGCCAGGGTAGATCCCAAAGTCCAAGGGCCTCCACGTGGGATTACAGAAGAGCAAGATGGAGGAAGGTGGGGGAGATCACGGTCAGGCAAGACCGCTGCCTTCACTCCTCAGGCACAATCATGGCAGGGTGGATGTGTAGATAAGAGCTTCCAGGGTCTCACTGGCTGTGGGCTCACATGGTGCTGACTAGCTGGGCACACGGGCTTTTTTCCCCCAATCAGGCCAAAAGGACAAATTATTAGCATCATCTGCGTATGTTCACAGTGGATGACTAATAGCCACTGATAAGAGCATAAAGCAAATATAATTGCTAAGCCCTGCCCACTCTTTTGTGCTTGCACGAGTCCTTGATATCTGCGTCTGTCTCGTCCTGCAGGTGGGGTGCCCCTCCAGCTGCTGTGGACCATGCCGAAGTGCACCCTCTCAGGGACTCAGTCCCTCTGGGATCTAAAAGCAAGGCTCTGGCGCCACACCTCATCCCTAACCCTGCAAGCTCATCTTCTCAGATGCATTTGGTCTTTTATCCTGAGACCGAATGAAGAAGCCGAGGCAGAGGGAGGCATTCTCCTGCAGTGTGGTACAGAGTCCAGTCCAATTAAGAACAAAGCCAGCCCCTGGGTGGAGGGTGTCGAGAGCCTCTCCACCTAGAATTCTTTCACATGGCCGCCTATCACAGCAGCTAGAGGTATTTTGCATCAGCCTTTCCATATAGGACATCATTTTAGGGAACAGCTGCGGAGTCTCACCTGCCCCACATGTCCTGATATGCTTTAGATGAGCTGAGGGGCAAAGATGACTTCCAAGATCTCAAACAGACCGAGAAGGTTGGGGTAAGGGGGAGCCCAGCTGCTTGTGGGGTGACTTCTCTGTGGGCCTCACCCCCCACCCTGACCTCTAGAGAAACGAAACTACCTTTGCATGAGAGGAAACAGAGGAGTTTCTTGACGTATGATTGCAATCCCAATCGCCCCAGACTGGTTGGTCTTCGTTACCATCTGGAAGAAGATCCCACAGGAAACAAAAATCAAGCCTTTAGTGCCAACTCAGAACTTCTGCCCTGGTATTGTGCAAGAACATGCTGGGCCTCTGGAGAAACTGAGGTTAGGAGTTGTCAAACAGCCAAGCTAAATGACGGTAGAACCTGCTCTATGAAACAATGGCTTGCAGGCTCAGATGTTTCTGAAGGCAGGTAGAAGAAAATGGCTGGTTTTTTTTGGTTTTTTTTTTTTTTTCTATATTTGTGTGTGTGTGTGTGTGTGTGTGTGTGTGTAAGCTTTCTTTATGTAGCTCATACTGCCCTTGCATTTGCAACAGTCTCCCTGTCTCTGCTTCACCCAGTGTTGGGATCCCAGGGTGCTTGGATTCCAGGACATTTGTTTTACGTGTTAGTAGTGATTGAATATGTGCAGTTGTGGGAAGAAATGTATACTTCCCTTTCTTTAAAAACATTTTAAAGATTTGTATGTATATGGAAGTTTTGCTTCAACGTATGGGCACCACATGTGCCTAGTGCCAACAGGAATCAAAAGAGGGCATCAGATCCCTTGAAACTGGAGTATCAGAGGTGAGCCACTATGTGGGCACTGAGAGTCAAGCCCAGGTCCTCTGGAAGAGAATCAATGCTCTTCAGCCTGTTTCCCTTCCCTACACCTTCCCTCCCTTCCTTCTCTCCTTCCTTCCTCCTTCCTTCCCTCCCTCCCTCCTTCCCTCCCTTCCTCCCTTCCTAAGTCTTCTTCTACTGTTTTCATTTTGGAAACAATTCTTTTCTGAAGACAGAGTCTCACTATCTTCCTTAAATTCCTGGAAATCTCTCAGGTGCTGGGTTCCAAGTGTGTAGTGCTCCACCCAGCATGGTTTGGTGTGTGTGTGTGTGTGTGTGTGTGTGTGTGTGTGTGTTGATACTGGCACCCTGGTCCCATGCTTCCAGAACCACCCAGAGGTAGGAAGCCATGTCTAAATGCCAACTCTCACTTCTTACATTCCCGGGTTCGGTAGCATGCGTTGGTCTTGAACTCCCCATCTTTCTGGAGTTGCAAATAGTTAAAAGGTGATTGAAAATCCCCTTAGCCACTCTGGCCCGGGGGAACGCCACCTGCCCGGCTCTGCACAGCCCAGAAGAGCAGCACTGAGTGCAGGACTTGAGAGAACCTAGATCAGAATGCTGCTGGGTAGGTGCTTAGTCATAGCGACGCTGAGCTTGCTGGATGGCTCTGTGAGTGCTGACACATTCTAACTTCGGATAGTGCAGCACACGGCCCCAAAGCACACGACCTGTCTCTCCAACATTGAAGTGCAGAAGGGCTCCTGCATCTCATCCAGCCTTTGCAGCCCTTCCTGGATTTGGGGTCGTTGAGTAGCTGCTTTGCTCAACTGAAAAGAGCTAGAACCACGGTCTTGGCTTGATTCCTCCCACTCTATCTGTATTTTGCTTTTCAGATTTTACGGAAGAAGCAGTCTATGGTATAAGAACCCAGCCATCTGCCTGTCTGTCCATCCATTTGAACACAAGTTTTTAATGAGTACCTATTTTGTGCCAGGCTCCTGGTCTGGGTAAAGAAATTAACTGGCTGATGATCACTAAAAAGGAAAGAGGGGGCGTATGTATACCGACACATTTCATTTTATTTTTATCTACCGATGCAGAGTCTTAATGCCTACGACAGCCTTGAGTACCTGACCTTAAGGTATCCTCCTGCCTCTGTCTAAGCAGATGGGCCTCTGCCTATGCCTTTATACACATCTCAAACTACTTAGATGTGATACAATAGAGTGAAACAGCTGGTAGAAAAACAGCAAGCCAGGCATGGTGGTGCACGCCTTTAATCCCAGCACTAGGCATGCAGGGGCAGGCAGATCTCTGTGAGTTGAAGGCCAGCATGGTCTACACAGAGAAACCCTGTCCTGGAAAAAGGAACCAACAAAAACCCCTAGCAAATATTTTCCCTTATTAATTCAGATTAAAATTTTGGGTCAAGGTTAACCCCCCTTTTTTTTCTCTTTTTTTCTTTTTGGTGTTGTTTATTTTTAAGACATAGTCTCACTCTATAGCTGCTAAAATGGCATTTCTGAGGGATTGGAACTCTCTATATTTTCCATGTTTACAATATTCTTCTAAGTTATAATGGTGACACTTTGGCAATCAGAGTAAAACCAATAAAGTCAAATAATAGGGATTTTATTTTTATTTATTCAGGCTCTTTGAAATGGGATCTTACTTTGTAGCTGAGCCTGGCCTCAAACTGAGGCTCCTGCCTCTACCTCTCAGGTGCTGGAATCATGGGCATGCGCATAACAACCTAGCAACATCACAGTAATTCTAATGAACCGCACTTTGTTGGGGAACGCATGGGAGGAGGAGGGAGCTTTCCCTCCTTGACTAACAGTACACACTGGGGAAATCTGGGAAAACTGATTGCAGCTGGGAGGAAGGCGCAGGGACTTGTGTTCTTTGGCGTGACAATCCCATGAGTAGAGATGATGAACCACATCCCCAGCCCCAGCAAGTGCTGCACTACTGAGCTACACTTCCAGGCCATTGCTCCATTGTATTGCCTGCTCAGTTCCCTGGTTCAGTGGTGACATCACTCTCTGTACCTGTGATCCAGCAGAGGAACCCTAAGCTGGGAGACAGGAAGCGCAGGTCTCTTCAAAGTGGCAGAGCCAAGCCCTAGTGCAAGGTGTCTGCTTCCAGAGCCCAGTGGAAACCTTCTATTAGTGGAAGTCAATAAAGGGGCGGGCTCACATAGGCAGCAAGGGACAAGCTGCCTGGGAGGGTGAGCAGTCACTTGGACTGGGCTGTGTTAGAAATTAGTGTTGGCGGGTAAGCTTAGAATCTGGGAGGATGAGGCAGGAGGATTACGGGCTAGCCTGGGGTATATAGTAACACACACACACAGACTTCAGAGGGAGGGAAAGACATAGTGCATTAGTGCTAGGGTGACAGTGCACACCTGTAGTCCCAGCCTCTTGGGAGGCAGAGGCAGGAAGATCAGGAATTCTAGGCCAGCCTAAGCAATTTAGCAAGACCAAATTTAAAGGGGACAGAGGGCTGGGATGTGGCTCAGTGTGTGAAGCACTTACCGTGCAAGTATAAAATCCTGAGTTGGGAATCCTAAAAGCAACCTAAAGCCCAATGTCTTAGCGAACACTGAAAACTGTGATTGTTTGGTTACAGTGCCACGGAACCACAGCTGAGCAGTTTCCCTCTGTGTCTGCCTGCAGACCTGTTCTGAGCATGTCAGTCACCCTGCCCCTCCTTACTAACCCCAGCTTCCTGCAGCTCGGCACCACACCCTTCTTCATTTCACACGAAACCTCTGTCACCTTTCTTGGTCTCATCTTCCTGTCCCCCACACTGGGAACACTTTCTGCAGCCTGCCAGAGAGAATGACAATCCCAGTAGGATAGGCTGAGGCAGAAGCATTGCTGGTTTTGGGCTGGCATGGACTATAACGCAGCAACAGCCCTGTCCCTGGAGGCCACCCTGATCCTGTTGCTCACTTGCTACTGGTAGGCTTCTCCTGACCTCCTCTCCAGCACTGGTGATGCCCAATATTCAGCAGAGGCCCCAGTGGGAAGGCACTGCATTCACTATAGTGGAAAAGCCAGCATTAGAGTTGAATCCCCAGGGCCAGTCTGATGCTACACATTTTAGAATTAGCATCGATGAGAAAAATGACTTAACACTGTTGTTTATTTAACAAGAGACAGCATCGTCCTCCCCATCCGAGGCTCCTTGGAAACAGTTTCAGGTAAGCAAGTGAAACTGAGCACATTTAGAGTTTTCTGGAGTTAAATTCGAAATTAGGACAAGGTAGGGGGAAAAAATCTATGCTCATTGAATAGAAAATGCAATTGTCTGTCAGTGCAGGAACTGAGTGTCTGCAGCAAATTATATTTAGGACTCTATTGTCCCGGGCAGATTAGCTAATGCCTAGTTTTAAGTGTGGGCTTCTAATGCTGTTACTCCTGGTTAACTCTGCCTGGTAGGTAACCTCGTGAGACAAATGACTGCATGGCTTGAATAACATATTGGATCAAATAGGACAATTCTTTCAAAAATTGAGTTCTCTGTGGCAATTTGAGACCTGTAATCAGCAAATTAGATGATTACAGCAGGGATAAAAATAGTCTTCTAACAATGTCCAAGGTATAAATGTGATTTGAATTTTAAAATGCCGAACATGCGGTAGGGAAATGCACGGTTGGGTAAATAGGACGAGACATTATCAGATCTGACTTCCCTTCTATCCCTGCTCTGAGCTCCAGCCTAATTTTGTCCGAGCATCCTTCCATCTTGTCTGCAGCTGAGTTAGGAGAAATGGATCAGACACCCTCTCAGCACACCTGTCTGCCTCAGAAGCAGTCGCACGACCTTAGTATCACTAATCCATCCACTCGGTATGAGATGACCTGGGGAAGACAGCGTGGAAAAGCTGTGCCAACACAGACCAGTGTTTTAGGCAGTGCCCAGAAAAATGACACATTCATCTACTGAGCTGGGCAGAAGAGACTGTGGTGCTGACCCACTAAGCTACCGTGTCCCCATATCATGCTATCTCTACTTTTGGTTCTTCTGGATATTTTTTTTAAAAGAGATTTATTTATTTTATGTGAGTACATACACCATCACTGTCTTCAGACACACCAGAAGGCAGTTTCTATTACAGATGGTTGTGAGCCACCATGTGGTTGCTGGGATTTGAACTCAGGACCTCGGGAAGAGCAGTCAGCGCTCTGACCACTGAACCACCCTCCAGCTCCTCTTCTGCCCATCTTAACTCAGTGACTTCCTTGATCCCCTGGCTTCAGCCGCTCTTGAATGGTAGAATGAACATTTCACACAGGTCTATGGAGCCAAACCAGAGGCCACATCAGCCACAAAACTGTCACCAGAAGAGCTAAGGGACATTCCACTAGTGATTCCCTTGGGTTTATGATGGAACCATGGGAATGACCAATTATTGAAGGATTGTCATTTGGGAACACAAATGGATTCGCTATGACATCACCACTTGATAGGAATGCTGGTGCACACCTACAATTCTAACCCTAAAGAGGCTGCAACAGGATGGCTTGAGGCCAGGGTGGGCTACAGTGAGACTCTACAGCAAGCAAATCACAAACGACCGGCTTTTGGGCTGTGCGTATATACATACATATAATGTAAATATAAGGTCTTACTATATAGCCCAGTCCTTGGATTCTACTGCCTCATCATTCTGACTGCTAGAATTAGATATGGGTTGATGCCTGGTAGCCACTGCTTGTTTAGTGTCTGCTTGGGGCTTAGAAATAACCTGGTTAAACTTGGTGTAATGGTGCACGTCTTTAGTTCCAGCATCCAGGAGGCGGACAGAGGGTCTGAGATCAAGGCCAGCCTGGCCTATGAAGCAAGTTCTAGGATAACTAGGGCTGTTATACAAACCTTGTCTTGAAAAAAACCAAAATAGTGTTGTTTGGGTGACGCCTTTAGGTATAGAGGTTTAGTTCTTTTCTGTATGATCTGCCTTGCACGTATGCCTTTGTATGCATGCAGTACTGAAGGAAGCCAGAAAAGGCACTAGATCTCCTGAACCTGGAGTTAAGAGTTAGGAGCTCAGGAACCAAACCTGGAAGAGCAGCCACCTCTCCAGCCCCAGGTGTAGGTTTCTGACACTTAGGAAGGCTAACAACTTGCAGAGCTATAAAAGCAATGTCAGAGAAATAAGAACCCCTCCAACTTTGTATAAATACAATATAGATCTAAAGTGGCTGCCCTCTAGTTTATAGATTTTTGAAAACCAAGTTCATATAAGTTGAAAATAAGTGACATTTAGCTGCTCAGCCATCTTCCCATGTGTACACACCCACATGGAAGCACCATTATTTAAAGTGAAATAGTGGACTGGAGAGATGGCTCAGTGATTAGAACACTGGCTGCTCTTCCAGAGGTCCTGAGTTCAATTCCCAGCAACCACATGGTGGCTCACGACCATCTGTAATGGGATCTGATGCCCTCTTCTGGTGTGTCTGAAAACAGCAAGTGTACTCATATACATTAAAAATTAATAAAGTGAAATATTACCAACAGAGGTGAAGGAAGTGTGCTTACGAGGTGGTTTCATGTCAACAGTGTCCAGCAGCAGGGCCCAGGGTGACATAGCCCATCAGGAGGTAAACTGCAGTAAGTGTCCTGACCTTCACTTCAACTATGTCATTTAACTCTGCACAACACCCCACTCACTTGTCTTTTGAGACAGGGCCCTCCTAAGTGGCCTAGGCTAGTCGTCTAGAACTAGATTTTCCCATGAGCTGAGCCTCAGGTATGCACTAGTGTGGCCAGGTTCACTTTCTCTTAGAAGCAATTTCAGGCTACTACGATTAAACAGTGTTGGTAAGGGTGAAAACCATGAATTACAGCTCTGTGACATGTGACATCCTGGGCGTACAAGGCCTATACAAGCACAGCTGCCTGTGTAGGGCACTGTGGGAAGAGCCTCATGGAAGCTCAGGCTGTATAGCAAGCTCTAGGCCAGCCTGGGGTGAATCACAAGACTCTCCCCAAAAGCGTGAAAACAAGAGAACTTGGTAGACAACTCTAAAAGGCAACTCCTAGTTTCTGATACCAGAGTTAAGAACAGCTGCTTCAAAGATAGCATCATCTTTATTAAAAATTGATAGACGTAGCAGCACTTACAAAACAAGAGTTCATAAAAGGCAGGATATGCTGTCAGCCTAGGCCAGGCTGTGGGCTCTGCGTCCCACGTTTGCTCACAGCCACTTGTCACACCCTATCAACAGAGGCCAGAAGCCCACAACACCCGAGCAGAGGCCAGCAACCACCATGGCCGCCTTAACTTCAAGCTTTTGTCATTTGTGTGAACGAGTCCAGTGGGTCAAGTAGCACCTTCCTTAGCAGCTTCTGGAGCACTCAGTGGTGTTCTGGAGGTGGCTGGTGCACTTGACCTTATAGTTAAAACACCTAGCATTCAATAAAAGCACTTCCATCCAAGGCATCTTGGAGACCCCCGCTGCTCTGAAGAGCTGCACCTCTCCACAGAGCACGGCACCTGCAGGGGCTCCTGACCTCCAAGGCAGCACAAGGAGCTCCAGGCAGCTGCTTCCACACCACTGTCTTTGGAGGCGATGGCAGGTTTGCTCATTCTGTCTCCTGCTCACTGCTCTGCTTCTTACTGCTGTGTGGGGGTGTCAGGACCACACTCGGAGGAGGAGAAATCCTATTTTGTTCTGACAACATGGCTTTCTTTGCTTGTGCTTTGTCCTACGTAAGAAAAAGAGGGAAAATTGTCAAAGTGAGTATCATTTCACTTGATATATGTTTTTAATATGGAGGCTAGAGGAAAAACAGCAAAAATTTTCAGTCCCAATGTTAGTTAGGTGCAGTGGCAAACTTGTAATCCTACCACTTGGGAACAAAGGTCAGACTTTTGAGGTCTAGGTCAGCCTGGGCTATATATATAGTGTAAGACCTGGTCTCAGTAAACAACGCCCCTCACCTAAAGTCTGTAGAAACTGAGACACAGGATCTTAATGGAACTAGAACTGGCTTTTCCTTAGGCAGCAATGGTTAAGTACTTGTCTGATAGGAGCAGGGAGATTACTGACCAGCAAATCCAAGCTGTTGGTGTGAGTCTGGATGTTGTGGGAGTCTTCCATGGGAACCCCCCGGAAGTGCTTGAGCTTGGAACTTCCCATCTCCCGGATGACCATGGCGAACGGAACCATCCACTTGACACATTTCTCTATGTCACACCACTGGTAACCTGACAGTAAAGAAGTCAGAGGCTCAGTCCGTAGCCAATAGCTGACTTGTACCTTGAAGACACCTTGTTTGTGAACTCACAGCAAAAACCAACGTACCTGAGACCTTCTGCATCAGCTCCAACGAGGAGAAGTGATATAAGGCGGAAGCAGCGAGGACGCCATACGGAAATTCTAAGCAGCCAACATCCAGGACGCACAGGTCTAAAAGCTAAGGGAAGACAGGAGCGCTAAGACAAGATGCCACATGAAGCTTCTAGAAGCCCCTGGCGAGCTGCGGCGTGCCACACAAACAGAACGGGGAAGCAGAAGGCCCACATACCTCTGCGATCTGCACAAAGACCTGCTGTGGGTACTGAGGCATTAGCACTTCACCCGTGTCATTAACATAGGCCACTTGGACATAAACGTTCAGCCAGGACACAATGGTCAGAGGACTCAAACGCCACTTAAGGGCCTAAAAGGAAAGAAATCATAGTTGTGAAGAGCTCAACCGTAGTCCCTGCCACCACTTGTCTAGCTGAATAAGACCCACGGGGCACATCACACGTGCACTGGAAAGACAGTCTCCCTCCCCCACCCCACACAGATACGAACGTGTAACCTGCCTTCATCATCATTAATTCCATGGTCAGGATTTCATCCCCGGAGCAAGCACCATCTGTAACATACGCAAACTGGTGCAACTTTGGAGGGTAGATTTCCTAAAAGGGAACAGAAGAGAGACGCTATTAGAAGCCGTTCCTAAAGGACTCCAGCATGCTGACGGGGAGAAAGGATACACTCAATGGCCCAACAATGGTTCACCTCAGTGACTGAAAACATGTTAGTCATAAGTAAAACGAGCTACAGGTACAGAGGCTCCGTTTCAAGAAAAGGAAACTCCGAAAAGCAATGGCCCCATGGACAAATAAACTGAACCTCAGACCTTTTCATTCACCCTTGTAATCTACAAACAAACCCTTAACAACCCTTTTCCTATTGTTTTGAGAGGGCATACAGGCCTCAAACCTCCCATCCGCCTACCTCAACTGCCCAAGTGCTAGGATCACAACACCACAACTTCAATCTTTCAGTCCCAAGCTCAATTATGACTAAAGTAACTACTAATCCAAATGCTCTACATACCTGTTCCTTACCCACCCCCATGACACTGTCTGCCTCAACTTTAAGAGTTAAAGAGAATTCAAGATGTATCTGACAGTTAATCATAGGGGCAGAATTTAAGATGTAATGCTTATTACATAAAGAATGTTAAGGAGGGGGTTTTTAGTTGTTTTTTTGTTTTTTTTTTTTTTTGTTTTTTTTTTTTTTTACCTCAAGTTTAGAAGCAATAAATAAGGCTGAAATCCCAATAAGCTGTAAAAGTGTTTTTATGATATTCTGTTGTGAGGCCATGTAACGATCAAAGAAGTCCTGTGCCAAGTAGAACGTCTCTCTGTGGAGCTTGTAGACTTCGCATACCTGGAAAAAGGCCCCTCGTTACAACAGGCTCTTAGGGCCAGCACACACAAACTTGCCTGAGTTCTGACACAGTCAGAAAGCCAACTGCTTTTATGAAAGACTGACACCCTCCTCCTAAGCACAGCCCAAGGAGACCCTGGAACTGAGAGCATAAGGACTTCTACACAACAGCAAGAGCAAACCAAACAGGCTGCTGAGCCAAGTAACACAGGAGACCCGTTCCTCAGCCCACATGGCCTACAGTTCTCCAAGAACGCAACCTCGGTTTCACTGTGACTCAGAAAAAGTACTGCTATGTTCTTCACACCTGAACAATACCAGTTACATTTTCTTTTTGATTCTTCTTTGAGACAGGGTCTCACTCTGTAGCCCTGGCTAGAAATGGAACTTGCTATGTAGACCAGGCTGGCCTTGACCTCAAAGCTCCACCTGCCTCAGCCTCCTGAGTGCTGGGATTAGTGCCACCGTTCTGAGCAGCTTTTGTTTCTTTTAGCAGCAGTGAGGATGTAGTCGAGAGCTGTGCCATGACACCTGGCTTTACAGTATTTCTAATCTGTCCAACTCTGCACCCAGATCACTTGCTGAAGATGCTAGAGACAAGGAAGCAGATCCTGGAGCTGGATAAACAGCTCAGTGAGCATGTGCTGGCCATCCAGGACCCGAGTTTGGTTCCCAGCACGCACAGATCGATCGGCTCAGAACTGCCTGCAAATCTCGCTGACACCTTCTTTTGACCTCTGTGAGCACATAAACACAGTGGCACAGAGAGATACATCTAAATCTTTAGAAAGATCTACTTGTAGTGCTATAAAGTTATAATCCTACTACTTGGGAGTCAGAGATAGAAGTTCAATGTTACCTCTGACCACATAGCAAGTTCAAAGCCAGCCTGAGTTACACAAGAGCCTGTCTGAAATAAAACTGAGATTCAAATTTAAGCGATTTGTCTGATCCAGGCCCCTAAAGCGACAGGTCTGGTCCCAGCAGGATGCATATAAGAGACAGTGCCTTTCTAGAGGGTAGGTGGCCCTCCATCATTTGAGTTACTCATACCCCTTACACACGTGCTTTCTGGAGGTAAACCTGCCAACACGATACTTCTGCTTCTCAGAAGAAAATACCATTTCTTACTACAAGTACCCAAGAAGTACTTGAATCCAAGTACTACAAATCACTCAAAGTTCAGCCCCAGCAAGAGGTGCACCCTTTCTTCTGGCACTACTGGAGATTAAGCCTAGGGTCTCATGAACTTAAGACATCAGGCTAACCACAGCTAGGCTCAGCCTTTACATTTCTTTTTTTTTAAAAAATTAGCCTGTTAGTCTGGCATTAAAAAAATCTGCAACGTGGTGTCTTCTGTTTGTTTCTTGAGCACCTGGAATGGAGGCCTAGACTATGCAGGTAAACTATTCCAGCCTCACGTACTTGCTTACTGATCAACCGCTGCACAGGAGTAGGGAAATGGTTCTCAGTGTGATTAGAAGACAGCCTATTAAGAAATCCTTCTGGGAAGAGAGTGGACACATTTGAGATCTGATCGCTGCATATAACCTGCTCACCTACGCCTCTAACGAACGAGAATAAGAACTGTGCGACTCCTTTATGCATTCAGTAGACATCTATAAAACAATTCAGCATGTGTATATTTAGACATTAATTTGTAACTTTGTAACTATTCAAACTTAGGAAAAACAATGCAATGCCAACTTTACAATGTCTAAGGGATAGAATTATTTCAGAAATGTCAATAGTCTAGACAGCACACCCAGAGACTGCAGCAGCACAGGGAAATCCAGCAATGGCGACGCTCTAGCATCCAGGACTGTCAAGCTCACCTCCATTAGCCAATCCAGAAGAACCGCCCTCATCCTCGCCTGCAGGAGAGGATGGCGCTGCAGGAAGTGCTCATCTCTCAAGTAAGTCTTTTCTTTGTTTAACATGATCCTCCAAACCTCTTCTCGATTGCCCCAACTGTAGAGAGAAAAACCTCAGATGGATGCCAGTCTACACCAACACTAATGTAGACAGAAAGACAAATGACACTCAGAAGCCATGGATCAAAGCCAACACCTACTTCAAGACGGGCAGGGGGGAGGCTCTGGGTGGTCTGATTTTCCGAGGCTGAAATGCAGTCTTGGGGTACTCAAGTTCACTGTCGTCTTCTTTGTTAGGGGTGGGGATGAAAGAGCAGGGGTCCACGCATTCGGAATTATCATCCCATGTCTGCCAATAGAATGCATGTCAATGTGTTAGACAAACCACACCTGTCCATTCATGGACTGGTAAATTAGCTGGGCTTGACATGCTGGCATTGGCTAAGATGGAGGCGGTATGGAGAAACAAAAGCCAAAGGTTCCATGTCACTTCTGTAACTGACTTAGGAAACATGGACATCAAAAGAAACACTCAGGTGGCCAATTGGACACAAAAAGTAGTTTATATTACGAAAGATTGATCGTATATATGGAACAGGGACCTGTGGTTTTCCCTGACTCAAAGCAAGACAAAACAAATCGCTACCTCATTAGAACTAAATCAAGTTGTGATCACAGGTCAAACTAATGAGCGCAAAGAAATGACTTCAAATCCTATTAAATAGCCCGTGTTATTCTAGTTCCATAAGATTCAACACCTTCTCTAGCTTCCTCCGGCACCAGGTACACACATGGGACAGACATACAGACCGGCAAAACAACCCCCACACCTAAAAATAATAATAATAATAAAAAGAGGTATTAAGCATAAAACAACTCTGCTGTGTGGAAGCTCCTCCAATCTAAAAGGCTCACATCTTATGTATTGATTCATTCATTTGTTGACTGAGTCTTACCTATGTAGTCCCTATCAGATTATAATGACTCTCCTGCCCCACCTCTTAAATGCTGGCTGGAAGAGCACCCCACTGTACCTGGCACCAGTGGCTATCTTATTTTAAGTAGAGGCCATTAATGACTAGAAAACAAAACAGGTATGCCCTGGGATGTTTTCCTGAATTCAGTTCCCCTGTTCATGTAGCACCCAGACCATTTTCACAGGAACCCCTGATTTCCAACCAGTGCTGCATAAAGCTTTTCTCTGCTCAATGTAGAAAGAATTGGGCATGCAAATTATCCACAACAGCCCCCGCCAGCTGTTCGAGAAAGGCAGCTTCCTTTCAGTTCTGGCTTTGTATGCTTGGTATAGCACCACCAACCCCGACTCAAGAGGTTCACAATTACCACTATAGGAAGTTGCTCTTCAATCAGAACAAGTTCTTTTGAGGTACAAGCTAGATGCCACCCTCCATAGCCAGGTGGCTGGCACATCTGGGAGCAGGCCTTTAGAGATAAACTTAGTAGTTTCCAACCTGCAGTTCATAGGCAAATTTGTCTGCCTGTAGCAGACAAGTGGGCTCCAAAGATGGCTTTTTAAGAAGCCAGAGGATAAGGCGGAATAATTAAGTCTGGTTTTGAGTGTCTGAAGTTTTATAAGATGCCAGATCAGTCTGACTTTGAGATCAACTGCAACTATGGCTTAGCACCTGTTATCCTTAACTGTATTTCTTCCTTATGCAAAACAAGTAGACAAAAGATTGACTTTTATTCAGTTTGAGATGAGAAAGTTATGTCTTGATGGGTGTAGTGACTCATGCCTTGAACCTCAGGGCTCAAAAATGCTCAGGCAATCCTTGAGTTTGAGGCCAGCCGGGCACATAATAAGCTCTAGGACAGCCAAGTCTACATAGTGGGAAAAAAGAAATGGACACTTAGAGTAACTGAAGGGGTGGTGTTCATGCTTCTAATTCCAGTGCTCTGGAGGCTGAGGCAGGGGAATCACCAAGTGCAAGGTCAGAGTTACATATAGGGACCCTGCTTTAAAAACAAGAATAGTGGCTGAAGATAAGAATCAAATGTCTTGGGGTTGGAGAGATGGCTTAGTGGTTAAGGGCACTGACTGCTCCTGAGTTCAATTCCCAGCAATCACATGGTAGCTCACAACCATCTCTAATGGGATCTGATGCCCTCTGCTGGTGTGTCTGAAGACAGCTACAGTGCACTCATATACATAAAATAAATAAATCTTAATCAAAGGTCTTTGTGGGCTTTCCGTATCACTGAATCTAATATGAGAACTCACTGGCTCCAAGTTCTTGCCCTGGGCTGAACTCCACTCCACAAAAGAGTTCTATGCAATCAAAACACAAAACAGTACAAAATTACCCACACCCCAAATCCTGGATTTATGAATACTCACAGAAAAGAAAATAGTTACGTTTGAGCTATCTACTCTAGAAACTTGTTCTGGACAACCACGAGAACGCCTTCTCTCAACTGGACGCTCACTATGACCCCACTCGTGCTGTGACTCTTGTCCCCACAGTCCTTTCTTGGACACTCTGAGCACTGCTGCTATTCCTGAGAAGTGAGCCTGAGTTCCCACAAAGCCAACACTGACTGCTTAGCTTCATTCTCACTTGGACATTTCTGCCGAAAGCACAGATGGTAACGTGAACGATCTCGAATTCTACAAAGCGCAGTTTATCTTAGTAACAACTTGCTGAAGGTTCTAAGGAAAATAATAGGACAAAAAAAGAATGTAGGGTGCATTTTCCTTCTGTAGGGACTTCTTTAAAAAAAAAAGAAAAAAGGAAAATTGGCCCTTTTTTAAATGCCTAGTGGGGTCCTGCTTAGAAACACATTACCACAGCTCTAGCTGGCGGGACCTCATTGCTTAGAAGACTTTTCTCAGAAGCAGCTGTCTCTCCCTGTTCTACAGAGTCACTGCTGGTCTCTTTGGGAACAGAGAGATGAGGTCGACAGAATGCTGTCCCCGCTCAGCTTTATCAGTGATGAAGGTCGAAGGTCTCCCCAGCCACTTTGGAGATAGGCTGCTCCCCCGCCGGAGCCATAACTATAATCTCCAGCCATTTCTGGAGGCAGAGAGATAATACAAGCTCTCTCTGCAAGGATCTCCCGAAATCATACCATGCTGCATTAGAAAGATCTGGCAAGCACTCCATAGGAGGGACAGAGGAAATGGAGCAGCCAATGAAACACTGGTTCAGACACACGGAGGCCATGTAACGTCTAGATAGCAGTGATCAATATAGTCTAGTCAGCTGAGGGTGAAACATTCTGGGTTACATAGGAGAAAAGTTTTATTTTTTTGCTACAGGATCTCATATGGTCTGGGCTGGTGTGAAGTTCAGATTACCTGCCTTTGCTTCTCTACTGCTGGGATTAAGACGTCACAAGAATGGATGAGGGAGAATAGTTAGGAGTCCTATCCCCTAACTAGTCTTTGGCAATAAGACTGCAGGCCCAGCTCTGCTCTGGGCTTGCAAAGGACACTGGGTTACCTTCTAAGACTCAGTTTCCCCCTGGGCTTAGGAAGAACCAAATTATATGACGCTCACTCTGGTTCCTCCGGTATCAGTATCTATAGCCTTAAAGGTGCCATTCAGGAACCACAAGCCCTTCCCACAACCCCCAGGCCCAGCAGAGACCAGGCCACGCTGACAGGCTCCAGAGGTTCAGCCATGTGGCCTGCGGCTCCGGTTTGGGAAACTTGGAAGAAAGAAAGCATGGAACTCAGGAGTCAGGACACCCTGTAGGCAGCAGACCTACCTGACCGCCATCCTGGCTTTTCACGGTCTTGTCAATCTTGGCAATTTCTTCATCTGGATCTTGCAAAAACTAAAAACAAACAAAAAAAAAAAAAACAAAAAAATTCCCAGTCCACCAAGGGTCCACACGGTGCAACCCAAAGACAAAAAAAAAAAAAACACAAGAGGAAAGGGGGGAAAAAGTTTGTTCGGTTCTGAAGAACATTCAGCTACAAAGGAAACCTGCCCCTCAACTAATTCTCTTCACTAGTAAGGGAGAAGACCCAAATTTGGTACCCAGGTAAGATGGAATGGGGGGGGGGGGCATCCCCTTCCCAACCTGTAGCCTTTGTACTCACAACGGCCACATTTGCCTTCCTTTTTCTGGAGCGGACTGAGAGGTCGGAGCCACCTTCTTCTTTCATGTTGCTGGGGTCCATCGAGTCTCTGCAAAGGCATGGTGTCATGGGGTACTGCTCCCCAAAAACTCGGACCGCCCTTCCCCCACCGCCCCTCCCCCTTACCCTCCCGCAGCAGGGAGGCCACTCACCTCTCCTTCCTTTCCCTAGGCATGGCTCAGGACTCGGGCTTGGAACTCAGACCTGGGAGGACACCAGGCAGGCATCGTGGTGAGCACGGCCCGCATGAGGGGACCAGAGTCCTCCAGTTCCTCCCGGGCACCCCTCCCCCCTCCCGCGCGAGCGGCGGCGGCGGGAGCCTCCCGGGCCCGCAGGCCGGCCGGGAAAATGGCCGATGGGCCCGGGTGGCTTGTCACCCACAGGCGCCGCCGGCAGCCTGCGACCCTGGGTCCGAACCTGAGGTTGGGGATGGAGGCCCAGCAGCCCTTCGAGAGGACCCCCCGCTCCATCACTGCCCTCGGGGCCGGGGCTGCCTCAGTGTCCCTTTCTACACCTACCCCTGACCCGTCCGTCTCTCACAGCCACCCGGGCCGGGGCACCCGGAGCTGATACCTCAGGGGACCGGGTGACCCAGCCTCGCCCCACCCCCACCCGGGCCCGGTCCGGTCGGACCCGGTCCGGACGCCAGGGAGTCGTGGGAGTCCCGGGAGTCCAGGCAGCCCGTACCCGAAGCTGTGTCCGCCGCAGACAGGCGCGCTCGAGAGGGCAAGGAGGCCGACGGCGGGCGGGAAGCAGGAGGCGGGAGGCGGCAGCCGAGCGCGCGGCGCTGGCGGGATCCGCGCCTGCCCCCTACACCGCGCTGGCTGTCGAGCCGGCTGCTCCTGCGCCCGGCTTCGAGCGGGACATTTAAAAATCCCAGCGCGCGGCACCGGCCCCGGCCCGCCCTCGCGCCCCGCCCCGCGGGCTGCGAGCCCCTCAGCAGCCGCCGCAGGCCTAGGGCCCGCCCCGTCGCCGCGCGGGCCAGCGAGGAGCTCTGGTGGGGGCGTGGCTTCCCGGTGGGCGTGTTCTTCTGTGGGCGTGGCCTGTGTGAAAGGGGTGGCGCCGAGTGTCAGGGCCTGCGCGCCGGGGGCGTGGTGCGAGCGTGGTGGGCGGGGCCTGCGCGGGGCGGGACGCGGGAGAGTCGACTGGCGCGCGCGCGGCTGCGGGGCGGGCTCGCTGACGCGGGAGAATCTTGGCGGGAGCGCCGGAAGGCTTCGGAGCGTGCGGGGCCGCGGGGAGCGTGGGCCGCGCAAGTGGAATGGCAGCACGGCAGATAGCAATGATCGGCGGCCGGGCTTGGCTGGGCTTGGCCGGACTGATGCACCGGAGGGCCCGGCGTAAAGAGCCGGTCGTCTGCCGGTCTCCCGCGCGCGCGCACTGTCCGTCTAGGCTCGTCCTCTCCGCCCCCGAGACACAGTTCCGGGCCGAGTTTAGTGCGTGGGTGTCCCCAAGGTCACAGCAGCTTGTGGCTCCTGGGACCAGAACCAGCATTCAGGCTGCTGCTGTTAGGTCTCCTGTGGACCAGCAGCAGGTCCTTTAAACTGTCAGTGTCTCTTCGATCCATCCATTCATTCATTCATTCGCCTATCCAAGCACATTTCTGTGCCTCTAGCACGCGTGGGCTCAACCCGCTTGCAATAGGCCTCTCTGACTCCCAGGTCCACATGAGGTGAGGCAGTCTCCAGCCTAAATTCCATCCTCAGAATAAGCACATGCCTCACAACGTGATGTGACCCTCACCCACCCAGACCTGACCTTCAGCCCTCCGCCTGAGCTGCTGGATTCTGCATCCGGTGCCCTTTCTCACCCCAGAGCCTCAGCTTGCTGTACTCTCTCCTGACCCATTCCAGCTGTTTGTGCTTCCGGAAAACTTGAAGGTCTTTGGTAACCACTTCCTCTCCAGCGGACCTTTCCCCAGGACGTCCTCTCCAGTGTCGCTGCCTTGCTATGGGAAAGCTCTTGTTTCCTTGAGTCTCTTGCTTACTCTGTTTTCTTATCCCCTTTCCCCTTTTCAGTCTTGTTCAGTATTGAGCTCTGGGCACAGTGCCTGGACTAAAAGGGTCACTTCCTTTATGTTAGTAAAAAATGTGTGTGTGTATATGAACCAGGTCTGTGGGGTATACAGGTTACTGAGAAAGACCCCTTGAATACAGGCTGCTAGCAAAGTAAGACCTGTAGTCGACTTGTAGAAGTGTGTAAGGCAGGGTCTGAATACCTCTGGGGCCCTTCCTCAGGGTAAGCCCGTCTCCTCTCCCTCAGTGACTGTCTTCTGGAAGTCAAAGTGGGGTGCTCCCCCCACCATAGGTCCTGACTAGCAAGTTGGTGATCTCCCAGGCTGCTGAGATGATTTGTTCAGGGTGTCATAAGCAGGCTGAGCCCTAGACCCCATATTCTCCAAACCCTGTTGGTTTCAACAGCAGACAATAAACTTAAGGTGAAACTTTTGGGTTTAAAGTTAAATCTTATCCCTAAGAATTTAACAATAATGCTAGCATACAGGTTCCAGGATGACCCTAATTCACTGACGACAGCTCTCTACTGCTTACACTTGATGTGAAAATTAAGGAGAACCGGAGAATCAGCCCCAGGCCCGGCACACAGTAAATGCTCAATAAATAAACTATGGTTGCACTGATAAGAGTTTTCTTTATGGACCAATCATCGGCAAAGAATGAGAGTCCCAGGTATTTTATGCCCTAACAATAAAACAAACGAATTAAAGACAACACAGAAATCATGAGTCACTTGCCTGTACAGCAACATACAAGAATCCCTCACTGAAGAATGCTAAACACAGGTTGGGTGTGGTAGCCGTTAATCCCAACACTCCAACTCTGGAGGCAGAGGCAGGTGGAGCTCCAGAGAGTTCAAGGCTAGCCCGGCCTACAGAGCCTACGGGGCACACACCTTTAATAACAGAGTGAGTTCCAGGTCAGCCGGGGACACATAGAGAAACGCTATCTTGAAAAACAAATAATTTGGGGCTGGAGAGATGGCTCAGTGGTTAAGAGCACTGATTGCTCTTCCAGAGGTCCTGAGTTCAATTCCCAGCAACCACATGGTGGCTCACAACCATCTGTAATGCAATCATTACAGAAGAGGCATCACCCTCTTTTAGTGTGACTGAGGATGGCTATAGTGTATTTATACACATAAAATAAACAAACATTATTTATAAAAGAAAAAGAATTTGAGCCTAAACCTACCTGATAGAATGCGGTTTTAGTCTCAGCATCGGGGAGACAGACAGGTAGACCTCTTGTGAGTTTGAAGCCATCCTGAACTACATAGTAATCCTATCCTGAGATATATACATATATTGTTTTTCTCTGTCTTAAAACACAGATTATCAGGGAAAAAGGAAAGACTGTGGTATAGTACACGTGATTATAGGCACACGCCCTGGGCGCCATGCTCAGCAGCCCACAGAGGAGGGAAATATGATCAGGAATAATCAGAGCAGGAGTTGCTTCTTCAATGAAGAAACAGGAAGGGCCAAGGGAAAGTTCGTGCTTCTCAACAGGTTTTACCTCCTGACATGAACTCTCTCTGTCTCTGTCTCTGTCTCTCTCTCTCTCTGTGTGTGTAAAATCCTGCATATGTGCAGGTACCCACAGAAGCCAGAAGAAAGCATCTGATCCCCCTAGAACTTGAGTAACAGATGGTTGTCAGCTGCCCAACTTGGGTCTTAACCAAATCATCTCTCTAGTCCTTGCAAGGTGCAGTTACTGAGCAGTTCATGTGGACCATCACACCGAGCAGTTCAGCCCCACAGGGAGCTGGGCCTGCTGTATTTGACTCCGTGATCCCTACAAACCATAGGTGAGTTTCTATATGAAGAAGCATCCAATGATTGCCCAAGGCTAGGAAAAGCTCTTCGGTGGGTGCAGCTTCAAGCCTTTGGAACTCACTACCCCCCACCCCCGTCTGGCATAGTTGGCTTTGAGGTATATAAGTTTATTTTTCTCTTGTCCCTATAAAGGCTCTAGAGCACCTAAGAACCAGCACAGCCTTTGTGGGGGAGGGGACTACGGAAAGCGCCTTCAACATCGCCTTAGAAACATGACCCAGCTACTGTGTGGGGAAGGTAGCACCTCTCTCCTGCCATTGGTCTTCCGGATTGTTCAGAGTCACACTGTGCACCTCGGCTATCTGCAGAATGGGTATGCTTCTAACTTTCCAGGCTCCTAGAGCTACTGAGAGGCTCAAGGTCCCCATGCCGAACTCTGTCACTAGTGTCTGACACAAGAAGATACGTTCTTCATCCACAAAGCAAATCGGAGGGCTTGCTTTAGCTTCCTGTGTGACCCTGTTCCTGATCGTGGTGGAGAGGTAGATGTTGGAGCCAGGATATGGGGTTTCCAGAGAAGACCAGAAAAAAATACACTATTCTGACACAGGGCCTTGGGCAGGTTTTAGAGAGGAAACTTTCAGCAGCTCCTAAAAGAAGTGCCCCCCCCCCCCCACTGTGTATGCCTGGCTGTCTCTCTGTGGCTGTCTCTGACTTACTGCCTGCCTCCCTCTCTCTCTCTCTCTCTCTCTCTCTCTCTCTCTCTCTCTCTCTCTCTCTCTCTCTCTTTCCCTCCCTCCTCTCTTTCCCCCTCCCTCCCTTCCCTTTCTCTCTGTGCCTGTCTATCTTTCTGTGTCTGTCTCTGTCTCGCTGTCTGGCTGTCTCTCTCTGTCTCTATCTTTCTCTGTGTGTGTGTGTGTCAGGGGGGGGGGGCTGGAACCTCAGAACCTCACATAATATGCTAAGCAATCTCACCACTGAGGTATGTCTCCAGCCCACCTTAAATGTGTATGAATAGGAAGTTAAGAGGCCCTGCTGTTGGAGAGGTTTGCCCAGGGAAAGTAAGGCGCCAAATAGCTCCCAAGGCTTACTTGCTGTGCCTCCCGAGCTCTCTGCTGTTACAATGAGGCCACAGTGGGAAGACTGCAACAGTGGTTGGTCCTAACTCTGGCTAATTCTGCTGTATCGGGGAGCACATCCGGTCAATGCTGCCTTACATGGGAAGCTAGGATCGATGAAAAATTCCTAGCAATATTAAAATCCCCCTTTCTGCTTAGAGTCACATAAGGGGAGGTGACAGACGATGCGTGCGGACTCTGAGCTAAGCCCTGGCTTGCCAGGATCAGAGAGGCTAATTTGCAGACCCTTCAAGAAGTGAGGGTGTGTAAGCATGTCGGGTGTTGGGGGCATATATGCAGACATCACTGCTTCTGCAAAGGCACAAGGGTGCTTTGTTCTGGGTCCGACCTCCATATCCCCGGCTTTCAGTAAAATCTCCTCATTTTGGGTTTTCTGAAGACAGACACAGCTGCAAAACAGAGGTGGGGCTTGAGGGAGAAGGCTCAGCTCTCACTTCTGGTCAGAGATCAACATTTTTCTCTAAGCACCACCCTCGGAGGCACTTTGATGGGAGACAGGGCCTTGGCCAATCAGAGCCCCACATTCCTGGTGGTGCGATTGGTTTATGCACAGGCCTGTGGCCCAAGCGGAGCCAATGACATTCCTCAGGAGTTGCTAGGCTGACTGGAAGTGGGCTTGCAGCCACGAGGCCATCTTGCCACATAAGTTGACCTGCTTTGGAGGAAAACTCTTCCTGGAGAGCAGAGCAGGGGGGTGCTAGGAGGCAGGTTTCCGATTTGTTGAATCCCTGTGTCCAATCAAGTTTAAGGCTGGATTACTGGGAACTTCCTGGATACTGGAACCAATCAATTATTTTCCTGTATTGACTTAGCTAGTTGGGATTGGATTTCTTATCTTATACCACGGAAAATCATGGTTGCCATGAGGGAGTGAGCAACGGACAGGCTTCGCAGCAAGCCTCTGAGTCCCCAAGGCAGGTCTGCAAAGCCAGGGACACATTCCGCTGTGGGTGCCAAGCCTAAGTACATTAACATCCCTCAGTCCCTGTCTCTGTCACGTTGGAATCCACTTACAATCAGCCTGGCCAACAACAGAAGCTACACACGGACAGGTGCTGGCAACCCACTGAAAAATAGCAAAAAAAAAAAAAAAAAAAGTGGATTCCTGTATGCTTGAGGGTTTCCGATTCGTGGGACAATGGAATAATTTGGCAAAGTTGAGCCCACATCTGTGCGCAACAACTGCAGGAAACTCCCTCTGTGGAAAGCGTCTTCGTTTCACATCATCATCATCGTTATTTATGAATACTATTAGCATTGTTCTGATCGTCATTTTTCCCCCCTCTCTCTATTCCTGCTTTAGGGATCAACCTGGCCTCTTTGCTTGTCTGGTTTTGAAACCCCACCTAGGAAGGAATTCAAGCTGACTCAGAGCCTGGAGGGTCGGGGGAGGATTGAGATTACGGGAAGAAAGCGCGGAGCAGGGTGAGACCAGAAACATCTTGGCCTGCTCCCGAGTGTATCCAGACTCTGGAAACCTGGTTTTGCTGTGCAAATAAAAGAATGAATGAATGGCTAGAGGACAAAGGGACACACTTCAGAATGCCTTTCCCGGAGGTGATAGGAAACCCAGGGAGGCAGGGGAGAGGCCGGGAGGCCGGGCGGGGGCGTGTGAAGTTCAGTACCCAGCACATTCTTGCTGCTGGTATTAGAGACACAAAGGCTATTCCACATGTGAGGATGTGAGGGTAAGGCCTCCCCCTCCCTCTTCCACCCTCCGCCCTGGGTTCTGAGGGCCTCTCCACCTTTGACCTCTTACTACAAATTATATTTCCCACTTTAGTCCACGTGTTTGCAGAGGAAAACCAGCATCCCTAGACACAAAGAAAGGGAGGCATTAAGATGTTCATGTGCAAAGCAGACGGGGAGCCGGGGGTGGGGGGCAGGCAGAGCCTGCTGACTGTCCCGGGCCGTTTAACGCAGGAGGTGATCGTGAGATGCCACTTACACAAGGTTCCTGGAGCACACACACTCACAGGCACAGAAAGTGGAGCGCTGGCTGTCAGTGCCTGGGGAGAGAAGAGAGAAGAGCCGTTGTTTAAGGGGGACCTAATTCCAGCGGAGAGATGCGGGTGGACAGAGATGAGAACAGGCAAGTCCTTACTTAAAACTGTGAAGGTGGCTCACTGGTTAGGAGCAGGTACTGGTCCTGGAGAGGTACTGAGTTCAATTCCCAGTATCTATGTAGAGCAGCTCACAAAAATTCTGGGTCCTGGGAGCCTCTCCAGCCCCAGGGGTGCCCCTATGGCGACTGCACATAGTTAAAGATATAAAAAATCGAGGGTTCAAAACAAAACAGAATTGTAGAGTGGGCAGTGGTGGCACATGCCTTTAATCCCACACTCAGGAGGCAGAGATAGACTGTTCTTCGTAAGTTCAAGGCCAACCCGGGTGGGATATATAGTGAGGCCCTATCTCAAAGTAAACAACCAAAATGGGAAGGGGCTTGAGACAAGGCTCAGTGGCACAGTGCCTGTGTAGCTGGGGTTCCATCGCTAACGCCACAAAGGATCATCAGCGACAGTAATGCCAGCATCCGTGTCTACAACCGTAGTGCTCAGGAGTCTGAAACAGTATGGTCATGAGTTCAAGGCTGGCCTGGGTTACATATTGAGACACCCCCCCCCCCATCTTAAAATGAAACAAAACCCACAAAACCAGTTATTCTGGCCTGGGTCTAAGGGAAAGGACCAACGATGGGTGGGGACAGGAGGTGGAGCTGTCAGAGGCAGGGTGAGGCTAAATGGGAACACTGAAGGAGGTGTCCAACACAGGGTGGCTCTGGCATGGTGCAGGTGGCTGCTAAGTTCCCACATAACTATCCCCATGTCCTCTGCATTCCTGTTTTGTTGTGACCTTCACTTCACCTTCAGGAGCCTTCAGCTTCTGCTGATCTTCTCCTCCTCTTCCTCCTCTTTTCTTCTTCTTCTTTTTCTTCTTCCTTTTCCTCTTCCTCTTCCTCCCCTTTTCCCCTCCTCCCTTCCTTCCCCTCTCCTCCTCCTCCTGGATAACTAGTTATGTCTTCAGTCCCACATCTGATTAATTTCTGGAGGGGAGATCCAAGAATGCATTTCTTATATTGGGGACCATTACCCATGTTTCCTATAATCAAGTCCTTCACACTACCAGATTAACAGAAGGGACTTGGTGATGGTGTCATTGCTTTGGGCCATGAGCCTTCTCATGAACAGTGCTTTTTAAACAGGATGAATTTTGTCCTGGGGGAATGGGGGTGAACCAGGCAGCCTGTCTGTCTTAGTCGGGGTTTCTATTCCTGCACAAAACATCATGACCAAGAAGCAAGTTGGGTAGGAAAGGGTTTATTCAGCTTACACTTCCACATCGCTGTTCATCACCAAAGGAAGTCAGGACTGGAACTCAAGCAGGTCAGGAAGCAGGAGCTGATGCAGAGGCCATGGAGGGATGTCACTTACTGGCTTGCTTTCCCTGGCTTGCTCAGCCTGATTTCTTTTAGAACCCAGGTCTACCAGCCCAGGGATGGCTCCACCCACAATGGGCTGGGCCAGGGATGGCTCCACCCACAATGGGCTGGGCCAGGGATGGCACCACCCACAATGGGCTGGGTCCTCCCCTCTTGATCACTAGTTGAGAAAATGCCTTACAGCTGGATCTCATGGAGGCATTTCCTCACCAGAGGCACCTTTCTCTGTGATAACTCCAGCTTGTGTCAAGTTGACACAAAACCAGCCAGTGCACTGCCCTTAAGACTGTGTGGCAAGGTGAAGAAAAGTCTATCATTCACAGCCAACCAGCAAGAAGGACACGGGCAAGGTTGACCATGGTGGCATGCTCCTGCCATCCCAACTCTCCAACTTAGGCTTGAGGATCATGAATGCTCAACTAGCCTGGGCTACATGGTATCAGGAATGAGTGACTAGCCTGGGCTACATAGTGAGCCACCATTAGCAAAGCACATGGGACTGGAGAGATGGCTCAGTGGTTAAGAGTAACGGCTGCTCTTGCAGAGGACATGGGTTCGGTTCCCAGCACCCTTGTCAGATGGTACAAACCATCTGTGAATCCAGTTCCAGGGGAATCTGACACCTGCTTTTGGTCTCCACAGCAAGCACACAGTGTGTGGACATACCTACTGACAAACACCCAACTACATAAAAAATTTAAATAAATCTTGGGGGCTGAAGAAATGGCTCGGTGACGGAGAGAACAGGCTGCCCTTTCAGAGGGCCCAGGTTTGATTCCTATCACCCAAGTGGCAGCTTACCATGTCTGAAACTCTGATTGTAGGTGATCACACCCTCACCTGGCCTTCTAAGCCCCGTGACTCAGAGCATATAGATTCTCACGAAGACAAAAACCCCACACATATAAAAATTTTAAATATTTTTAAAGTCCTTAGGAAGGAGACTTGAGGAAGTCTCCTCGGCCCCTTCCTGTGCAGACAGGAAGAAGACAGGTCCATGGACCAGAAAGTGAGCCCTCTCTGGACACAGCATCCACGGACACTTTGATTGTGGCTTCCCAGCTTCTATACCTATAAGAAACAAGTCTTCTGGTGTTACATCATCCTGGACAAACTTATACATTTTCAGCGCCTCCACCTCTCCAGCCCGGTGAGGGACTCTGTAGCCCTCCTTGGCACAGTGGATGTAGTCCCTTTCCTCAATACTCACAGCTTGTGGGACCTCTTTCCCAACCGCTGGTTGATATTTTGGCAGTCCCCCGATCTTCCTCCTTTCTTTAAAAAAAAATGGTTTTCTAAAAACTTTTTAATGGTATTTTGACAGTCTCAGTGTGTAAGCCTCCTCCCCCCTTTTAAAATTGGATATTCTCTGTAGTTACATTTCAAATGTTATCCCCCCTTCCCCTCCTCTTGCCTCCATGAAGGTGCTCCCTCTCCCAACCATCCTCTCCCACCTCAGCACCTTGGCGTTCCCCTACTCTGGGAAAACCAGCCTTCGCTGGACCAAAGGCCTCTCCCATTGATGCCAGTATGTAAGCCTCCTTTAACCAAAGATCTCAGCCTCCCAAGTGCTAGAGTTTGGTGTATACGCCACCACCCCGGGCCTTCTCTCTTTTTCACTTTCTCTCTGGTGTTTTGAGACAGGCTTTCTCTGTATAGCCCTGGCTGTCCTGCAACTCTCTGTAAACCAAGCTGGCTTCAAACTCGTGCCTACCTGCCTCTGTTTCTCTGGGGTTGGGATTAAAGGTGGGTACCACCACCTGCCAGCTACCGCTTCCTCTGCCGCCCTCACAGACCAAAGCCACAATCTGCCGACTGGAAGGTCGCACCACCTTTCCTGCCTTAATGACCCATCAGCATCTTCAATGCCTGTTACCCAACAGTCAGGATCATCCTTCTCAGTAGTAACCCACACTAGATCTGTGTCCCCTACCCCAGCCTTGAGGGACAGCTCCCAGCTGCTTTAGAGCAGTTACATCTGTCCCGGGGTGGGGGTGGGGGCAGCCTGGCCGGCAGAGCCCTCTTCTCCCAGAATCCCCTCTGCTCTAGTCTCCCTGGCTGGCTCCCTGCCCCTTTCTCAAGCCAGCGGCTGCCTGGAGGGGGTTGCACCTGTTCTTCATCCCCACCCATCCCGGTCCCTTTCTTCTCAGAGGCTGGTCCTTTCCGATGCTTGGCCGTATTCTCTGAACTTGTCTCCATCTCAGCCCGTCACTTTCGGTTTTACGCGTTACCGATTTTTCTTGCAGCAGCCTGCTTTTTAAGTAGAAGGATATTTCAAAATGCAGGAGTAGAGAGCCGATAGTGTGATGAGTCCTCGTAGCTTTCCTTCCCCCATAGCCTTCCTTAGTGATTAAAGTTTGCTTGTCCGCCAGCCCTGGTGAGCTCCGTTAACACCGGCACCTGAGAGGCAGAGGCAGGTGGATCTCTGTGAGTCCGAGGCCAGCCTGGCCTGCACTGTGAGTTCTTGGACAACCAGAGCTTTATAGCGAGACACTACCCTGAAACAAAAAACAAAAAACAAACAAACAAAAAAAACAACCACCACAAAAATTGCTCATCTACCTCATCAACTCAGCGTCCCACTCCCCCGGCTAAAGTATTTTAAGGCAAATTCCAAATATGACATCATTTCACTTTCACACACTTGAGCGGGCATTTTTTTTTTTAATGTATGAGTAGTTGTGCTTAACCATACTGTGAATAAAATACCCAGCAAAGCCAGGCATGATAGCACACACCTGTAACTGCAGGACTCCAGAGGCTGAGTTCAAAACTCTAGCCTTGGGGCTGGAGAGATCGCTCAACAGTTGGAGCACTAGCCAGAGGACCTGGGTTCGATTCCCATCACCTGCATGGCCACTCATACTTGTCTGCAACTCCAGTGTCGGGGTCCATGGCACTAGACACGGGCACAGTGAAATCCTGGAGCACACAGTGGGATCCTGTATCCCGTCTGGAGGAAGAAGATGGAGACAGAGGGATAAAGTGATTGAATGGCTGTGGTTAGAACCCAGGACCTTGAGTGTGCCGGGTAAGTGCTCAATCCCTGAGCCACTTGCCAGTCCAAGTAGCCTACAGCTGAGTCACTCACTCCATCCTGGTGCCCCAGCTCCTTGCTGATCAGTCTCTCCCTTCTACCCTCCCTCTCTCTCTTCCTCCCCCCATCCTCCCTGCCATCCTCCCTTCTTCCCATCTTCTCTCCCATCCTTCCCTCTTCCCCCTCTCCCTCCCTCCCTCTCATCCTCCCTCCTCTCTCTCCCTCCTCTTCCCCCTCTCTCCCTCCCTCTCCTCCCTCCCTCCCATCCTCCCTTCTTCCCATCTTCCCTCCCACCTTCCCTCCCTCCCTCCCTCTTTCCTTCCCTCCCTCTCTCTTTCCTTCCCTCCCTCTCTCCCTCCCTCCTTCCCTTCTTCTCTTGCTCTTATAGTCACTGCATCGTTATTCTCTCTTTCTGTCTTTCCTCTATGTGGCGTGTGTATGTACACATGCATGAAGTTGCGTGTAGAAGCCAGAGGTTGACATCAGGAGTCTGCTTTTGCCCTCTTTACCTTATATTTTTATGTGTACATGTACCACACACATGTCTGGTACCCACAGAGGCCAGAAGAGGGCACCAGATCCCACATAACTGAGTTACAGAGGCTTGTGTGCTGTCCTGTGGGTACTGGGAACTGAATCCAGTCCTCCGAAGCTGGCTGGCCATCAAACCTCCCAGAAGCCTCTTCTCTCTGCCTCTGTCACACCCAGCTTTTTACCTGTCTCTGGGGATCCACACTTGGATCATTCTTGCCTGGTTTTTTAGTCTTTTCCTTTGGTTGTGAGCTTAGCTTTTAACGGCTGAGCCATCTCTCTAGCCCCACGCTTGCCTGTTGAGCAGTTTGTCCACTAAGCCCTTTCCCCAAATTCACAGCCTTCTTAGGAAGATCTTCTCCAACAGTGTCTATGGATTACTTCTGTTTGTGCCACGTGTTTCCTTCTTTGCACCCCAGGCTGCCAGTGCCTCTGTGCCAGCCTCTCCAGTGTTTATCTTGAGTTGTCTTGAATCGGTTGCCGGATGAGGTTTTGCAAAATTCCCTCCATGTCTTCTCCATTAGAGGCGTCTGCAGGGGGACGGTGTTGGAAAGCATGCACACCGGTGCAGGCAAGGAATTCAGAGCCTGTGGTGAACTCGGAAGCAATGATGAAGCATCCTACGAGCCTTTGGCTTCTGCCAGTCCTAAGCCTGGTGAGGCTCCGCTGGCTCTGTTGGGCTCTCACCACTTTTGGGTGCCCTGCAGTGCTCCCTCAAGTCTTTCGGAAGGAACAGAGCATTCCCAGGGTTTGGTCGCCTCAAACTGTAGCTCATGTGGCTAACTGCCTGCTGCATGCTTTTGGCTGGTCTCCAGTGGTCATGTTTTTCAGAGCACTGGAGACGTTTTTTAAACTGGACTTTGATTTCCTTGTTTGGCCCTTTCCTGTCTGAAGGAGGCTGTCTGAAAGTGCCACCTAGAAGATGCCCAACTTTATGTCACTATCATTTCTTACTTCTACTACTGCTACTAGTACTATGTGGTCTCATCCTGAAGCTCAAAAAAACTTCAAACTTGCAATCCTCCTGCCTCAGCTCTAGTGCTAGGGTTACAAGCACGCCCATGATACTATATACCTGGCGCATCTGAATGAAGAGGCTTGAGTGAACAGGGCCCTAGGTGCAGTAAGCGAAAAGAGTGTGTCAGGGAGGAGTCCAAGGCAGGCCCAGGTTGCAGCTCCAAATCTCAAGTGCCCCCAAGCTATTCTTATGTAAAAATTGGCTCCTGCCCTGGGGTCTCTTTCTCCTCCTCCTCCACCTCCTCCTCCTCTCCCTCTTCCTCCTGTTCTTCAGCCCTCTCTTCTTTTTTCTCCTCCCTTCCCTCCTCTTTTTTCTCCTCCCTCCTCCCTCTCTTCCCCCTCTCCCCCCTTTCCCTCTTTCTTCTCCCCTCTCCTCCTCCCTCTCCTCCTCCCTCTCCTCCTCCCTCTCCTCCTCCCTCTCCTTCTCCTCTTCCTCCACCTCCTCTTCCTCTTCCTCCTCACTATGACCTGTTCCGGGACTTTCTTCCTGGTCCTGGGACACACTCCCTATACCTGCTGTAGATCTCCTGTGTCTCCGCTCTGGCCTCCTCCCTCCCTCCCTCCCTCCCTCCCTCCCTCCCTCTCTCCTTCCCTCCCTCTCTAATTGCTGTTTTCCTTTCACTTCACAAGTGGGTTGGCTGGTAACACTGAAGTCTGTTTTATATATACATATAGATAGTTAGCAAACACAAAATGTGTGGCAAGCTATGTTCCATCTTTATGTTATTAACACACAAAAGCAGGAACGCTCCAAGTTAGAGCCTGTGCAATTTAGCCGCTGCCAGCCATATGGCGTGAATGTGCTGCAAAAGATGATAGGGGCCCACTGAGCCCCTCATCTGAAGAGCTCTGGGCAAGCAGAAATGGGGACTGGCTCTCCTGTGCATCCTAGCACACGTACCCTATTGCTGAAGCCAGAGCCTGCTGGCCTCCCTCCCTCCCTCAGTGTGCTGATTCCTCCCACAAACCCAGGATTGCTTCTTAGCCATGACAGGCAGAGATCAGCCCTCAAGACAGAAGATGGGTTGGGTCATAAGGAAGCCAACTAACACATGAAGAAGATAAAATGCTTCCAGGAGCCTTTAGAACTCACTAGTAAATAACTGGACAATGGGTTACAGAGTCAGTGCAGCCAGGCCTATCTCCTCAGATAAGGTGACTTAGACCAACCTTTCACGAGAGGCTACGTTTGACCTATGACACGAGGCATGAGGAAAATCCAGGAACAAAGGAAGAAAGGAAAAAACAAACAGAAAGACAAATGAAGAACAACAAAAAAAAAAAAAAAAAAAAAGCCAAGTTGGAAAAGCATTCCAGACCCAGGAGACAGTATGTGCGAAGGTCCTGGGGCAGGAATGCTTGGGTATCCAGGCTAGCTGGAGCAAGGCTGGAGAGGCAGACAAGACACACAGGCTGAACCAGGAGTTAAGAGGTTTTGTTTAACTGTGCCTAGACACCTTGGGGCGGGGGTTGGAGGAGGAGGGTGAGTCATCTGATTTTTCAGGCTTAAAGGTCACTGTGCTGAGAAGAGCTGAAAGTGCGGGGTACATGGTGTTGGGGGGAGGCTTCCATCTGTGGAAGCAGTTGGCCAAGCAGCCAAGATGGCAACTTGGTCAGGGTTGGGCATGTGGAATGAACCCTGGAGTCAGACATGCCTGCAAGAGAGAGGAGGCTAATGGCCTCTGTAGCCTGCTTGAGGCCTCGTAAGGGCTTTGGGTCGGTTTCTCCTAGAGGGATGCAGGATTTTGGTGTGTGGTGCCTCACCATGGGTGTGGGAGGGGTGGGTGGTATCAACTCTGCTGGGGGTCTGTCAGTCCCTCCAGGGCCCCAGGTGTCCCTGCAACGCCCTGGGCTTCTAGAGAACAGGGGATTCTCGAGTCTTACAAGCTATTTAGCTTTTCCTTCTGGCCTCACTTGATATCCATCTTTATCTGTCAATACCCCATGCAAGGCCGAACTCAGGTATCCACAGACTCCGCTCCCCCCTCCCGGTGTCTCAGCAGACTCCCCGTACCCACTGTACACACCAACATGGTGCTGGTGCTTCCGGATGTCTTGGGACCCCAAGAGATTCCTGAAGGTTCTGGGAGGGCTGGAGTCAGGGACTAGACTCGTGCCTTTTTTCCTTACCACCTTCTCTGCTGAATTCGTCAGAAGCGAAAGTAGGGTTCCTGACACGTGTTTTCCTGAGTTGTGTGTGTGTGTGTGTGTGTGTGTGTGTGTGTGTGGTTTTCAAGTGTGTCTGGCTCCCAATCGTGGCCCTTAACTGGGTCAATCTCTTGATCTTCCTGTCGGTCAGGCCCTCCCTAGAGGGGAGCAAGGCGGTTCAAGTGTCACAGCAGAAGCCTAGGCTTGGCATGTTAGTCTAGCTGGGTCACCTGCTGTCTGATTAATTGGTCAGGGTTGAATTGTATGCTCAGGACTTGGGGTGCTCCACTGGCCCAAGATTACCCCAGGGTGGTCCCAGATATGGAGCAGTCAAGAGAACAGGGTGTTCCCCATACCTCCTCCTTTTCGGTTCTCCTCAGGGACCTTCAGGTTTTATGGCTGCCTCTCCTCGATTCTCTTGAACCTGATGTTCCAGGGAACAGACAGCATCCTTCACTAGGACACTGGGGTACACCTCACGACATCTTCTCCCCCAAATTCACCATTCTCCGTGTTTTTTTTTTCTGCAGAGGAGAAAGGACTTTCTACAGAGCAAGCCTACCACATCCTGCCTTACACCTTCCGTGGTTCCCCTTGGCTCCCTGGGTGGAGTCTGTGGGCAGAGAACATGGGTGTCTGTTCTTTGATGACTTGGTTCTGTCTCCTTCCAGACCCTCCAGCCTCCGCTCTTGCCTTCCTCTGGGACTTGTTCTCTGCCCAGAACGCCTTTTCTAGCCTGTCTAAATGGCGAAGTTCCTCTTCAACATCTCACTTAGGCATCGCCCCCTCCAAGAAGGCTTCCCAGACTTTCTTAAGCATTTAGAAGCGCCTTCTGGTCTCTCTGAGCTGGGCCTGTTTCAGCTGATTATCTTCATCCTTGTTTATTCTGTGAGGGAAGATGGTTTGTTGTACTCCTGTGGTGCTAGGCCAAGCTATGGCGTCCAGTCAAAGTCTCTTGGCAGATTTTATCTTGGGTGTGTTGAGCCTGCTCTGGGGAAGATAGGGATTCAGCAGTCAGCTCCTGCCTCCTCCAGGTAGCTCTCCGTGACTGCCTTCCAGCTGTCCTCTGTCCCCTTATCACAGGCTGCATTCCCTTCTTGGCACTTAAGGCAGCCCAGCCGACATTTCAATATTCACTTGCCTAACTTTCAGTTTGTTCACACCCATAACACTGTCAGCCCCACAGGAGCAGACTCGCAGTGCCTTGAAGCTGAATCCTAGTAAAGAGCAGCTCAGCAAATCACCCCAGAGCCCTGCTCAGGCTGCTTGATACGTTTGAACTGCTTTTGAGATGATAGATTGTGTGTGTGTGTGTGTGTGTGTGTGTGTGTGTGTGTGTGTGTGTCTGTAATCATGAGAATAGAAGAATTGTATAAAGTTAAAAATGGATGGAATTGTACCAGGCAAAGTGACACACACCTTTAATCCCAGCAGTCTAGAGGTAGAGGCAGACATAGCTCTGTGAGTTTGAGGCCAGCCTGGTCTACAGAGTGAGTCCCAGGACAGCCCTCCTATACAGGGAAACCCTGTCTCAAAAGCAAAACAAAATAAAAACAACCTAAAAGAGGGATCCGGAGGAATGGAGAGATAGCTCGGCAGTGAAGAGCATCTAGTGTTCTTGTGAAGGACCAGGCTCAGTCGAATCTCCAATGGACGCTCAAGAGCACTTGTAAGGCCAGCTCTAGGGACCTGATATCCTCTCTGGGCATCTGCACGCATGTGTTCACATACTCCACAGCACACACACATATATACATATAATTAAAGACCAAAGTTAAATACCTTTAAAAACACAGGTCCTATTATGTCTGTACAAGTATTTAGTTTAAATTTTCAAATTAATTCTTAATTATTTGTTTGTGTGTGTGCATCATGATGCCAGTGTGTGTGAGTGTGTGTGAGTGTGTCTGTGTGTATGTGAGAGAGAGAAGGCAGTGTGTGTGTGATGAAGGCAGTGTGTGAGTGTGTGTGTGTGTGTGATGATGGCAGTGTGTGTGTTTGTGTGTGTGATGGCAGTGTGTGTGAGTGTGTGTGTGTGTGTGTGAGAGAGAGAGAGAGAGAGAGAGAGATGGCAGTATGTTTGTGATGGCAGTGTGTGTGTGTGTGTGTGTGTGTGTGAGAGAGAGAGAGAGAGAGAGAGAGAAAGAGATGGCAGTGTGTTTGTCATGGCAGTGTGTATGTGTGTGTGTGAGAGAGAGAGAGATGGCAGTGTGTGTGTGGTGGCTGTGTGTTTGTGTGAGAGAGAGAGATAGCAGTGTGTGTTTGTGTGTGTGATGATGGCAGTGTGTGTGTGATGGCAGTGTGTGTGTGTTTGTGTGTGAGAGAGAGATAGCAGTGTGTGTGTGTGATGGCAGTGTGTGTTAATGTGTGTGTGTGTGTGTGTGTGTGTGTGATGGCAGTGTGTGTGTGTTTGTGTGTGTGATGATGGATGTGTGTGTGTGTGATGATGGCAGTGTGTGTGTGTGTGTGTGTGTGTGTGTGTGTGTGAGGGCAGTGTGAAGGTTCAGACGACTACTTGAAGAAGTCATTTCTCTCCCTCCACTCTGTCAGCCCTGGGCATGGAACTTCCAGTGTTAGGCTCGGTGACAAGCTCCTTCAGTGGCTGAGCCATCCTTGGGATCCGGGTAAGCCAGGGTCTCTTTGGTTCTTGCTTTGGTTTGGCCTCGCTGTATAGCTGGGGCAGGGCTGGACTCGAAGATCCTTCCGCCTTAACCTGTAAGTTCTTTGATGACAGGCATGGCCCACAGTGGACTGAGGAAAGGCCCCTGTCTCTCTGGTGTGTTGTGGTGTGGTGTGTTGTGGTGTGGTGTGGTGTGTTGTGGTGTGGTGTGTTGTGGTGTGGTGTGTTGTGGTGTGTTGTGTTGTGGTGTGGTGTGGTGTGTTGTGGTGTGGTGTGTTGTGGTGTGGTGTGTTGTGTTGTGGTGTGGTGTGGTGTGGTGTCACAGTGTGGTATAGTGTGGCAACCATGCCTGGCTTCCTCCCTGGCTTCTTGTGAGTTCTGGGGATTCGAACACCGGTCCCCGTGTCTGGAGAAGTACTTTAGCACTAACCTCCAGCCCTCAGCTTTCTTCCTCAGGACAGTCCCACCGAGTCCTCTGTGCAGACCCACACCTCACCTCCTCCCACTATCGTTATTGAAGATATAGATTACGTGACCCCCCCCCCAACTGCCGTGTTAGGATTCTCTAATGGCCCCCCAGAGAGGCTCCTAAACCGCAACATCTCCTCATGTCACTGTGTTCCTGGGCCATACGCTGGAGCGACTGTCACTTTCATGATGGTACCCTCCCTAGCACCTCCGCTCGAAGCCACCTTCTCTGGCTCAGTGACAGTGCAGCAGAGTTCTGGGCCCCGGGGCTGAGTGAGTTTCCCATTCAGGTCTTTCTCTGAAATAAGGGTCTTTTGAGGCCTTGATCAGAGGGAGTGAGGAACGCCCGGGACTCTCAGGACTCCATACCCCAGAGAGGCACCGGGCATGCTGTGACCTCATCCCCTTGTGTCGCTGCCTGTCTGTGCACGGACAGCAGGAAGCAAGCTGCCCAGCACCTGTCCCTGTCAACTCTGGGCGGCAAGCCCGGGGGCAGGACTGGGTGGACCGCGGCCAACCGCCCCCCCCCCCCGGAATGAGTGAAGGATGCAGGACACAAAACCAAAGCCTGCTCTGCCATCCCCACAAGCCAGGATGGTCCGGGGCCACCCGAGGGAATGCCTGCCCTACGTCTGCCACCAGATGGGAACAGCACCTCGGTTTGTTGCAAGCGCCCCGGGTGGCATCCTCCTCCTCGGGCATGCATGCGTGCTCAGCACAGGTGCTAGCTGTTATCCTCTCTCCAGCTTCTATTTCCACAGCCCGGGCACCTGCAAGCCGGGCAGCGCCTGCCAATGAGGCCGCGGCTGTGTCTGCGCCCGCCAGCATCAGCCCCGGCTGCCGGTGCTTGTAGGCAGCCGCAAGGGAAATTTTCAGCACAAAGGCCCTAGGCCTGAGAGAGAAAAGGGGGAATTGCTCAGCAAACTTCAGAAGCGATCAAAATGTCCCCTCTATCAAGTCCCCCGGCTTTAAAAATGTTAGCAGGTGCATGCACAATAGCAAGCCAGCAGGGACCGGTTCTCCCATAGCCATTTCCGCCCTCACCGCGTTAGGAATTTGAAGTAGCATTTTCTCCGAATTGTCATTCTCGGCTGGTAAGGGAATGCTGATCTTCCTGCTCTGGGGCCACCCCACTCTCCTGGGCTCCTTGGACCAGCGTCCTGTCAACCTCTCCACATCTGTGGGTGGCAGCCGGAGTCTCCAAGGTCACTGGGGCCACCTGCAGTCTTTCACTACGGATAGTAATGGGGGGGGGGGGAAGGCTCATCTGAAGGCGGCAGTCCATTCTTATAATGTCAGCAACTGTGAGCCAGAGGCAAAAGGATCATGATTTATTTGAAACTAGCCTGGGCTACATGGTGAAATTCTCTCAACCAAAACACCCATGATAATGGTGCTAGAAATGGGGACTTGGTTGGTGGGGCAGTGGGGGGGGGAGCTTTATGAAGATGAGGTGTTCATGGCCAGGAAGTGACAGATGGACAGACCACCAGAAACTGAGTCTGTCATTAGTTCACCAGCATGCCCGTTCTTACAGTCAATATGCGATCTATGTATTTAAAGACAAGATCTCTCCACACAGTCCTGGCTGTCCTAGAACTCACTATGAGGATCAGTCTTTCCTCAGTCTCACAGAGATCAACTTGCCTTTGTTTAAGGTATACACCATTGTACCAGCTACTTTGTGTGTGTGTGTGTGTGTGTGTGTGTGTGTGTCTAATTCCCTGGAGCTGGAGTTAGGGGCAGTTCTGAATTCAGAGAACTAGAATTCTCTGCAGGAGCAGTATGTGTGCATGCGATTAACTACTGTGCACCTCTCCGGTCCTAAAGATTTATTTTTTGAGAGAAGGTATCTCTGTGTATCCCTGGCTGTCCTGGAACTCTCTAGTCCGGGCTGGCCTCGAACTCAGAGACCCACCCGTATCTGCCTCTCTAGTGCTGGGATTAAAGATGTGAACCATCACTGGCCGGCTTATTTTTACTTTTAACGATTAATGCATGTATTTGTATCTCTGCGTAGATATGTACATGTGAACACAGGAGTCCACAGGGGCCAGAAGAGAGGGTCCCATTCCCTGGAGCTGGAGTTACAGGCAGTTGTGAGCTGCCTGCTGTGGGTGCTGGGAACCTGATGTGGGTACCAGGCTGCCTAGTTCCGGTGAGAAGAAGGCCCGGATACATCAGCTAAGTCAGAGGCAAGGACTCCATTCGACAGCAGGAGACTGTTTAAGATGAGCCAGGAGACAAAGCGAGCTATGTGCCTGTATGTGGCTGTGTGTTTCGTTTCTTTGTATGCATAGGCCTGGGAGCTGGTGTCCAGCTGGCCTAACTCACCACTCCCCTGGCCACCCAGCACTGGAGAGGCAGATAGGGTGGGTGTCTAAGCGACTTTCCTTCTGTAATATGAACAGGCAGTGAGAGAGACAGGGTATGGCCTTCCCACAAAGACTGCACCCATGAAGATAGCTCAAAGGGACAATGAACTATGTATACTGAAGTATGTGGTCTAACTGTTGGGTTAAAATGTAAGTTTTCACTTGACATGGTAGCCCGCAATCTTCATTGTCAGGAGACTGAGACAGGGGGATTGTTATAAGTCTGGGGCCTTACGTAATGAGTTTCGGGCTAGCCTGAGCTAAATAACAAGGCCCAGTTTCATAAAAACAAACGTAGTGAGTTTGGGGCTAGCCTGAGCTAAATAACAAGGCCCAGTTTCATAAAAACAAACCGTCACCGAGGACAACAAATGTCACCTTTCATCAGGCACGCTGGTCCCCACCTCCAAGCCAGGACTTGGAAAGCAGAGGCAGGGAGATTGTGAGTTCAAGGTCAGCCTGGGATACGTAACTAGCTCCAGACTAACCTAGACTACACAGCAGACCCTATCTCAAAATCCCAAGGACTTGGGGCTCAGTGGTTAAGCACACTTGTTGTTCTTGCAGAGGGTCAGGTTTGAGTCCCACAACCTGTAGCAGTAAGAGTGATCTTCCTAGCATGTACAAAGGCCCTGGGGTCTAGCCCCAGCATGCATAAATAAAACCATTGGTTTCTACCACCCAGCTCAGGCTGACAAGAGTGAAACGGTGCAGAGAAATGGGGCCAGGAGGCCTGAACTCAGCTTCCCTAAGGCTGGCCTTTAGCTTGGCCTTCCTTCACACCGGGCTTCAGACTGTTCTTGCCTTAGACTTCCTGGGCAGGGCCAACCTGTCAGAGAGGCGGGGTTTCCCTGTCTCCGTTACTGGTGTCCTGGCTCAGGAGGTGGAGGGAGTGAGGGAAGGAAAAGGTTGGCCACAGTCCGGAGGCCTTCAGAGGCAGATGGGACTCGATCTGGCTACATCTACCAGCTGCCCACTCCACCCGGGGCAGAGGAGCAAGCTGCCTCCCTGGGCAGCCAGCGTGGGGCCGTGGTGTCCTGCTCGTGGGCTCTGAACATCACTAGGAAGATATCAGAGACTCTAAAGTATTCTTTTTTATTATTATTGACCGTAAAATATTTGACGAATGATCCCAGTATCTGCGGCAGAGGAGTTGATTTTGCTGGGGGAGAGATTTTTGGGTGGTTTAAGAGCCTTTTGAAGCGGGGGAACCCCAGCACAGGGAGGATTTCTCAGAAACCTTTAGGATTGGGATGCTTGGGGCCGGGAAGTCTTTGATTACCTTACATCTGGCTTTATGGAAACTTCCGGGCGCAGCGAGGGAGGCCGACTGTAAACAGCAGCCGGAGTGGCCTCTGCAACAGACTGCTAATGGGAAATGACCTATGGGGCTGCCCTGCCACGCGGCTTGGGGCCCACGCAGGAGTTATTAAATAATACGGCCGCGTGGAGAGCCAGGATCGAGCCCCAGAAGGGGAATCAGCGTTTTATGCCCTTCAGTTCCGTGCAGTAAAAGAAAATATCCCCGTTAAGTACAAATTAATTGGCTACCGTAATTGGCGCACGGTGCTGCCTCTGGCCTCCGGATGGGTTGCGGCCAGAATCTGGAGACCTGACTGCGGTCATGGCTCCGATACTGGTGGGAGCTCACTCGACTCTCTCTGCTGATGAATAGCTTCCTGTTGTTCTGCAAGGGGTTTGCAGCAGGCGCGCGGAGCTGCCTCTACTCTAGCACCTGGGAATGAACGTGACCCTCGGTGTAAGATGCTGGGTCCCGGTCAGGCACTGTGAGCCACGTGTGTGCACACACTATTCCGTTCCAGAGAGGGGCCTTATGTGGCCTAGTCCAAGAATCTCAGATGTCAGGCTAATTAATACACACAGTATGTCGTTTTTTGCCCAGGGGTGTCTGGTCCTCAGTACCCCACACTACAGGTGCTAAGCTTTAGGATGGCATTAGCCCAGAAAGAGCGTTGTTTTGTTTTGGGTTTTTTTGTTTGTTTGTTTTTCTCCCAGTTTGTCTTGCATTAACAGACAGCGATCTCTGTGGGTGCCTAAGCACATATGTGGAGGTCAGAGGTCAAACTTCGTTGTCATTCCGCAGTTGCCTTCCACCTTTTTCTTTTCATGTGAGGGTCTCTACCCCACTCCCCCTGTTGGACACATGCAGACACGTGCTGGCTTTTTATGTGGGTTCGGGGCCTCAATATTTTACTGACTGAGCCATCTCCCCAGTCACCCTCAGTCACCTCCTTGACAAGCCTGTTTGCACTACAGTTTGAGACCCTGGGCTATGAGTTTGGAATAGAATTCAGACTGCAGAGGGGGCAGGCCGTTTGTTGGCCAGTGTGTACAACACCACCACCCCCCCCCCATGCCCATCTTTAGTGGTCACAGGTTCCCGGGAGCAGGTGACATCGAGAAGGCTGACCCAACTCTCATGAACCTGAGGTGTAAGTGGTTTTCTTTGCCTCGTTTTTTTTTTTTTTTTTTTTAAATGTATGCTGGGAGAAGTCTGTGTTCTGAGCTTTAGGCCCCCTAGTGCCCATATAAGGCATTGCACGTTTTCTACATAGAGCCGTGAATTTGGTCTGGTGCAATGGATTAGCATCCACAAAGCTATTCTATCCTGGGTTTTTTCTTTTTTTTCTCCTTCTCCTCTGCATGGTTCTGGGGTCTCCCTTGCTCTCCAGTGTCTGCACTGAGGTTCTCTCAGGCTCTGAGGCATGTGTCTATGGATTCGGAGCCTGAATACCCTCCAGTCCCATGTTCTGCGGTTCCTAGAAAATCTCCCTTCTCTCTCCTGCTCTCTTTTTTCAGGTGCCCCGAGACACTGAGAAACTCAGACAGTGAACGGAGAACAGGTGCTCTACCGCTGTCCCTCTGTGTGGTAGGTGGCAGGAGGAGGTGACACTGAAGCCTAGGCCCCTCTAGTGATGTCACAGGGACCTGGACAGGCCCGGCGTCATCCGCATTCTGTTTCTCAGAGAAGCAGGGACCCTTTTGTTTTTACACCATTCTACAACTTTACTCTTTGGCAACTGTTTCTAGTTCTTTTAAAAACACCGTACAATCAACTGTGAAAGATGCAACCTGGCCTCAGTTTGGACACCAAGGGAAGTTCAAGCCCAGAGCCTGTGGAACCAGGAGAACTATTAGGTATAGATGGACCCACAGTGTTTCACAAAGAACTCACTAAGTGTAATGCTTGAACATCTGAGATCCCAGTACTCCGGATGCTGAGGCAGGAGAATTAAGGGTTCTGGGCCAGGGGCTGGAGAGATGGCTCAGCAGTAAAAGCACTGACTATATTTCCAGGGGAGCAGGGTTAGGTTCCCAGCACCCACCTGGTAACTCACAAATATCTGTAACCCTCCTCAGGTTCCAAGCATGCATGTGGTCTACTGACATACATATAGGCAAACACACACACACACACATGCACACACACATGCACACACACACATGCACACACACAACAAGGAGTTCCAGGTCAGTTTGAGTTTACATGTCAAGAACCCATCCCGTCTTTGCCCAACAAAGAAACTAACCGAACAGAACCAGGAAAGATTTGAACATTTGGGGACACCCAAACCCTTGGGTGGTGTTAAAATCCTCTTCATTCAGGGAGCACAAGGCAGGAGCTGTCTGGAGCTCTGGTCTCAGGCTTTGTGCCCTGGCTATTTTGTGTTCAGAGGAGTGACACCATGTTCTGTCAAAGGAGCCCGGTGAGTGTGGGTAGGTGGGTAGATAGATGTATAAGGAGAAGAATGGTCAACACACACTTAGGTGGATACATGAATACATTGGTGTAGTATGTTTGTGTGAATGGATGGCAGATGCCTTGATAAATGTGCAGATGGATGGACAGATGGACAGAGAGATGAATGGATGAATGGATTATTGACAGATATGTTTATGATGAATAAGTGGATGGAGAGATGAATTGTGGATTGATCAATATGTTGATGTGTGGATGAAGAGAGGGTGGATGGATGGGTGGATGGATGGAGGATGGATGGATGGAGGATGGGTGGGTAGATGGATGGATGGATGGATGGATGGATGGATGGATGGAGGATGGGTGGGTAGATGGATGGATGGATGGATGGGTGGATGGATGGATGGGATGGATGGATGGATGGATGGGTGGGTGGATGGATGGATGGGTGGGTAGATGGATGGATGGATGGATGGGTGGGTGGGTGGATGGATAGATGGATGGATGGATGGATAGATGGATGGATGGGTGGATGGATGGATGGATTGTGGATGGATGGATAGATGGATGGATTGTGGATAGATAGATGGAAGCATGGATGGATACATAAATGACAGATGAGACATGGTCTTGGGCAATTAACAACTCTGATGTATCAGAACTGTGTTTACAGGTAGAAGTATTATGGTCTCACATGGACTTGGGACACAGTGAACCAGAAGCTATGTTTTATTCCCAGGATGTTCTCTTAGAACAAAGGAGGCAGCCCAGAGCCTGGGAGCTGGCTTGGTCTCTTACCAGGGGATCCTCGTTTCTCTGGGTTTGGGGATCCTCTTTTGTTGTCCTAAGCTGCTTCCTCACAGGATGGAAGAGGTCCCGTGTTACCACTCTGACGAGTTCTGTGTCCACTTGCAAACCTGTGCGTTTAAAAAGAGCTGGAAGTCTGTGTCTCCAGCAGCTGGAAACACCTCTGATCATATATGTGTGTCTGTCAACCAACCTCCTGTGTCTGATGCCTCATCAGTCTATCAGCTCCCGAGTCACCCAGCACATGCGTCTCCCACTGATGTCTGTTTCTTAGTCAATGGCTAGTATTTATTATCTACCATCTCATGATCAGTCTGTCTGTGTGTCTGTCTTTTCTGTCTGTCTTTCATCTATTTAAGCACCCCACATAAGAGGTTTGCTCTAGGAAAAAAAGCAGCAGTATTATGCAGCAATGGAGAGGCACCTTGTCAGTGCCCTCTGGAAGCAGCTCAGGGGCCTCAGCCTCTAGACACACTCTTACTCTAAAGCTCAGTGCTTTCTGCCCGGCACTGCTCGCATTCAGGGCTGGCCAGCTTGACGTTGTCTGTCCATGTGCCATAGGATATCGAGCGTCGGTTTGGTACCCACTACCACCCTTTTCTAATTAGGCGTCCAAAATATCTCTAGATGTCGCCACATGTCCCTGCAGGGTAGAACCACTTTCCCTTGGGAACCCTCTGCCCAGATGATTGCTATTCCTCTGTGGAATTCGTTTTGCTCAATTATAAAAGTAAACACATCAAATGCTGCTAGTGTGATCACATGTCACAGTTCTTGTTTGTTTGGCTTTGCTTTGTTTCCGAGACAGTCTTTCTCTATATAGCGGTGGCTGTCCTGGAACTCACTCTGTGGACCAGGCTGGCCTTGAACCCAGAGATCCCCTTGTCTCTGCTTCCCCGGTGCTGGCATTAAAGGTGTGTGCCACCTCCTCATGACTGTATGTCATTCTTGCACTGTCCTTCAGCCCATCCATCACTTTGTAAGTCCAAGGTGGTGCCTGAGCCATGGTTGGTCTTGAACTCCTAGAGATGCCTGTCTGTCTCTGTCCCCTAGGTGCTGGGATTGGAAGCAGGCAATACAACCTAGACGTGATGGGGGAGGCAAGAAGAAGACTGTAACTCAGAGTTGGGTTGGACTCCATGGGAAGGTGGAGAGAGGGTGGTTATGGGAAGAGCTGGAGGAAGGGAACATGTTCACATGACAGTGTATGAGGTTCTCAGACTTAATAAAAATATCGCTTTAGGGAAAGGAAAGGCTTGTGCCACTGTGGTGGTTTGAATAGGTTTGGCCACATAAACTTGTGTTCTTGAATGCTTGGCCCACAGGGAGTGACACTATTAGGAGATGTGTCCTTGTTAGAATAGGCATGACCTCGTTGGAGGAAATGTGTCACTCTGAGGGTGGGCTTTGAGGTCCTATGCTCAAGCTCCAATGAGTGTGGAAGAGACCCTCCTGCTGGCTGCCTGGGGAAGCCAGTTGCCTGGTTGCCTTCAGACCGAGATGTAGAACTCTCAGCTCCTCCAGCACCATGTCTGCCTGCACACTGCCACGCCTCCCACCATGATGATAATGGACTGAACCTCTGAAACTGTGAGCCAGCTACAGTGTTTTCCTTTATAAGAGTTGCCTTGGTCATGGTGTCTCCTTACAGCAATAAAACTCTATGACAGGCCACCATACCCAGTGGTTAATTTTCTTCATTATGCTACAACTGTAAACTGCTAGCCAAGCACTCTATCACCCAACCCAGTTGCAGTAAAAGACCCCCACATCCTCCACTCATTTTTCAAAACCGCCTCTTGCTGGCCTTGAAGTCCTTGTTTGTACATCTGGAGCCTCATGGGTGCTAGACCACCACCTACCAACTGAGCTATGTAGCCCAGGCTAGCCTCAAACTAACTGCCCTCCTGACTTAGCCTCCAGAGCCCCGAGGTCACAGGAATGTACACCGTGCCCTGACATGCAGACTGTTTCTGAACCACGTGCTGGTCTTTGGATTTGGAACCCACGTGACTCATCCCAGCTTCTTCCCTTTATCAACAGCTGCAAAGACCTGTCAACAAATTCTCCGACTCAGATATGTCCTTTCCTCTTGTACCCCCCCCAGTCCCCAGCTGTTCCACCCTCCCCTCACCCCACTCCATTTATGTTTAGATTCTGCATGTGAGAGAAAACACCCAACGTCTGTCTTTCGGGGCCCACTTGGTTCATTTCCCTTAACACGGTGACCCTGTGCCCGTCTGGCCTTCTGCAAAGGACATTTCAATCTCTTTTATGTGCAGGAGTGTGTTTGACTTCGTGTGTGTACATGCACCACATGTAAGGCAGTGTCCACAGAAGCCAGAGGGATGTGTGAGCCCAGCTATCGAAACCCCGGGACTGGAACTGCAGACAGTTGGGGACTGCTGTGTGACTGCTGGGTCTCCGGAAGAGCAGCCAGTGGTCTTAACTGCTCAGCCATCTCTCCAGCCCCTAATTTTAGTCTCTTTATGACTGATGTACGGTTTCTTTATTCTTTCATCAATGGAAGGACACCTCTGCCTCCTGGCTATTGTGATTAGAGCAGCAATGCACATGGGTGTGTAAGTGTCCCTGTGACATATAAGTTAGATTCCTTGTGTTGTTCCATGCTTAGCCTTCCGAGAAACTCCGATACTTATTCCCATCACAACTATACCAGTCCCATCACAACTATACCAGTCACCCGCAGTGAGTAAGACCTTTTCTTTCCCCATATCCTCACCAGCCTTTGTTATTGTTTGTTTTCTTCATAAGATGTGGTGTGTGTGTGAGTGTGTGAGTGTGTGTGTGTGTGTGTGTGTGTGTGTGTGTGTGTGTGTGCGCGCACATCCATGAAGACCAGAAAAGATTGTGGGATCCCCTGGAACTGACTACAGGCAATATGAGCCCCCTAGAAGAACAACAATTACTCTCAACCACTAAGTGGTCTGTATTTCCAGCCCATCTCACACTAAGGTGAGCTGAACTCTCAAGGCAGGTTAAGTGTGTTTCCCCGGTGACTAAGGATGCTGAACACTCTCCTACGGGTTTTTTTTTTGGGGGGGGGTGTCTTCCATAAAAACTGTTTGTTGCCTTTCGCTGCTGCCTCTAGCATCCTCCTCTGTGGTTAAAAAAAAAAAAAAAAAAAAAAGTCTGGCTGGACCCCAGTGATACCAACGAAATCGCCAATGCCAACTCCCATCAGCAGCCAGATCAGGAGCCGAGCAAAAAGGAGCTGCTCACCCGGAAGCCTGTGACCGTTCTTTCCCGGGCTCGCTGCCGGGAAAACACCTTGGCCCGACCCTGACAGAAGGGCAGGCAAATGGGCATAGGGAAGGGAAGGGCGCTGCCAACGCTAGCATGCCCGAGAAGGGGACCCGGATGAGAAGGATGAGGATCCTGCGCCCGCTTCTCAGGAGATGCTGGGAATCTAAGAAGATCCACCGCCAATACATATCACAGCCTGTGCCTGAAGGTTAAAGGGAATGTATTCAAAAACAGGCGGATTCTCATGGAGAGAATGCTGCTGGCTGGCCCCGCTGAGGCTCGCACACAGGTCTAAGACCAAGGAAGCAGGAAAGGGCCAGGAGGAGGAGCCTCCAGGCTGAGGAGGAAGAAAGAGATCCTGAGAGACTCTGCCCAAGAAGGAAGAAACTAGAAACAAAGCTTCCCTCGCGTCTGTACAGAAGCCTGGCTGTGGCCTCACATGAATCAGTCATTAAAATAAAACAAACCTTTAAGAAAAAAAACTGTTAAATTCACTTCCCCATTTATTCATTGCATTATTTATTTATTTGGCTTTGTGTGTTGAATGTTTTAAGCTCTTTATAGATCCCGGATAGTAAACTCCTATCAGATTATGGTCGGCAAAGATGTTTCCTGTTCCGTAGGTCGTCCCTTCGCTCTGCTGATTGTCTTTGCTGGACAGCACCTGTTACACGTCCCGGGATCTCATTTGCTGGTTCTTGCTATCCTTTTCTCGCCTTCCGGGGCCCTTCTCAGGAGGTTCCTTCCTAGGCTTCGTTCTGATACACTCCATCTGTACTTTCAACAGTTTCAAGGTCTTAGGTCTTACCTTGAGGTCTTTGTGTAGAGAAAGACAGGGAGACAGACAGACAGACACACAAACACATACACACATACTCACAGAGAGATACAGACAGACAGACACATACAGAGAGAGACATGCATACATGCAAAGAGATAGACAGACATCTTACATTAAGGTCTTTGTGCAGATACACACACACACATACACAGGGAGACAGAGACAGACACATACATACACAGAGAGAGGGGGGAGAGGGGAGAAGCACGGAATATATATATATATATATATATATATATATATATATATATATATATATAGAGAGAGAGAGAGAGAGAGAGAGAGAGAGAGAGAGAGAGAGAGAAAGAGAGAGACTGGTCTAGTTTTGTTTTTCTTCTTGTAATTACCCAGCTTCCCCCAGGACCTTGTGGAAAAAAGTTGTCTTCTCCCAGTTCATCTTAGTCCTTTTGTCAAAAATCAGGTGGCTGCAGCCACATGGTTTCATTTCTAGGGCCTGAACAGTCTTTGTTACGTGGCTCTGAAGTGTAGTTTGAGGTCAGGCATCGTGAGGCCTCCAGCACCAGGAGGCTGGATCTGGATACCCCAGGCTCTACAATTCCCAGGCATACTAATCAACCAAAGAAGGGATGGATGGGCCAACTTCCTTGACAGTGTAGTCTGGTGGGCCTCATGTACTTCCGGTAAATCCTGCAAGCCCTGGCCATAGCCTGTCATCTCTGAGCTTCTGTGTTGGTGTGCATCTAAGGTTTCTTGGCTTGCTACCTGACAGGGCTTTTTGGGGTCCCCAGGGTTACGGTGCTTGAGTAAGTATCCTGAAACCAGGATGGTACTTGGGGTGTGCCCGGATTGATCCTATTCCCAGTCTCAGTCTGGAAGAAGACCTTTCAGAACCACAGCTCTGATACCCCCCCCCCCACCTTCTCCTTAATGTTCTCAAACATCAGGCAGATAGGAAAGGGGCTGCATTTTCAGATGCAAATGTCTCTCTCCATGGAGAAAGCCCTAAAGCCAACAGATGAAGTATGGAAAGAAAGAATGTGACAATTTCTTTAAGAATCTTCGTTCTCTGGGTTATAACATCGCTCGGGAGTGTATGTGTGTGTTGTGTGTGTGTATGTATGTGTGTGTGTGTGTTAATCTTGCTATCATGAGCAGCAGGTAGCGAATGTTGATCTTTAATATGTTAGTAAAACAGCATACATTTGAATATTGGCTTTTTCTGCCATCTGCACCAGTTGACACTGTTTTTCATACCAGCTTATTACATTTCTTGTACAAACATACTTTTGGGTGTCTGTTGATTTATGCTATAGTTGCTCTGGGATTTGTGTTAAAATAGCATTTTTTAAAAAACTTATAAAATATTGCTACCCCACTCCCCCACCCTGATTCGCTGTCACTTGAAAAGCTCTGGAGTAGCACACATCTCCCAAGGATGCGGTTGTCAGTTCTGGTGCTCTTGAGGGGGTAGAAGATTGTGACAGGCTGACCCAGAATGTTCTAGAAGGTCCAGTCGTGCGATCCCAGGGTGCTGAACTGAGGTCCCCTTGGGGCACACTGCAGGGTCTCCAGGGTTATGTTTTTAACCTCCAAATGTTAACTATAAAGATGGGATGCTGTAGGGCTGGAGAGAAGGCTGAGAGATTAGGAGAGTTCATTGCTCTCCTGGGGCCTGAGTTCAGTTCACCGGACTCACGTAACTCTAATTCCAAAGAGATCCTTTACCGCTGGGCTCCTCAGGAAGGTGCACATACTTACACACATAAACACAATTTAAAAAGAAAAATCAAAAGAAAGTATGTATTAATAAAGCCTCTTTATTTATTTATTTATTTATTTATTTATTTATTTATTTATTTTGGAACTGGGACTTGAACCCAGAGTGTTCCACACACTAAACAAATATTCCACTACTGAACTCTAGCTCCCTTTCCAACCTTTTTATTTTGAGACAGACTTTCCTTAAGTTGCCCTGGTTGGCCTTGAACTTTCATCGTAGCCCAGGATGACCTTGGACCTGTGATCCTTCTGTTTCAGCCTCTCAGGAGTGGAGCTTATAGGTGTGTACCACGATGCCCTGGGGTAGTCTACTCTACCTGTGAAATAGCTTTCTCTAACAAACACCACAAGCTAATCTCCCTAAAATGGCTTGGTATGAGGGTAATTTTGCTCATATGCCGGCACCACAAATCTGGGGCTCCCTCATACCGAGCTTAGGGGAGAGCATTCTGGCATTCTGCAGTGTTGGGCTGGGGCACGTGTTACGGTGTGTCTGAAATAGGATTCCTCAGAGCCCTGGGGGAGGCTTCTCCCCAGTGGATGTCTGCAGCGAGGCTGGTGCCGAGGCGAAGCATTCTTGACACTCTTTAAAAAAAAAAAACCCGTGCAAACTGCCACAGATGGAGGAAGAGCTGAGACTCAAATTGGAGGCTGTTTTCTAACACGTTAAAGATTTGTGTTTTTACTCACTGCTGCTGCACAGAAGCAAGATGAGCTTTCTTGTTGCAAAGACTGAGCAGGCAGCAGATCCAACCCTCTGAGCAACAGTGCCAGTGCGGGGCGGCACACCCTTCTCCCTGTGTCTCATACCCACAGCCCAGATCAGAAATGCTGCCTCTCTCCTGCTGCCGGGAGCTCTGTGTACTCAGGCCTCCCTTCAACCTGCGCCCCTTTCTTGTAACCAGGCAGGTCCTGGTCCCTGTTATTAAGACTCAGCCCAGTCATGATGCCCGGGCTGAGAAGTAAGAAGATTTGGCATTCAAGTTCACCCAGTCGTTCCTTTAATACAGCCTCCCACGTTGCGGTGCCCTCCCCTCCCCCAACTGTAAAATTGCATTCATTGCAGCTTCGTAACTGTAACTTTACTATGAATCCCGATGTAAATATCTGATATGTACGATGTCCGATAGGTGTCCCCTGTGAAACGGTTCCTTGACCTCCTCCCCCCAAAATGGTGGCAACCCGTAGGTGGAGAACCACTGTCTAGCTTCTACGCCTAACTTTCCACATGCCGTCCCAGAGTCCACTGTGCAGAGAGGGAGACTGAGGAAGCAAGAGGTAAAATAATCGGCTCAGAGCCACACAGCAGCCGAAACGGTAGTGTTCGAGAACCGAACCAGCATTTATCCTCAGAGCACAGGAGCCCCCCTTGGGCGGCCACAGGCTCCTTGTTTTCCTACGCAGCTTGCGTTCCTTTGTCTTTCTTGAATCTCAGCCCCGGCCTAGGGGAATAGCAAGGGCTCTTTGGGTCTAAAATAAGGAAGGGGGCAGGGATTCTTTCCGTGTGGGTGGGTGGGGTCCTCACTATGAGGCCCAGGGTGGCCTCGAACGCATTCCTTACCTGCCTCAGCCTCCTAACGTCCTGGGATTCTGAGTGTATACCGTCATGTTCAGGTCCTTGCCTAATTTTACTTTTTACAAGATGAGGGCCCTGCCCTGTTGGGGACCTGGATAGGAAAGTTTAACTTGTACTCAGAGTAATCGGGAAGAGTGACAGACGGGACACTGCTCGTTTCTGCCAGTGCTTGGTCTGTGAGAAGACTGCCCAAAGGCCTGAGGACCAGGAAGGGGTGTTTCTTCTGATGCTTAGACTAGGCGACCTGGAATGCCGACTCTCTCTGGCTTGCCCCTGGCCCGCCATCTTCTAAAAGATCCGCAGGACTTGGCGCCCTCTGCTGGCCAGTTCTGGTGATGCACGTAGAATAATAACTCCGTGGCCAGCCATAAATAAGCAAGAGCCGGCGAGAGGGACCAGGACTGAGGAAGACTGGGAGAGGACACCTCCTGTGGGACGGGCCAGCCTTTCCATTGCATTCTGCACATGGTTGTTAGACCCTGGACTTACAGTCCTTCAGAACTATGAGCTTGGCTCCAGGCAGTGGGGTTCAGAGGCTGGGCCTTCTGGGGTGCATGGATCAAGAGGACCTGACTACCTTCTGAGAATGAATCCTTCCTTCTCTCATAGCTGACTGGGTTTGGGGGAGGGGCTTGTGGTAGAGCAAATTCATTCTCACCTTGTTGAGTGTGAGCAGATCTTCCCCTGTTCTTGCTCGCATCAGAATGCTCACAAACAATAGAGCCAGCCACCAAAGTGTCTGCGATGGGAGCCAACACTAACCCTTTCATCGACTCAGGGCAGAGACCCTCAGATGCCCCAGCAAAGCGGAGAGTCTCTCCTTCCTGCTTTCACACAGCACTGAGTGTTACCTGGGGAGACACTTGGCTCCCCCCACACAGAGCCCCCAAAACAGACCATGTGTGATTCTATCTGAGCCTAGCTTGGGAACCAATGAGTTTATAGGGTTTACTTAAGAGAACGTGCTGAGGAGTCATTTACTAGGTGACCCCCATACCACCGAAAGACTGTCCCCCCATAGCTACATAGACAGAGGAACTTTCCACTCTCAGCTGACTCTCCACCTACTCTATATTCCAGCATCTTCTGAGACCCAGAAACCGCGGGCATCTGGGGCAGAAGGACATAGAGATGTGTGGACAGCGCAGGTGACTAAAATCTCAGGGGGACAGCAACAGGTCCCATCCTGAAGGTCTCTGCAGAGTGGCCACAACGAATGAAAACAATGTTGTCAGTCCATTGAGTACCTCAAAAAATGGGCATGCGTGCCACCTCTAAGGCTGCTAGGTTTTGTGTGTGGTCTCAGATTCCAGACGCCTGGGGGGCAGGGGTAGAACTTGGCAGTGCCCGAGGCCAGGATGGAAAGGGAAGTCCACATGTATGCACAGGGGACATCTGAGCCTCGTGAGTCTGGTGTGGCCTGAGTAAGCACCGGTCAGACTGTGCTCTAGGCTCTCCCTGAAGGCTTGAAGTGACTCAAGGCAGGCACTCTCAGTGGTCAGCGTAGGATGGATCTCCCGTCCCTGACTGAGCGTCGCCTGCATCTAGCAAGCCGCCTGCACTGCTGGGTTTCCCCAGATGCCTGGCAAATGGGCCCTGCCTGCCAGACTCAGGGTCCTTACTCCATTCCTCACTTCTGTCTCCCCATGCAAGGGGGTGATGGAATCATCCCCGACTGTAGTCAGACCTCTCCGTAGAGAGGTGGGGATGGGCTCAGGCCTAGCCTCCTCTTCCCTCCACCACTCTGTCTTCCATTGTCTTTCCCCCTCTCCTCCTCCCCCTGCTCCTCCCCCCTCCTCCCCTGCTCCTCCCCCCTCCTCTCCTGCTCCCCCTCCCCCTCCTCCCCCTCCTCCTCCCGCTCCCCCCTCCTCCTCCCGCTCCTCCTCCTCCTCCCCCTGCTTCTCCCCCTCCCCTGCTCCTCCCCACTCCTCCCCTGCTCCTCCCCACTCCTCCCCTGCTCCTCCCCCTGCTCCCCCTCCTCCCCCTCCCACTCCTCCTCCTCCCCCTGCTCCTCCCCTGCTCCTCTCCCTGCTCCCCCTCCTCCTCCTCCCACTCCTCCCCCTCCCGCTTCTCCCCCTCCTCCTCCCGCTCCTCCCCCTCCTCCTCCCGCTCCTCCCCATCTTCCTCCCGCTCCTCCCCCTCCTCCTCCCGCTCCTCCCCATCCTCCTCCCGCTCCTCCCCCTCCTCCTCCTGCTCCTCCCCGTCCTCCTCCCGCTCCTCCCCTCCTCCTCCGCTCCCCCTGCTCCTCCCCCTCCTCCCCTGCTCCTCCCCCTGCTCCCCCTCCTCCTCCTCCCACTCCTCCTCCTGCTCCTCCTCTTTCAGCACAAGCTTCCAACCACTGGGACCTAAGGCCGGTTTCCCAGACTCAGTGCTGTTGAACCCTGTTCTTCATTACGAGGCCACCCTGTGCAGACTGACCCAGCCAGAGGCCAGAAACACCTGTCCTTCAGTGTCTCCAGGCACTGCCAAGCAAGTGTCCCTCAGAGAGCAAAATTGTCCTTGTCCCTACTTACCTACAACTGTACAATTTAGATGCCTGCAGAGGCGCCTCTCTCCCACCCTGGAAGCAGCGGAATAAACTTCCGACCTTTAGGAATGAACCAGCATCAGGTATTCAGTTGTAACAACGGGTAACAAAAACAGGGTTCATTTCCCTACTGCTCCCCTCAAAATGGCAGCTTCAGTTGAAACAAAATGTTTCTTAAATCCTGGACTTTTAAAGAAAGCTCCGGAGTTAGGCACCACAGGCTTTGGAGCTTGCTCTGGTATCTCCAGGCCTATGCCAGGTGACCCTCTATCCTTAGGACTGTCCTGTGAGCTTATCGGATGGACACCATCCAGTCTTGGCAGGGTCAGACCACCCACCCATCCTTGGTCTGAGAACAGGGGCAGGGTCTTGGTGTTTAGTTCACCTTCTGAGCCAAACCAGACCTCAGAGTTAAGCATCAGTGCTGACTCGGGAGCAAAGCCAGCAAAAAAACGTCCTCAGGGACTTGGCACATTACAGGAGTGTGGTGGCCTCCTACAGGCAGACACACAAAGGACCGCAAGTGGGGACTGCTGAGGCCAGGGTTCTGCACCAGGTACAGAACTAGGAGCCAGGCTTCTGTACTTTGGAGTGAATATGGGGGTCTCTCATACTCTCCTCCGTGACAAAAGACGGCATCGGGACCCAAACTCCAGTGCATTACAGGGGCGAGGCCAAGTTGGTAACAGAGGGCATGAAAACTCCGATGCTGGATGCTGGATTTTTCCAGGCACGGCAGCCATTGTGGATCAGACAGGCCAGTGCTCAATTTGGTTGTATCAACAGAAGCTCCAGACAAGAGAGCAAGACTCTCTCTGATCCATGGACTCTGCCAATTACAACGGAAACTCAGGTTCTGTCTGCACATCTGGAGATATCAAGATTCTGATGGTGTTGACGTGGCTGGAGACGCTTGGAGTTAACTTGCCTTGTGGAAGGACTAAGGAAGCCGCTGTGAGCTGAAACAGAAGTCCCAGACTGACTGACAAGAAGAAGGAATGGTGTGGGAGGGTCTGCTGGGTGGAGCTCCTGAGTTCTCCTGAACCAGGACATGCACAGGGTCCAAGGACAACACTGGACTGTGCTGTCCGAGATAGGGTCTTACGGTGTAGCGGAGGCTGGCCTCGAACTCTAATTTTAACCTGTGCTGGAGAGTGCGGGGATACAATACTCTGACAAAAGCAACTGAAAGGCTTATGTGGTCTCACCGTTCAAGGTAATAAATAGTCTTTAATATGGGGGGGGTCATGATGGCAGGAACTTGAAGCCCCTGGTCACATCGCATCCACAGCGAGGAAGAAGAAATCAGCGACAGCTCCCTTTCTCCTGTTTATATAACTCAGGACCCCCCCCATCCAAGGGATCATGCCACCCACACTGCGACATTATCCCCACATCCAGGAATCGAATCAAGATGATTCCATGCAGGTATTCTCAGAAGCCCATGTCCCAAGTGATTCTAGGTTTCACCAACTCAGCTTGTAGAGACTGACCCTCCCACCGGGAGGAGGGACTGTGCTCTGAGCCACGCCCCCATTCCTCTTTCCACCTTTAAAATATCCAAGACAGGCTCTCACTAAGTTCTTCAGGCTGGCCTTCAACTTTCAATCCTCCTGCCTCAGGCTCCTGAGCATTGGACTAACATGCCATTGTTACGTGCTCAGCTCCTCCGTGGACGTTTACCCTGTGAGTTTCTCTGTACCGGGGAGTTTTGGGCAACATCTTGACTTCTCCCCGCCCCTCATCCCCATTGGTTTCAGGCTCCGTGGGCGTGACCTCCCGGTAACTTGATCCATCACAAGACCTGGTGTAGCCTGAACGCCGGCCACCTTCCTGTCCCTGGCCCCAGGAAGGGAGAGCTCCAGTGTGGTTCCCACCTTGGGTTCCTTGGTGGTACTTTAGGCTTGTTTCTCCGCCTTCGGGATCCCAGGTCTGAGAGCCAGGACTGTACCGTGGTCATCTATCTGCAGCGGGTCCTGGGCAGTGGTGGGGGTGTCGGGGGGGGGGAAGGGGGAACGGGCAGGCCTTGGGAGACATGCTTGCTCCCTGGGGAGAACTATGGCTCTCTGTCGTTAAATTCATTCTCCAGCTGTTGGGAAGTATATTTAGTGAGCAACATCCTCTTGAGCAACAGTAAGGAAACAGATACCCACCCCACATAGGAGGAATAGATTGGGGACAGGGGAGCAGTGGGGACTAGAAATGGCACCCTGAGCCAGAAGACTAGTGCCTAGACCTCTTCCAGCCTCCAACCTTAACCCTCGACCCATGGCCAGGGTGAGGTGGGCAGGATAGAGAAGGGCCACACGCTAGTCCCATCAGACCCACAACCCAGCCCGCAGGCCAAGCCTTATGTTGGGACAAGTGGGGACTGAACCTCCTCAGTGACACTCTCTTGTATTTTATTTTGTGTCCGTCTGTGTGTGAGCATGTGTGTGTGAGTGCAGTGTCCCTGGAGGCCAGAAGAGGGCGCCAGAGGCACCGGAGCTGGAGTTACAGACCGCGGGACCCAGGTCTTCTGCAGGGGCCTCAAGTGCTCTTAGCCCATGGGGCCATCTCTCCAGCTCTTATCCTTGTCTTACTTTCCCTCCTTTTACTCTTACCCCCTTTGGAAACAGGATCTCCTGTGAGTTTTCTAGGCAAGGCTCAAACTCCTAGTCCTCTGTCTTAGCTTCTTGAGCGCTGGGCCAGCATATGACGCCACACCCAGCTTCCTCGACATTCCAGTAGCTTCAACGCCCTTTAAGTGGCAACCAGGTTTAAGAAATACTCTGGGGGCTGGAGAGATGGCTCAGCGGTTAAGAGCACTGGCTGCTCTTCCAGAAGTCCTGAGATCAAATCTCAGCAACCGCATGGTGGCTCACAACCATCTGTAGTGGGATCTGATGCCCTCTTCTGGTGTGTCTGACAGCTACAGTGTGCTTAATATATAATAAATAAATAAATCTTTAAAAAGTGTACTCTGTGCCAGCTAGGTGTGTAACAATATCTGAATTGGGAAACCAACAGAAAGGAGGCCAGGTATACGCAGCTGTAAGGTAAAGCCCGGTGTAGAAATGGTCTTCCCCATAGCACACAGCAACCAGTAACTTTCATCAGAGAATGTGTGAGCTTACGTGACCAATAAAAGCCAGAGTTTAAATACAAACTCGGTTTCCACAGTCTTGGCTGTGGTGCTTGATTTGAGTTGGATGAGGTTTTGAAGGCCGGGGCACTTGCAACCTTCACAGCACTGAGAAGTCAGTTGGTCAATGGCTGGGAAAAACCAAAGGGAACCCACATCAGCAAGTGTGGCGTGTAAGAAAAGAAGCTTCCGTCCCAACACCCCTCCTCGGCCATTCTTTGTCTTAAAGAACAAATATTTTGGTGTTTTGTTTCAGTTTTTGAAGAAGAGTTTCACTATGTCACCCGATGTGGTGTCGAACCACCTCTCTTCCCGCTTCTGCCTCTGGAGTGCTGAGGTGACAGGTGTGTGTCACCAATATGATTTCTGTTTTACTTGAATGCTATTGTCACTTGGATGCTCTATCTCATGAGAGCATTGTGAGCCAGGCTGGGTCATTGACCCTCAGGAATGTTCCCTGGTACTGGAACCTCTGCTGGGGCTGCTGTTTGATTTTAGGGGCGGGGCTGCAAACCGTGTGTGTGCGTGCGTGCCACCAGAAGCCCTCTCTGCAGTCACCCACAGCCTGCTCATCACATTCACCGCCAGTCTGAGGCACGACTCCCAGAGCCAAGGAGGAGAGGGAGTTCCTGCATTGGGGCTGCCACAAGTTTCCAATCATTTATCAAGGATCGAGAGGCAGATTTCCTCTGGGAAATATTAGGCCTCAGGTCTACCAAGTGCCTCGGCTATAAATCCCTATAAAAATGACAATTGGTTGGGCCGTATTTATTCTGAAGCCGGACCCCAAACCCCCAAACTTGGCTTCTATTGCAGCATGATCTGGTACGCAGACCCCTGGCTCCCCCACATCGCCAGGCTCCCCACCAGCGGCCTCATCAGCTTCTAGCCGCTGGGTCACGGAGTCTCGAAGACCATGAAACACAATGGACCTTTTCTTCTCTGACATAATTCTCTCGTGAAGCTTTTGTCACCGTCACAGGAAGCTAGCGCTGAGCCTGTGCACATTGCTGCCTTGTGGGCCTGTGGCCGGGCTGGGCTGTTGGAATGCTCCTCTCTGTTCCCCACTCCATCTTGATTGCTCACGACGAGGTCTCGGCTCACGTCCTTTGAGACCACTGACGCCACGCATCACTTCCTCTTTCTATTGGAGGAAGAACCAAGGTACCCATCTGCTGGCTTCAGCTCCCCAGGTCTTGGCACACCCACAGCACAGCTGAGCTTAAGACCTGCCCACCCGTCAATCTTTCCCCGGTGGGTGTCCCTACCATTGCCCGATAGGGTCTCTCTACATGGCCCAGGTTGGATTTGAACTTAAGTCCTCCTGCTTCAACCTTATGAGTGTTGGGAGTCGTGTACCCATCACGACGGTTCCCGAGACATCCTACCATAAACTGAACTACTGTTTGTTGCCAAGGTCCACGCCACAGCGAGCTTGGGTAAAGGCTTGGACAGTGCAGGGAATCAGCAAACAGTGCCCACAGCCTCAGAAAAATCATGTGAGCTACTCTGCAGGTCAAGGGCAAAGGTTTTAAGTTCGGGGAAGCGCGTTGGAGAAAGCTTTGGCGAGGGTGGCAAGAAAAGTGGCCTCAAAGCCACCGAGAGCTCTTCTGGCTGGACCACCGAACATCCTGCCCACCGCAGCATGGACTCTGCGCTTTCATTCCGTAGGCAGGCAGCGCTGACAGACTGTAGATTGCCCCATACCCGCTTCCCTCATCATTTATCTCCTTTGATCAGAACATGGAGGGCAGGAGCACCCCAGGTAAATCAAGCATTTCCCCGTCTCCCAAAATGAGTTTTCGAAAGCCTCTTTCACACCATTACCATTTTTCTGCTTTGAACAGTAAATCAAAAAAAAAAAAAAAAAAAAAAAAAAAAAAAAAAAAAGCCTAACGCCCATTCATCCACTTTAAAAGTAATGTCTTTCTTATGCATAATTACTCAGACCCAGTGGAGATCTGCGCACGGTAAAACCACTTCTTTAAAAGGTTCCCCCGAAGTACACCGGTGACATTAAACTGGTGTAGAGCAAATTTATTTATTTAACGGGTTTATTCTTTTAAACTGGTCTGATAACCATTACTGTTCACTGTTTGGTTTGAGGGGCGGAGGGAGCCTGTATTAATTTATCCGATGTATTTCCACGGTAGGTATTTATGTAAAATATTTCTGTGGAAATGAGGGTGAATGTAATTTACTGGCTTAGCACACTGACTGTTAAGTGGCCTTGGGGGGGGGGGTGTTGCCGCGAGCCACTGGATGCTCCCAGAGATCAGGGGAGGGTCTTAAACAAATGAAGGGATGGTGGGATGGGCTACCTGGAGAAAATGTGGGCGTGGCAGCATTTGTGTACAGTTCGGGTGAAACTTTCTTCCTTTGCTCTTCCTCCCCCTTTTTACTATAAAACAAAAATAAAGGAACATAAGTAAAACCCTGGACTTTAGGAGAAAGAAGGAGGAAGGGGGAGAGAGGAGAGGAAAGGAAGGAAAGAAAATGTGGGGGGGGGGAGGGAGCCGATTCACAATCTCCTCCGCAGTGTTGGGGCGAGCCTAGTTGGAAGAAAACCTGCCGGTAGGGGTAGGTCGGGACTTGTAGAGCTGTTCGCTTCATGTCATCTTGTTTGTAACTCCTGATGGTGTTGGAGTGAAAGCAGACAGGCCCAGCTGGTGGAGGCGAGGGAGAGAAATGCTGAATTTTTAGCAGTTCGAATTTATTTTTAGGCATTTAACGGTATCTTTAGCTTCCCAGTAAATGAGCCCATCAGAAGACCACGAGTGAAATCATTAAAATGTAAAAAAAAAAAAAAAAAAAGACAGGACAGAACCTGAGGCACCCCAGGACCAAACTGCAGGATGGGTTCCTCCTGCTTGGTACGGATGGACCAGGGAAGCTCCTGGAATCCTGTACACCCATCTTGAGAGACACAGGAGGCAGAGGCAGGCAGACAGATAGATCTCTTAGTTCTAAGCCAGAGGTCTACAGAGTGAGGTCCAGGATAGCCAGGGCCACACAGAGAGACCCTGTCTCAAGCAAACAAACAAACACACACACACACACACACACACACACACAACCAAACAAAAAACATCAATCGAAAGATCCAGCTTTGGTAGGGCGGGTCTTCCCACTCCAACTAATTCCATTAAGAGAAAGCTCACGAAGGGTGTTTCGCAGTCTCTGGTTTGAGGTAATTCTAGATGCAGTCCAAGAACAGAAGTTATGCAAACCGTTGACTGTCCGTTCATTCTGCCTACCCTCCTACCAATCCCTAAGACCTCTGTCTCTCCACCGTTGTAAATGTGACCACCAAGGCAGAGGCTAATTACCTCCTCCTTGCCTCTCACTAAGAGCCTGGACTCTATTGGACCCTTCCCTAAGTCACACGGAGAGAATAATCCCGACACCATTTGGGCACTGCATGCTTTGGAGGCTGAAGCAGGAGGATTGCTGTGAGTTTTGCAGCTTCTTGGGCTACACAGTGAGTTTCAGGATACTTACGACCGTGGTGGCCAAAAAACAAGCAAACGAACACCCAAACCCAAACAAAGAGGACCAATAAACAAATAGATTCCACCTTTTGAGTCATTTGCGGGAACATGCTGTAACCCCAGAACTCAAGAAGCTGAGCCAGGAGCTGGAGGGATGGCTCAGTGGTTAGAACACTGGCTGCTCTTCCAGAGGTCCTGAGTTCAATTCCCAGCACCAGGGTCTGTGTCACCAGCCTTTTTACCAGCCGTTGTCCCCACACACAGCCCCAGCACTGGATGACAGCCTAGTGCAGAGCAGGAGAGGTCACTCGGAGGTCATGTTCAGTGTCTGCCCTAGAGAGGAGACAGACCCCTCTGGCAGCTCCGCCCATGACTGTCCTCTGTGGTTCTCATGCTCAAAAGACTCTGTCCCTAAATGATCCGAAGATGTCTGGCCCTAACAAAGCCAGGCAAAACACTCATAGACCTAAGACATTTTAAAAGTACTTTTTTAAAAAAACCGTCTAGGTCACTAAAGCTAAGCTTCTGTTAGGCATTGAACTCTGGGCCTTATACACTGTAGCCACGTGCTGTGCCCCCCTCCCCAGTGCAATGAAAGGTCCTGCCTTTATTTGAGGGAGTTGTCTGACCACGTAGCCCAGGCTGGGACTTCAGTAGTGAATAGCTTCAGCCGGCTCCCATAAATATATTTTTAAAAGGATTGTAACCTAGGTGTGTGCAAGCATATGATCCTCAGATTTGCCGCAGGAAGATAGTAAATCTGAGAACGGCTACGTCAGCTACATATCAAGACCCCCATCTTAAGCAAACAAAAATCTGACCGCAGGAGGAGCCCAATCTCCGGTTTCCTTAGCTGTGGCAGCCAGGGCAGTGTTGCAGGATATTTGGGTACACTGTAAACCCAGAGATTGCTACTTACTTACTTAAAAAAAAAATCTGTTACAAACTGTGGTGTGGCTCAGCTCCTAGGACATTCCTTTAATCCTGACAAGGAAGGTTAAGTTAGTCTGCAGAAAGAAGCAGCCACGTTTGGAAGTGACGTCTATCTAGTTGAGAGGCAGAAAAAGTGATGAGTCAGAGAAAGACTTGTCAGAATAGCATATGCCCAGTTCTCACGAGAAGAGAGAAGAAAGGGAAGCTACTTAGGGTACAGTGCAGAGAAAAGGAGGACTTGGTTTTACCTGGAGAGTTTTACAGAGACAGGTTACAGAGAGAGAACAAGCTAGACCCAGGTGAAGTCAGGATAAGCCAGAGAATGAGAAGGAGCCACAAGATTAGAACAGATCACTAGGGTTAGTATGAGGCCAAGCAGAGCAATTCACTCAGAAATTGAGAGAAGCCAGAGTGAATCAGTCAGCTGGGAGAGGAGCTTGAGTCACGACAGCTGAGCTGACCAGCCAGCCAGAGTTCACAAAGAGCTAGACAGGGTGAGTTTACTCAGCAGTGAGTAAGTTTTCAGAGGCTGAAAACCTTCTAGGCCGAGATTAGAGTATGTGGAGGCTAGAGGCTTCCAGGACTGGGCCTAGGTTAGCAGAAGGAGGCAGTCAGCCTTGGAGATGGTAATTACATCAGATAAACAATAGTGACATTTGCAGGCCTCAGCTTCCCCGGCTGACTTTCTCTCTTCTGAGTGCCTGGTTGCCTCCTCTCACTTCAGGTCACACAGTTGGTCCTTTTTTGTTGTTTGTTTGTTTGTCTTATCTCTGCATTGGACATATTCTTCTCAGCAAGGATTCCTGCTTTAATATATATATATATATGTTTATATGTACATATATGTACATGTGTGTGTGTGTGTGTGTGTGTGTGTGTGTGCTGGAGAGATGGCTCAGCAGTTAAGAACACTGACTGTTCTTCCAGAGGTCCTGAGTTCAAATCCCAGCAACCACAGGGTGGCTCACAACCATCTGTAATGGGATCTGATACCCTCTTCTAGTGTGTCTGAAGACAGTGACAGTGTGTTCCTATACATAAAATAAATAAATCTTTTAAAAAAATTTTTTTAGTCTGTGCAAGCAGTGGAGTTTTGAGGGAGGTGGCAGCCGTTGGTGTGCGTGTTTGTTTTGAGACACTCCCAGGCTAGCCTTGAGCTCTCAGTCCTTCTGCCTCAGTGTCCCCAGCACTGATGGATTTCATCGTAGCCCAGGCTGGTCAGAGATAGTCTTCTGACTTATTTGTTGAGCATCTCCTTACTGTTCCCTAGAACTTGGCTCCTCACTGTGAATTAATGCAAAGCCAAGAAACCTTCTCCACCCCTGAAGGAACAAAGGCTTGATGGCTGTATTTTGTTTCAACACACCCAAGCCTCCGGGCGTGGGTAGGGGCAAGGCTGGCCTTGGGTGCTCTGAGCCCCAGAGCAGACCAGCTGCTGTTTTACTGCCCAAGCCAAGCAGCCTGGGTCTAGCTGGACATCTTCTGAGCCTGAAGGCATGGTTTGGACAGTTTCCACAAAGAGAGTGGGTGGAGAAAGGTGACAGGTCAGAGGTCAAACTGGATCTAGCTTGAACTTAAGACCAGGAGCTTAGCTAGCCATGTGCCCCTGCCATGTGACTCACTTTGTGGTAAGATTCAGGTTTTTTTCCTCTCTCAATGCAAGGGATTAGAAGCAGGCATGTGGCTCCGTGGTGGAATGTTTGCTGAGCACAGACTAGGCCCTAGGTTCCATCCCGGCCACTGTAAACATTAAAACAAACGAACAAACAACAGAACAGCCAAACAGTTCAACATGGGACTAGGGAGGAGGAAAGGAGAGGATAGGTCCAACATTTTCAAGGGCTGCCAAGTTCTGTAAGTGTGCGTGTGTGCGTGTGTGCACTCACACATGCATGTGCACGCACCATGTGTTTACAGATGCCTGAGGAGGCAAAGAAAAGGGCCTTAGGTACCCTGGAGTTGGAGTTACAGGTGGTTGTGAGCCAAATGACATGGTTTCTGGGAACTGAACTCAGGTCCCCTAAAAAAGCAACAAGAGCCCTTGACTACTGAGCTGTCTTTCCAGCCCCAACCTCTGAATTCTTCAAACCAGTAAGTAGCAGCACAGGTCTGCCATCCCAGCTACTTGGTAGGAGGAGAAAAAGTTCAAGGCCGATCTGAGTTACGGAAGAGTTCAAGGCCTGCTTTAATTAATTAATTAATTAATTAATTTGTTGTTTATTTTAATGTACATGACTCCACTCTCTGTCTTCAGACACACCAGAAGAGGGCATCAGATCCCATTACACATGGTTGTGAGCCACCAGGTGGTTGCTGGGAATTGAACTCAGGACCTCTAGAAGAGCAGTCGGTGCTCTTAACCTCTGAGCCATCTCTCCAGCCCAAGGGCTGCTTTTAGATGTGGGTCCACAGCAGAGCATCTACCTAGCTTGTGCAGAATCCTGGGTTCAAACCCCAGAGAGGACATCTGTGGCAGGTGCTCTAGTAGGTTTAGCAACCCTAGGCTTCTGCGTGAAGGGTCTTCCTAATTGCTATGCGGCTGGATAACATAAACAATGTTCTATAAGGGACATATAGATATATGGTCGACGAGGCTCAGCCAGCCCTGCGTGAGAGGTACCTCAGGAGGCACACCAAGGATAGACCAGGGTGCTGTGTGCCTTGCTTTATAGAATTTTCTGGATCTCTCTGGGGATGGTGACAAAGCAGATGTTGATCTGTTGCTCTTGGTTCACCAGACAAGGGTGAGCTGGTCTCTCGGGCAGGTCTGCATCTAGGAGAAAAGATCTGAGTTATTATTTAGTATTTAGACTGCAAACCTTTCCTTCCTCGTTGCAGTGAGCAGGGACTGTCGTGGGATGCTTCCCTTGGGACTCATTGGCCTGGTATGATGACCGAAGTGACTTTTCTCCCCTCCTCCCCCAAATCTATCATAATGAGTCATGGAGACCACAGCGGCCCCCGGGAAACAGCATTCCCTGCTACCTAGGTGCTTGTGGGCTCAGAGCTTGCACAGACTGCTTCAGAGGGCTTGGAGCAGGTTCCAGGGAGCCGTGCGCACAGGACATGGTGACAGGAGCTTGCTCTTGGGTCCGAAGGTGGAAGACACTGTAGCTACCATGTTGGGAGGGTGGTTAGGATCCCATGGTGCAGTCTGGGGGAGGAATGACCGACCCTACCTCCCTCAGCCCACAGAGAGATCACCTGGAGAACAGCTCCTGAGGCACCAGGGATGGAACAGGGAAGGCAGAGGATGGAGGCCCCTGGGGGGTAAGATAAGTAGATAAAGAAAAACAAGATGTGGAGCCCGTGGTGTATTCACAGTGAGCCCAGATTGCTCCCAAAGAGAGGACTTCGGGGACAGAAGGGACCAGGTTGTGGTGATACACTGCCCTCTAAAGAAACTTCCCAGGCTGGAGAGATGGCTCAGTGGTTAGAGCACTGACTGCACTTCCAGAGGTCCAGAGTTCAATTTCCAGCAACCACATGGTGGCTCACAGCCATCACTAATAGGATGTGAGGCCCCCTTCTGGTGTGTCTGAGGAGAGCAAAGTGTACTCCCATACATAAAATAAATAAGTCTTAAAAAACAAACAAAGCAAACTTCCAGAGGATCCTCAACACAGCGGCCTGAGACAGACAGACCAGCCATACTTGGTAAAGCAAGGAGTTTTACTTTTCCCCCCAGTACGGATAAGAGGCTGTCACAGAGGCAGAGTTCATCGCCCAGAGCGTGCAAACTCTCAGCTACGATTATTTTCTCTGATTTCAAACACTGACATCTCTCTTTAAAAGCCCCTGACCTTCGCTTAACACTCGCTGTCCTGAACTCTAAAATTTAAAAATCAAAGATTTCCCAGGAGCTAGACAGTAAGCTCTCACTACAGAACGGGAGCTCTTAGATCAAAGAATTGGCTGGCTTTTTTACAAATGTCTCCAGCTCTTCCCTACTATCCTCCAATCGCAGCGCAGGCCCCAGACCTCAGGGAGACCTGATTCCAGAAAGACCAGATAAGCCGGGTGGCTGAAAAAGCTTCAGTCTGGTTCCTAGGGAGGAAAGTCTCCCTTAGCCAGGGCTTGGTTCTTTCATATTCCCGGGGCTCTGGACTACTCAGAGAAACCGCGGGTTCTTGAAGCGAATGTCCCATGGTTACACAGCACCTGGAGGAACAATCACTCACACTCCTTTCTTCCTAATACCTAAATCTGTCTAGATTTATTGCATTTGTACGGTGTGATGGAATGTCAGGCCAAGCGAGGAAAGGCGTGGTTTCAGAGGAAAGGCGTGGCTTCAGAGGAAAGGCGTGGCTTCAGAGGAAAGGCGTGGTTTCAGAGGAAAGGCGTGGCTTCAGAGGCATCAGTCTGTCAGCAAGGACAGGATACTATTAGGCAGACAGGAAACAGGGTTGATTCACAGGAAGGGTCTGGACTAGATGTAGCCTCTGGGGCACTTCCTCTGTAATCTACCTCTTCCAGTAAGTCCCTCCCTTTCACCACCTCTGAATAAGGTGCTTTGTCCATCTTCAGACTCCTCGTAGGCACACCCAGAAGTGGCCTTCACAGTCCTGTTGCTGACGTGGAAGTGAAAGTCTGAGTGACCCTCAGAGTGGCCCACACCAAGTGTGACACCCTGAACATCTGGCCGGCTGGGGCCCGGTGGTAACAAGGGCAAGAGAGTAGCGGAACCTAGCAACAGGGAATTTACAAGGGCGACATGTCAGCCCAAAGCCTGCAAAGTATGAGCTCAGAAGACAGTCACAACACAGAGGTCACCAGTAAACTGATACCACACACAGAACGACATCACACAAAGGCTGTAATTATCGCCTACGTCTTAATTTAATTCAGTCAAAAAATTGAGGCTAAACTGATTTCTGAGTTTTTAGGTACCATGGGGGGTGGTGGTGGAAGTAGGGTGAGTGGGATAAATGACCAAATCATGTCATCCATTTTAAGTGGATTCTGACTGGAGCTTTTGTGCATTTTTTTTTTTTTTTTAATTTTATTCTTTTAAGATTTATCTAGAGATGGCTCAGTGGTCAAGAGAGCTGACTGCTCTTCCAAAGGTTCTGAGTTCAATTCCCAGCAGCCACATGGTGGCTCACATCTGAAATGGGATCAGATGCCCTCTTCTGGTCTGTCTGAAAACAGCTACAGTGTATTCACATTAAATAAATAAATAAATAAATAAATAAATAAATAAATAAATAAATAAATAAATAAATCTTTAAAAATTATTAATTTAATGCATATGAATACACTGTTGTTCTCTTCAGACACACCAGAGGAGGGAATTGAATCCCATTACAGATGGTTGTGAGCCACCATGTGGTTGCTGGGAATCGGACTCAAGACCTCTGGAAGAACAGTCAGCTCTCTTAACCACTGAGCCATCTCTCCAGCCCCCAAATTTGTTTTTTTTTTTTTTTAACTTTTAAAAACCATGTATTTGCTAATTTATTTAGTGTGAGAGGCAAGAGTGTATGTGCCTTGGTGCATGTGCAGAGGTCAGAGGACAACCTGTAGGAGCTGGTTCTCTCATTCCATCATGTAAGTCTGGGGCTCAAACTCAGGTTCTCCTGGTTGGCAGCAAGCCCTTTTCTCCTCTGAGCCCTCTTTGTAGCCCTTTTGGAACTTATTTTTGTAACTAAAAGCATCATTTCTCTTCAGAGACTTGGATTTCTTCTTTAATGTTTGTGCTTTTGTACATGAGATCTGTTTGTGTAGCTCAGGGTGGCCCTCTCAATCCTCCTGCCTCAGACTCCTGATAGGACTGTTGGTAGCATTGCCGTGCCTAGTCTCTTGTTTAACTTCTATTAGGTTTTTGTTGTTGTTGTTTGTTTATGAATGAAACTGAAAAATTTGTGGCTGATTAAATTGCTAACTAAAAATTTTTAATGCTGGCATTTTATTTTGAAACTACCTAAACTTCATGGAAAATCTGCAAAAATCGGGACAAAAGATAAAAGGAATAGGCTATAAGATACAAAGGGTGAATGGTATGCTTAATAAAGAAAGGAGAGGGCACTAGAGATGGCTCAGTGGTTAGGGAGCACTGGAGGGATGGCTCAGTGGTCAGGGGGCACTGGAGAGATGGCTAGTGGTCAGGGGGCACTGGAGAGATGACTCAGTGGTCAGGGGGCACTGGAGAGATTGCTCAGTGGTCAGGGAGCACTGAAGGGATGGCTCAGTGGTCAGGGTGCACTGGAGGGATGGCTCAGTGGTTAGGGAGCACTGGAGGGATGGCTCAGTGGTTAAGAATACTGGCTGCTCTTGCAGAGGACCTGGGCTTGGTTTCCAGAACCTATGTGTCAGCTCACAACCATATACTACTCCAGTCCCAGGGGATCTGACGCCCTCTTCTGGCCTATGTGGGTACTACACTCACGTAGGCATACATACACATGCAAGCAAACACTCATGCACATGAAAATGATAAAGAATTAGAAGGAAAAACATTTTTTTTTTTTTGAGGCAAGGTTTCTCTGAGTAGCCCTGGCTGTCCTGGAACTTGCTCGTGTGCCACCGCTGCCCTGCTATAAACAAATATTTATAAAGGACAAAGAACTCCTATAGAACCCCCCCCCTTGGGGTTCCCCCAAATGATGATGGTCTACCTGTGTTTCTCTTCATAGATAGGAAGGTAGATGATTTCGTTCTGAAAACCGGGATAAGTCACAAACACAATTCCCCCTTCTCTTAGCACATCACCAAGGACTCCCTAAAGACAAAGGTGCTCTTGTACGGAAGTTCCATTTAGTTATAACCAAATCCTTCACTACCTCACTGGGATTCTAGGTTCTTGACATTTGAGATGTAGGTCTTTGAGGTTTGGACTCGGTGGACCTTCTCTTCTACCCGCATCATTCGACTGACAGCCTGGGACCACGGACCTGCCGTAGGAAAGCAGGCTCGGTGCTCGACTGGAACAGACAGAAAGACTGAGGAGCCAGATCTCATGAAGATGTGTCCGTTACTCAGTTTCTCATTCTTTCTCTCCCAGTGCCTCAGCTTGCTTCTCTGCCCTGGGGCTTTTGTGATTCGGAAAGAGTTGCACTCACGTTTTTTTTTTAGAATCATTTCCCAGGGCAGCCCTTCTGAGAGCAGCACACTGTGGGTGGTCGGAATGGCACCCAGACTGGCTTACTGCAGGCGCCGCCTCCCAAGGCTGAGAGCCGGTGAGTGGGGGATGCTGGGCACTGACATGCCTGTAAGGTCAGGTAGATCCTGTTGTGTGGACTTCCCTGTGGACCTTGGGACTCAGGGTCACAGGCGCTGGGTTCAGTACATTTGTGTGTCCACAGGGACAAAGAGCAGACCGCTGCTCTCTCTCAGGCAGAAGGCCATTCACCTCCATGATCCTTTGATCGGGAGTCAACATGACCAGAGCAGGAGCGATCATGCAAGCCTTTAATCCCAGCACTCGGAGGAGCCGAGGCAAAGCAGATGTCTGCAAGTCTGAGCTCAGCCAGTACAGAGCAGGACTTTGCCCGAACACAGACCAAAACAATCAATCAAGCAATCGATACAGACCAAAGCAATCAATCAGTCAAATAAACAAACAAACAAAGCACAGGCTAACAAACACCGAATTCGTTCTGTAGTTTTAAAGTTAATGGCGAAAGTTCACAAGAAACAAAGTATCGAAATTGCAAACCCAGACAGGATTAGTTAGCAAGGAGTGCCCAAGGGGACAGTGGTGTTATTTGAGAGAATTGGACCTTGTATGCCACCCAGGATTTACTGAGCACGGGGTGGAAGAGGAACCTATGTATGGGCAACCAGCAATTCTGCGCCGAGAGCAGGGTGGACCTGGGGACTTTCCTCATTGATGTTTTTACAGAGACTGGGCAGCCCCCGACAGAAAGGCCACTGCCTCAGACTCCTCCTTCCACCCAAGGCTAGTCCTCCCGACAACTGACAGTTCATCGCTCTCTCCGCCTTCCTGGCACCCCGAGTCCAGGGCTGACAACTATGTGATTGATTGGCAGGGAATGTGAGCAATGTTGCCGTCCAGCCGCGGGATCTGTTTTGTGGCGAGGACTCACAACCACAGGCTTTCCAGAGCACTAGGAAGAGTCCGCAGGGACCACTCGACATAAAGCCGGGGTGCTGTCTTCTCAATTGTAGTGTAGGGGCCTCATCCCCAGTGGATATGCCAGAGGCCTTGTACTTCAACTTCAGAAACCGCACACTGGGAGCGAGCCTGCCCCCTCCTCCCCACCCAGGCTCTCGGGCAAAACCTGTGCTTCCAGTCTCCATGGCTGCAGGTCCACACCCTCTTCCTTGAGAGTAAGGGACTGAGGTGGGCCCTTCTGTTAGAATGCCACACATTCCACTGAGCAGGGACAGCGAGGAGGGAAAGGAAGGGGAAGAAGAATAAAAAGATGCAAAAGAAGGAGGGTGAGAGATGGGATGGGGAAGGCGGAAAAAGAGGAGAAAAAAGAGAAGAAAAAGAAACAGTGCAGGTCTGCAATACCGGCATTTGGGAGGTTGAGACGGGAGGTCGCAGGTTCTGAGCCAGCATGGGCTGCATAGGGAGAGCTTGTCTCAAAAGAACAAAGTTAAACAAACAAAGCCATGAAAATACAGTGCTATGGAATAGGGAAGTACTTGTAAGTCGTTTATTGGATAAGAGTCTCACAGGTGAAATATATAAAGAATGACCACAACTCAACACAGCAATAAAGGCAACTCAGGCCTTGTAGTGCAAATCTGTAACTCCAGCTACTAGGGAAACTGAGGCAGGGGGATTACACATTCAGGGCTCCTTGAGCTATATAATGAGTTCAAGTTCAAGTTCAGCCTGAGCAAACTATATGAACTGAGCTCAAAGTAAAAAGTAGAGACAAGGCTGAGATGCAGCTTAGGGGTGCAGTGCCTGCCTGTGTGCAGTGCCTGCCTGGGTGCAGTGATTGCCTGTGTGCAGTGCCTGCCTGTGTGCAGTGCCTGCCTGGGTGCAGTGCCTGCCTGTGTGCAGTGCCTGCCTGTGTGCAGTGCCTGCCTGGGTGCAGTGCCTGCCTGGGTGCAGTGCCTGCCTGGGTGCAGTGCCTGCCTGGGTGCAGTGCCTGCCTGGGTGCAGTGCCTGCTTGTGTGAAATGCCTCCCTGTGTGCAGTGCCTGCCTGTGTGCAGTGCCTGCTTGTGTGAAATGCCTCCCTGTGTGCAGTGCCTGCCTGTGTGCAGTGCCTGCTTGTGTGAAATGCCTCCCTGTGTGCAGTGCCTGCCTGTGTGCAGTGCCTGCCTGGGTGCAGTGCCTGCTTATTTGCAATGTTGGCCTGTGTGCAGTGATTGCTTGTGTGTGGTGCCTACCTGTGTGCAGTGCCTGCCTGTGTGCAGTGATTGCTTGTGTGCAGTGCCTGCCTGTGTGCAGTGCCTGCCTGGGTGCACTTGGCCGTCAGCTCAATGCCCAGCACTGCCACCCAAACCCCAGAGCAAACAAACACCATCTCGACCACTGGAATGACCAACTAACGGAGGACTGGAAGAGTCACACCTCCAGCAAAAGTACGTAATGACCCCGTGAAAATATTCTCAGCCTCACTAATTAGGGAGACACAAATCAACACCCAAATGAGACATCCTTGCACATCCGTTAGAACGCCTACTGTGAGCTAAAGGACAAAATGAGACAGGAAATGCCTCGTTGGGACGGGAGGCTGGAGTCTTCGAATATTGTTGGTGAGACTTTAGAATGATGAAGCTGCTGTTTTTAATTTAAAAATAGAACTTCCACACAGCCCAGAAATGCCACTGTAAGACTGAAGTCAAAAGGATTTAAAGCAGGGACTGAGATGGGTGTTTGCACACGTGTTTTCAGCAACGGCTGAAAGGCAGGAGCGACCCGTGTTCATCAGCTGACGGATGGATGCGGTGAGGTCCGCATGACCAATGGAGCATCATCCGGACAGAAAAAGAATAACACTTCTGATCCAAGGTACCACTAGGAGGAACTCTGAAGGCATCAGGTCAGCTGCCTTCAGTGGGACGAACACATAATTCCACTGATGTTGAAACCCACAAAATAGGCAAATCCAGAGGGACAGGGCTAATTGGCAGATAGGTGGAGTAGGGTTGGGAGTGAGGGTTTGGGGAGTAGGGAGCAATTGCTCAGCGGATATGGTATTTCTCTTTGCAGCAGAGAACAAGTTATTGTATTTCATCTGTGTGCGCACACGTGCGTGTGTACCACGAGTGTGTAGGAATCCAGGGAGGCCAGAAAGGAAGGAGTTGGAGCCACTGGACCTTGAGATACGAGAGGTTGTGAGCTGCCTATTGTGGGCGCTGGGAACAAATCTCGGGTTATCTTCAAGAATATTATAAGCTTTGCAATGCTGAGCTAGCTCTCATATAGTTAATAACGTTGCTAATACAAACAGCACTAATTTGGGACTCAAAATGATTCGAGTGGAAATTTTGGGGCTAGACGCATTTTACCAAAATAACAAAGAAGGCAGCCATAATGCTGGCAGAGGAAAGGAATGAAGGCCATGAGGAGAGAGTCACGGCTCTACCAACGAGAGGTGAGGGAGTTTAGGGCTTAGGATGTGGGATTTGGCGATACTTGCAATAATGATCACAACGGAGGCGGCCTCAGCAGCGTGTGCCAGCGGTGACAAAGCAAAAGGAATCAGACCCCAGTAGGCTGAGAGAGCGCTCTAATCACTGTATACAACCTAGACGAGGCAGGGTGCTGGCCTTCAGTGAGAGACCTCTGGGGCAACTGGCATCCAAGGGTGCAACGGTCAGTTTCGCGAGACTGCTATGCAATGTCCGAGGCAACTAACTTGACTGAGACGAAAGGTTTACTCAGCTCAGAGTTCAGAGAGGCTTAAAGTTCAAGACCATGGGGCTGGCGAGATGGCGCTGCAGTGAGGAGCCCTCGAGGCGCGTGAACACAGGTTCACACACACACACACACACACACACACACACACACAATTAAAAATGAAACTTGTGACATTCAAGATCGGGACACACTACTGGTTTGGTTTCTGGAGGGTGCAGGATACCTTAGCAGGGCAAGAAGGATGGGGGTCCAGAGATTGTTGTGTTTGTTGAGACAGACATTACTCTCAGCCTAAGTAGGCCTTGAACTTGTGATCTTCCTGACTCAGTCTCCCAAGTACTGTTATTACAGATGTTTGACAAAATACCTGGTTTAAATAATTGTACCCATTTAAACTTTTTAAAAAGAATTTTTAAGTATAAGTGGGTGTATTTGTGTGTTGACGCCCAAGTGCGTGAGGGGGCTTGGGAAGGCCGGAAGAGTGAGTCAGATCCTCTCCCCCCCCCCCCCCGCCCCGAGCTGGAGTTATAGCCGGTGGTAAGCTGTCTGATGTGGTGCTGGGAACCGAGCTTGGATCCCTGGTAAGAGCAGTGAGTGTTCTTAACCACTGAACCAACCATCTCTCCAAGCCTACCCAAAATAATCACACACACACACACACACACACACACACACATACCACAGTGTGTGTGTGTATATATATGTATATATATATATGTATATAATTGGAGTATATATAATTTGTATACTGAGACAGTGTTTCTCTGGAACTTGCTCTGTGGGCCAGGCTGACCTCAAATTCAGAAATCTGCCTGCTTTTGCCTTTCAAGTGCTGATATTAAAGATGTGCACCACCATTACCACCTGGCCCTAATCATATCTTTAAATGTTTTTTCACTGATAAATTGGATACTAGCCCCAGAAAACAATTCACAGACCATATGAAGCTCAAAAAAAAAAAAAAAAAAAAAAAAACCAAAAGCCAAAAAGTGAAAGCCTCAGTCCTTCTTAGAAAAAAAAAAAAGTGTATAGCACCCTCTCAGAGTGTGGTATACCTAGACCTTAAATCATCAATAATTCAGGAGCTAAGAATATAGCCTTGTGGCAATTCGTGTTATGTAAAAATCATTATGTTTAATCTTTACACACCAAGAAAACTTTGACTGCTTCCATGTTACGTTCTGTCCTACATGTACTTTAAGCTTATGATAACTAGTAAGATTTCAATGCATACAATCAAACCTTTAAAAGAATCAAGTACTGACAAAAATATATTCATATAGTGTTATGCCAAAATGCCTTTAAAAATCTGCACATGTATCTCTCTTTTTTAAATAAAGTTGTTTGAAAAAAATTTTTTCCACTGGTCAATTTTACTTTTTTTTTTTTTTAAGGTTTATTTATTTGTTTTATGTAAGTACACTGTAGCTGTCTTCAGACACACCAGAAGAGGGCATCAGATCCCATCACAGATGGTTATGAGCCACCAGGTGGGTGCCAGGAACTAAAGCCAGGCCTTCTGAAAGAGATCAAACACTTTTAACCACTGAGCCATCTCTCCAGCCCCCAAGGATCATATCTTGAATGGGCATCCTCACCAGATAACTAGTAAATGGGCTTAAAGAAGGCTTCGTGTCTCTCAAGAGCTTCACCGCCTCCCAACAGCAGCACCCTGAGGACCACAGCGAAGCCTGGGCAATATCCAAACCACACTCACTGCCCATGTAGATCGACCTGTGGAACGCAGATGATGGTTTCAAGACCATCTGCAGTGGAGTTTCCTGCGGCTTCCATCTTGAAGGCCTCTGGCAGAACAGCCCCGGGGGATCTGAGAGGTTGGGAAGATAAACATCATTTGTCTGTCACGGGGCTGCAGCTGGCTTCAGATGTTTGTGCAAAGTCAGCCCACGGAGCCCTGCTGCAGTTTGCCGGGGGGTGGGGTGGGGGGGGATCATGCTTGCTTTGGCCCTGTGGTTTTCCTAATGCTATGTCCATGGCATAGCTGAGCTCACAAACAGACAGGCAGCCGACGTGCCCCGGGAGTGCGGAGCATGCAGGAAATCCTGAGAGGCTTTCTATGGACTGCTCAGAAGCCTGCCGCTGGGGCCCTGGCTACCCTCAGCGGGCGAGGAGCCTTCTTAATCCTGCTTTATCTCCGGAGATCGCCTCCCAGCTCCACCTACACCTACACAGATGGAGGGAGGGCCGGTGGTCAGACTGACCCAGACAACAACATAATGTAACACGTGCCCACTCGGTTCTACAGCCCCAGGGCAGTCGAAGCATCCTGTACGATCACGATCATGTGGCAGTTTCAAATCTGACATATCTAGAATAGTTCCATCAAAATCTGGCAGGAAGCACAAGTCATTTGCTGTCTTTTCCACCCTGTGGCTCTTGCCCTGTGCAATAGCAATGAATCATGGATTTCCTGACCTCTTGCGCCCCCTAGTGTTGCCTTTGACTCATAACCCCCGGTTCCGAGTGAAGCCTGGAATTCAATTTCAGCAAAAAGCTATGTATGGCTCGCGCGTCTCCTTTCATTCCTTATTCTCCAAGAAAACTTCCGCTGTTTGAGCCTTTTGGGAACTAAACCTGCGTCACCCTTATGTTTAAAATAGAGAAGGCACGGATCTTTGCATGGGGTTCCAAATGACATCGCCCACGTTTTCACAGCAGGAGGCGGCTAGACCAGAGCTGGAGAAGCCGTCTCCTGGTGGCTAAGGGGATACACATGTCCCATCTGGATCCCGCCGTTCCACCTGGCTTGGAAGCAGATCCAGAGAGCATCTGCTCTCTTCCTAGTTTGCCCCACAATCTACTTCGGTGCATCTGTGTAGGATGGCAAACGCTCGCTCCCTAATCATTTCCCAAAATAAAGACACCTCTGCCATAGCTGGAGCTCAGAAACTACATTTACGTGGCTTAAAGGCTTTGGCACACTCCAGTGTGAGTCTTGAGCTGCGTGTGAAGGCAGCGTCGTTTTGGGTACTGTTTTTCAAAGGAAGTATTCAGGGCAAGAATACGATTTTAAGTGATGGGAAGGGGGAAAAACGTGTGAATTTAGTTTCAGACTCTAAAGAAGAGGAAAGACTGTTATATTCCTGTCTGAGATGTTACAAACCACTCTAGGATGGCCCACAAATTTCTTGCCCTGCCACCTGTCCACAAAATGGCAGGAACTCCTCCAGTATGCTCAGACTCCGGAGGACACCAAAAATCTCAGAAATGCAGTCGGGCCCCTGTGTGGATAAAAAGTTTGCAGACTGATGGGGTGTGACACCCCAAAACCACCCTAGAGACTGATTTTATCTATTTGTTATTTTTGCTTGTGTTTGTGTGCATTATGGATGGACAGGACCCCCTAAGAGGTTAGAAGAGGGCATTCGATCCCCGGGAACTGGAGTTACAGACTGTTCTGAGCCATTAGAAGAGCCCTTGGGGGACCAGATACTGATCCTTTACAAGAACAATATATGCTCTCAGCATCGTTTTGGGGTTTATTTGGTTTTGTTCTGTTTTTTTTTTTTTTTTTTGAGACAGGGTTTCTCTGTGTAGCCCTGGCTGTCTGATGTGGTCTAACTCTGTAGACCAGGCTGGCCTCAAGCTCACAGAGATCTACCTCCTGAGTGCTGAGATTAAAGGCGTGAGCTTGGGCTGGAGAGATGGCTCTGTGGTTAAGAGCCCTGTCTGCTCTTCCAGAGGTCCTGAGTTCAATTCCCAGCAACCACATGGTGGCTCACAACCATCTGTAATGGGATCTGATGCCCTCTTCTGGTGTGTCTGAAGACAGTGACAGTGTACTTATATGTAATGAATAAATAAACAAATACATAAATAATTAAATGTCATTAAAGAAAATAAAGTCACCCAGTTTGTGGGGATGAGGTTATTAAAAAATAAAAAAAATAAAAAAAAAATAAAGGCGTGAGCTATCACTGCCTGACCTTTCAAAATATCTTAAAGAAAACAAATTAACAAATTCTAGATTTAGATTCTTGAGGCCAGAGAGATTTCTGGGCACTTAACAGTAATTGTTGCCAGCCAGGAGAGGTGGCTTGTGGCTTTAATCCCAGCACTCCGGAGGCAGAGGCAAGATCTCTATGAGTTTAAGGCCAGACTGATTGACATAGTGAATTTCAGGACAGTCAGAGAAGGCTATATAGAGTGTAATTTTAAGAACATACTTGCTTTTTCTCTTGAGAACTGCCCAGTCTCCCTCAATCTCTTGTGGCTAGCTCTGCCAACTGCTAATGACCACACCCCTGCCAGACAGCCATAACATTTTATTTTATTTTATTAAAGATTTATTTATTTTGTGTATGAGTACACTGTTGCTGTCTTCAGACACACCAGAAGAGGGCGTCAGATCCCATTACAGATGGTTGTGAGCCACCATGTGGTTGCTGGGAATTGAACTCAGGACCTCTGGAAGAGCAGCCAGTGCTCTTAACCGCTGAGCCATCTCTCATACCCAGCCTTAACATTTTAAAAGTAGTCAGATAATTCAAATGACTGGGCAAAGAATATCCTGCCCCATCCTCCTTAATCTCCCCCAGAAGCAGAGGCTACAAACTATTGGTGCCCCGAGACCTACGGCTTCCTCGGCTCCTCTGTGTGCTCTGACTCTTCTCTCTCATCTCCCCCTCTTCCTCGGAAGTCCCACCTTTCCCCCCTCCATCCAGCGACTATCTTCCACCTCTTATTGACAATCAAGAACCAATTAGGGAATCAATACCTCCCCCTACATGTTACTCTTGCCGAGGACCCAGGTTCAGTGCCCAGAACTCAGATGGCAGCTCCACGGGATCAAACACCCTCTTTTGATATCTCTGGGACATGGGTATGCACGCTGCGCTGATTTTCTTTTTTTTTTTTTAATCAACTTGACGCAAACCTCAATATACTTGGGAAGAGGAACTCTCAGCTGAGGAATTGCCTGTACCAGACTGGCCTGTAGGCAAATATGTGGGAACATTTTCGAGTTTTGTTATTTTGAGTTTCACTATGTAACCCTGGCTGGCCTGAAGACCGTGCTGGGCCTTGAACTCACAGAGACTCATTTGCTTCTTCCTCCCACTAGGCATATTCCTGATTAATGATTGATGTAGGAGGAGCCAGACCACTGTGGGCGGTGTAGGAGGAGCCAGACCACTGTGGGCGGTGTCACCCCGGGCAGATGGCCATGTGCTGTATAAAAAAGCAGGCTGAGCGCGCCATGAGGAGCAAGCCAATAAGCAGCCCTCTTTACGGTCTCAGCTTCCGTTACTGCCTCCCAGTTCCTGCCTTGAGTTCCTACCCTGACTTCCTGTACTCTGGACCATACGCTCTAAGATGAAATAAACCCTTCTTTCCCCAACTTGTGTTTGGTCATGGGACCAAACAAAGATATAGGTAAATACTCATATACATGAAATAAGGTGAATAAACATATGAAATCAGATCTCTTTCCCACAGCTGTGCTTCTAGAACTCGAGGCTGAGGTAGGAGGGTCTTCATTTGAGGCCAGCTTCTGCAACTTATTGAGATCTTGTTTGTTATAGCTGTTCTTGGTTGTCAACCTGACGACATATGGAATTAACCAGAACTCCACATTTGTGAGGGGTTTTTAGTTCACTGAAACATCTGAGGCAGGAAGATGTCTTCACTTGGGTTTCCATTGCTGTGAAGAGACACCCAGGCAATTCTTTTTTTTTTTTTTTTTTTTTTTGTTTTTCTTTTTCAAAGATTTGTTTATCTATTTATTATATGTGAGTACATTGTAGCTGTCCTCAGACACACCAGAAGGGGGCATCAGATCCTATTACAGATGGTTGTAAACCACCATATGGTTGCTGGGAATTGAACTGAGGACCTCTGGAAGAGCAGTCAGTGCTCTTAACCACTGAGCCATCTCTCCAGCCCGAGGCAACTCTTATAAAGACAACATTTAACTGGGGCTGGCTTGCAGGTTCAGAGGTTCAGTCCATTATCATCAAGGCGGGGAGCATGGCAGCGTCCAGACTGGAGGAGCCAAAAGTTCTACATCTTGATCTAAAGGGCAGACGGGAGAAGATTGCTCCCACGTGGCTAGAAGGAGGGTCTCAAAGCCCACCCCCGCAGTGACACACTTCCTCCAACAGGGTCACATCTATTCCAAGAAGGCCACACCTCCTAATAGGGCCACTCCGTGGGCCAAGCATATTCAAACCACCACAGAAGACTTGCCTTAGATACAAATAACTTGAGCTGGGAAGACCCACCTTAGATCTGAGCCACACGGCAGCCTATAGGTAGGATGTGGATGAAGGAAGCATTTGCTCCTTGCCTGCTTGCTCTCCCTCTCCACCGGCTTTAGAGCCGACTTGTTTGGAATTCCAATGTATACTGTAAACCTGCTGAAACATTCAGCCTCATGGTCTGAACAACTATTAGATGCTTGGCCAGTCCGATGGAAGACAGCCATTGTTGAACTAGCCATTCTAAGAGGTTTCCTTCTCTCTACTGAGATTCTATCAGCGGCGTTCTCTAATATACCGTCTCAAAACAAAAATGATTTACAGTTTCAAGATCATGTTTCTGTTTCCTCCACTAGCCGTGAGGAGATGAGTAAACGCCTTTGTGTAGCTGGGGTGAAAGAGATCCTCAAAAACTAGACCGCTTGCCAGCCCGGTTGTCCAGCTACTCAGGGGGCAGAGGGGATTCCGAGTTCGAGGAATGCCTAGATAACATGATCAACTCAAGGTTAGTTTGAGTAGCTTCGACCTCGCCTCAAAATGAAAAGTGCCAAGAAGACCGGGGATGTAGTTTAACCGCAGATTGATTGCTTAAAACCCATCGGTGAGTGGTTGGGTGCATGACTCAGAGATAGAGCCTTGTCTAGTGGTAGAGCCCCTGCCTAGAATCCCCCAGTGAGGGGCTGGGGGCGTGGCTCAGTGGTAGAGCTCCTGCCTAGAATCCCCCAGTGAGGGGCTGGGGGCGTGGCTCAGTGGTAGAGCCCCTGCCTAGAATCCACCAATGAGGAGCTGGGGGCGTGGCTCAGTGGTAGAGCCCCTGCCTAGAATCCCCCAATGAGGGGCTGGGGGCGTGGCTCAGTGGTAGAGCTCCTGCCTAGAATCCCCCAGTGAGGGGCTGGGGGCATGGCTCAGTGATACAACACCTACCATGAACTCCCCCCCACCCCGTGAGTTGGGGAGTGTTCTGAGGGTAGAGTATGTGCCTATATAAAAGTTCCCACATTGACTGGAGAGACTTGACTTCTAGAGAAGAAGGGCACGAGCATCTCTTGGGTAGAGCAAACCTTTGTTCCCGCTGCTTCATCCTTGTAGAATTTGTAAGACGCAGTTCTAGTCTTCAAGCCCCGTTGAAGGCCAATAGTAAATGAGCATCTTGCTGACACTGGTTATGGGAAATGGGAGCCCTGGGTGGCTGTGGAGCTGAGTTGGAGTTTGGACCATTAAGCAGAGCTTAGTTGGAGACCCATTTTTGTTGTTAAGTTTGTTTGTTTGTTTTTTTAAATTCTGGGGATTGACCTAATGAGTAATGTGTGCATGTCGATCACTGAGCTGTATCCCTAATAGGACCAAGTGGCTTTTAATAAGACTTGGGATCTGAAAAGATGGGCTTGGATTAAGAGCACTTGCTGTTCTTGCAGAGCATCCCAGTGCGCACATCAGGTGACCCACTACCACCCGTCACTCAAGTTCCAGGGAATTCAATGGCCCCTTCTAGACTTTGAGGGTACCAGGCAGGCACGCACATAGTGTGCAAAAACTTACACACTCTTTCGCAAACATATACACATAAAACAAACAAACGAACTAATATATAACTTCTAGAGGAAAAGGAGGAGGAAGATGAGTAAGGAGGATAAAGGAAAAGTGCGAAGCAATCAAGCAGCATCAGCTTGACACTTCCTAGCCAGCAGCTCCCGGGCCTACTAAGTGCTTCAGCCCTCTAGCCTACTACAGGTGAGAGTTTTTGAAGGTCTGTCTCAGTAAGAACTGAGGAGGGAGAGAGGGAGACTGTCAGGAAGAGGCCGGCTGCCTTCTGCTCCTGGGCTGAGTTTCTGTATGGCCTGGGTCCCGCTAAAAATGTTGAGAGGCTACGGGACATTTTGGGGTCCCGGCATTTGCCTCTGAAAAACCTGACCTTCGAAGAGACGTACAACGGGAATCCGTTGAAACTGTTTGGCGAATGGAACTTCAGGAGAGACCTGTGTCCCTCTGCCTTCCAGATCCACTCACTCATCCTCCCTGCCCCTTTAATTACTTTGTTGACTGCCCCCCCCCCCCGCAGCAAACAGGTTGGGGGGGTTAAAAATGTGAGAGGGCTCAAGTCCGGGCAGGTGGAGAAGGGACTCTCCACTCCAGCCCAGCAGAAAGGATGCTGGTGTCTGGCGCATCTGTGAATCCTGGAGGGTTGATTATCTCAATAATAAAGGACAGGGGGGAAAAAATGTATTTCGTGTAAACAAAACAAACACCCGGGCCGCGATTCATTAATGTCACGGAAACAGCATGCAAATGACTGGATGAAACTTAGCAGAACGTGGCTTGGTGCAAACAACAGGCATTGTTTGGGAGCGAGGTCCTCATTCTTGCGATTTCCTGGGTGTATAATTGTCCCCCTCCCCCCCCCCCACCCGACAACGAGGCTGGGCCCTTTGTTTCCCTGGCTCTGGTGCGTGGAGCCGATGGATGCGTGGAGCCCCCGCACAGATGCCGCCCGGCTTTTGTTTTAGAGGCCGAGACACAGGGAGCGGGGCGCACGTGTGTGTGAGCGTCCCTGGGCACAGTCCCCCTCCTTCCTGCGGGGGCCCCATTGTCTACTGCCTAGCCGCAAGTCGCTTTGCAAATGGTGGGTTTCTGCAGCTTTTCGGAGGAGCTGCTTAACAGACGTCACTTTGGCTTGCTGAGATCAGTCTCTGCCTCTGGTCCCGGGAACAATGTGAGCCTGGGGAGAGGATTTGGGCCTCAAAGAAATCAGTGAGTGGAGGCCTGGCACCCAACAAGGAGGTATCCCCTCCCCCGCAAAAGAATCTCAGTGTGTTCCTGACTCAAAGATGATCTTGTACACTGAAGTCACCCTGTCTATTCCAGACGGATGGGGACATTGTTGTTAATTAGATTTCTCGCCCAGGCCCAGACAGACCACACCAAACACGGTTCCACGTGGAGAGGTTTAATAGAACGGGATGGGTTAGGGGTCAAGGCCGGGCGAAGAGAAGAAGAGAAAAGAAAGAGAGAGGAAGAGAGGGAAGTAGAGGAGTAGAGGCGGGCCATGAGCACGTGGGACAGAGGGGGGAAGGGAAAGGGAAGAGGAGGAGGGGTAGGGGTGGGAGAGCAAGGTTGCAAGAGCACAAGAGCAAGAGAGGCCAAGAGAGAGAGGAGGGGGCAAGCAGCCCCTTTTATAGTGTCAGGTCACTGGGGCGGAGCAGACCTGGCTACTGCCAGGTAATTGAGGGATGGGGTATACCTGGCTGTTACTAGGTAACTGAGAGGTGGGGTTTACAGAATCCCAACAGACATGGGATGCAACTCTAGGCTTTGATGTGAGAGAATTTCCAATATGGGATTGGGGAAGGAAGGGCACCAGAAGCCTGCCCACTGTGAGGTAGCTGACATATTACAGTCAGGAGGCTGTAGGCCAGGGAGGGATGGAGTAGGGTCAGGAGAAAATGTCCTTGCCAGTTATATCAAGACGGCCTTAACAGCTGTTCACTTATGTGCCCCCAGAGACCTAGCTCCAGAGGCAGCCTCAGAAGAGCCGCTTGCAAATTCCAAAGTGCTTTCTTTTGGAAGGCTCAAATGGCAGGTCTTCAACGTGGGATAATGCTCTGCTGTTTTTCCACACTGGTTTTGTGTGTGTATGTGTGTATGTGTGTGTGTGTGTGTGTGTGTTCAGCATCTCCGTACCCCCAGTGTGTCTCAGTCTCTACTTGAGTTGGTGTGGTGAGAAGTTCAGAGGTTCAGGAGACCCTGCCCTCTGCCTTGATTCTGTCCTTAGCAGCGTCACGATACATACCTTTTCTCCTATTCCCCGAGCAGCCTGAAGATACACCTGCCCGGGGCTGAATAGATAGATGGTTTTTAAAAGTTAAGAACGCAGAAATCCGGTGACCTCAGCCTGATTCCTAGTACCCACATAGAGTAGTTCATAATAACCTATAATTCCAGTTCCTGCCACTGTGCACACACACCCCATACCCCGAGACAGAAGAAACACACTAATGTCATTTGCAACTGAGGACCTCCAGGCTTCCCTCCATCAGCATCTCTCTACTTATCTGCAGCGGGGTGTGTAGGGGACAGTGTGTGAGTGACATGAGGTAAGAGACAGCTTCCCAGAGTGTGGGCATATATTCTGGGACTTTCTATAGACCCCTTTCTCGTGTGGGAGGGATGAATGGCCTAAAAGCTGGGTGTGTGCAGTCCAGAACTTGAGGGTTTTCCTTTCCCAAGGATGATCTGAAGCCACAGCCATCTGTGATGGTTTATTCAACTGTCAGTTTGACTGGACTAAGAAACATCTGGTGAGGTGGGCATGGTGTCTGTCCACAGGATAATATACGCCTCTGGTTTCTCTGTTATTAATGATACAGAGGCTCACAGGTGGCAGCAGACAGCACCTCGATCTTAACACAACCAGACTTTTTTTTTTTTTTTTTAATTCAGACTATTTTACAGAGCAGGGTCTGGTGGCTCATATTGGTATTCTTAGCCCTGGAGAGGCTGAGGCAGGAGGATAATGAGCTCAAAGAAAGTTTAGTCAGTTTCTGTCTCTCAAGACCAGGGTGGGGAGGGGGCACACTATGGGGTACACCTTTAATCCCAGTACTATGAAGGCAGAGGCAGGAGGATGGCTGTGAGTTTGAGGATGGTTTAGTTTACATAGTGAAGTTCCAGGCCAGGGCTTCATAGAAAGACTCTGAATAGAGAGAGGAAGAAGAAAAGGAGGAGGAGGAGGGGAGAGAGGGAGGGACAGGCAGGCTGATGACGTGGGGAATTAGTATTAATGAGGCACACTTCTGGGAGTGTCTGCAGTGATAATAGCTGTATTCAGAGAACTCCAACCTCCCAAAGTCTTGCCTCAGCTTGGAGAGTGTTTCTGAGTATTTGGGAGCGGCCAGAAGAACAATTCGTAGCTCACCGGTGGTTTTCTGACAGCCTTGTGTTCTGCTGGAGGTAACTGTCCAGAGATCTGCGGACAGCTGAGCTCTCGCTAGAAACAAAATCCTAAAAGTTCTCTAGATAGCTCTCGGGTTTTCTAGGCAGAGTCAGAAATCCTGCTAGAAAAATCCAAAAGAGCTGTAACAATCTGCCCTCTAATCCATTCTCCCTGGGTGGCTCTCTCTTGCAGACCAAAGCCCAGTCTTTATACTTTATATATAAAATATGTATATGTATATATATATACATATATATATATATATATATATACACACACACACACACATATCAATTCAGTAATTTACTCCAGGTTCCCTCCTGATTATGCCATCAATCAGCATTTTATGACTTCAGGCCCTTGATTCTTAGGAAAAGACAGCAGGTACATAAAAAAACAAACAAACAAACGAACAAAACCACTGGCAGATGAATTCAGAGATCTGCCTGCCTTTGTAAGCACAAACAATAAATTAGCCGGGTGGGATCTTGCTCTTCTGTCAGCACTTCCTAAATCTCTTTATCTTCTCCCTTAATGCCTTTCTGACAGGTTGGCTCATAGTGTAGATCCTCTCTTCTTTTAGGCCCGTGAAGCCGCTCATATGATTCCTGATGCATCCTCATATTTTGCACGGTTGAGAAATTATATATTCTTGAACTCGTGTTTTAGAGTTCTTTCCCACAGCCTTATGCCTAGCAACCATCAGCACTCATGGAGGCCCACACCCTGCTAGCTCTACTCCAGGGGTGGACGCTGTGTCACGCTGTCCCTTCCGAATGGCCATGCAGGACTCAGCACTGACCTAATCAGTGGACCAGTCCCTCAAGGGCATTATTAAGATGTGGGAAAACAAACGAATAGAGAGAGGAAGTGGTCCTGAGGGTATTTTATCTTGGAGGCTCTGTCCCCATCACTATTCCCTCTGCCCTGAAGGTGTGCTTCTGACACACACTCTCTCCACCATGGTGTGTTGTCCAAAGACACGAGGCAAGTGACATACATTGAACCCTCTGAGACCGTGATCACAAATGGGTCTTTCTTTACGTTCTTTTCTCAGTGACCAGAAAGATGGACTAACAGGCAAGGAGACACCTCCAAATCACAACTTAAAACCCTCAGCCCCAACTCTTCTCCAAGCTAGGCCACCTAGTCTGAAAGCACCTTTGATATCTCAGTTTATCTGCTAAACACCAAAATTGTGTTTTCCTTCTCAAATACAGCTTTGGGGCTTCATTTACTACAAGGGTGGTGGGAATCTCTTTAACAATACTTTAGAAATTATGCAGAATATTAGGTATGATTTGGGAGGTAGAGGCAGAAAGGTCCTAAGTTCAAGGCCAGCTTGGGTTACATGTGGAGTTTATGCCTCTGAGAATACCACACACAGGGAGAGATGGCTCACGGCTAAGAGCACTGATTACTCTTCCAGAGGGCTTGGGTTTCATTTCCAGTGCTTACAATGCTAGCTTATAATAATTTGTAACTAGTTCTAGGAGACATCACACCTTCTTCTTGCTTCAGGGTTCTGCAGTGGTGTGTTCACACTGATAGGCAGACACACATACCTACAGATAATTTAAACATAACAAAGATAAACCTTAATATAAAAGCACACACACATATATCGCCCCCCCCCCCAATCTTAGGCAGGGTTGCATTGCCTCAAAGAGACCCAATGACCAAGGCAACTCTTATAAAGGCCAACATTTCATTGGGGCTGGCTTACAGGTTCAGTCCACTGCCATCATGGGGGGAAGCATGGCAGCAACCAGGCAGGCGTGGTGCTGGAGGAACTGAGAGTTCTACATCTTTGATCCAAAGGCAGCCGGGGGGGGGGGGGGGGGGGGGGCTCTCTTCTGCACTGGGCGGAGCTTGAACACTAGGGGACCTCAAAGCCCGCTTACACAGTAACACACTTTCTCCAAGAAGGATATATACCTCCTAATAGTGTCACGACCCATGAGCCAAGCATATTCAAATCACCCCCCACAGACACACACAGTGCAGATTGTACAACCTATGTAGATGAACTAAAAAAAAAACTAAGATTATTTATTTTATGCGTATGAGTGTTTTATCTGCATGTATGGTGTGTATGTGTATTACCTTCACGCCTAGTGCCCAAGGATGTGAGGAAAGGAATCAGATGCCTGGGAACTGGGGCTGCAGGTGACTGTGAGCTGCCGTGTGGGTGCTGGGAATTGAGCCCAGGTACTGTACGAAAGCAGTAAGTGTTCTTGGGTACTAAGCTATCTCTCCAGCATCCGCTAGATGAAAACAAATTTAAGGCATGCTGGCTGGGACAACTATCAAGTAAATACAAGTGGTTTGTGTTTGAAGCAAAAGAAAACGTTCTGCTGTTGAAGAAACTGTCAAACAGACTAGGGTTTTTTTTTTTTTGGTTTTTTTTTTTTTTTGTTTGTTTGTTTTTTTTTTTAATTCTCCCAGTGAAGCATTAAAGTAAAACTACTTAGGAAAAAAAAAAAGGGGGGGGTGTTTTCATCCTATGAGCAATGTGAAATAAAAACTTTAGAATCGTAAGAGTGACTCTACCATAATTTTCTGTAATAAAACATCCATTATAACAGATATAGCAATACAATAAAAGCCCCATTGTTCCAGAGACTGTATCATAACCGAAACAGGATAATTATAGAAATACTTGTGTGAGAATTGCATGTTCGACGGAACTGTTGAAATTCATTGTTCTCAGACTAAATAAGTCTTCCAGCCTGAGACTCTCCCGCACCCTCTGAGAGGAAGGCAAGGTGGGTTTTTTGTTTCTTTTTCAATCTTTTATGGCATTGTAATCTTCCAAAGTCCCCTCAGGGCCATCTGTGACACATTCTCTGGGGCTCATCCAAGCAGTCAGCTCTAAGCCATATCTGAAAAGCTAAAATTCATTAGTGGGGTTTGAAGTAGCGTCTAATTCTTCTTCTTTTTTTTTTTTTTTTTTTTTTTTTTTTTTTTTTAATTACTACCTGGATGTGGTATTGCATGATTTTAATCCCAATACTTGGGAGGAAAAATCAGAAGGATTGGCACAAATTCAAAGCCACTGTGGCCTACGTAGTGAGATCTAGGCCAGCCAAGGCTACACAGTGAGACCCTGTCGCAACCCCACCAAACAAAAACAAGTTTACCAACATATATATTTCGTATAGAGAGCTAGGTTTTGTGGCATTTTGTTCAAATATATCATATACCTGGAACATATTGACCACATTATCCTCTCCAGTGCCTGTGACGTTCTGGTCCCTTGTCCCAAATAGCGAGTGTCTTTTATATTTCATAGAATATAGATCTTATTTTAGATTTCAATTTCACTCGATGTAAGTGGGTGTCTTACTTGCTATCCACGGAGGTCAGAAGAGGGTGTCGGATTTCCCCGGAACTAGAGTTATACTGAGCTGTCGTGTGGGTGCTCCAAGTCTAAGCCGGGACCTCTGGAAGAGCTCTTAGCTGCTGTGGCATGTCTTCAGGCCTGATGGCGGGTTCAGAGTAGAGATCTCGCGAGACTGAAGTGATGATGGTCCCCACGCGCACAGGAAACTTGACGTGGGTCTGACCCGAGGATTCTGTGTGTCTTGTGCCATGGAGTGGACATGCATCTCTCGGACGGGTGCCCAGAGGTAATGCTCATAGCTGTTTACCGAGTGCCTGATGCTGTGGCTCTCGCTTTTCTGATGCTTTGCTAAAACATCACACATAGCCAAGGCAACTTATAAAAGAGAGGGTTTAATTGGACTAACAAGTGGGAGACTTGGTGGCGGGTGACTGGAGCAATAGCTAGAGGCTCACATCTTTTTTTTTTTTTTTTTAGTTTTATATATATATATATATACTTGGTATCGATAGCCATGGTTTTGTGAGATTTAATAAAAATCCGTAACAAAAAATCTTATTCCCGCCCCATTGCTCTTCTTTAAAACCTGCAGCAGATGTTAAACTTTCTTCAGAGGCATTTTCTCATCAGCTTGCACACGAAAATTACCTCCCATGTCTTCTAGAACCCTGTAAGTGCCCTTCAATAGTATGGTCTTCGCAAATGTAGCCTAGAGCAGTAAGATTCCAGCATCACACCTTTGCAGAGACTTTTCGAAGAAGGATCCACTCTTCTTGAGTGAAGTTCACATGCACATCATTGTAGGTCACTGCATCCATGTTTGGAAGTCTGAGTTGGCCTGAGATCCTCACCCGGCACCCAGCATCGGCCCTCAGAACACATCACACGAAAACACTCCTGTCTGCTCTTAATTATTAATTTTTTGGAGACCAGAGACCTCAGAGCCCCTTGAAGCTGGAGTTAAAGGTGGTAGCGAACTGGACGTGGGTGCTGGGAACTGAACCCAGGTCCTCTGGAAAAGAAGGAAGTATTTTTGACCACTGAGCACTTTCTCCAGCCTCAGAGAGCTTAGATTTTTGGTCCACAAACAGGAAGCAGATAGCACACTGGGTGTGTCACCAGTCTTTTGAAACCATCAAGGTCACATCTCAAAACAATTCTACCAACCTCGGACCAGATATTCAAACATATGAACCTCTGTGGGGCATTCTCATCCAACCACCAGGTGGAGCTGTTATCATCCCAAAGAGACACGGAGTCCCAACTCTGTCACTGTTTGTGCAGCTGTTAGGTAGGGTCTCATTGCTGTGAAGAGATACCGTGACCAGAGCAACTCTTATAAAGGACAGTTTAACTGGGGCTGGCTTATAGGTTCCGAGGTTCAGTCAGTTAGCATTTTATGGAGGCAGACATGGAACTGGAGGAGCTGAGAGTTCTACGACTCTCTCTCTACTCTCTCTCTCTCTCTCTCTCTCTCTCTCACACACACACACACACACACACACAAATGAGTAGCAAAATAACAAGGAGAGGGAATGTGAGCAACTGAACCGAAGTCTTTGGAGACCGGGAAGTCCAAGATTAAGATACCAGCAAGTTTCATGCCTAGTGTGGCCAAGCACCTCATAGATGGAGGAAGGGGACAGTATGTTCCCTTAGGCTTCTTATACAAGGCCATTAGTCATCTCCCAAAGGCCAGTCATTTTCAGTGTGTGAATTTGGCATTAGAAAGGGAGAAAGCTGAGGGAGGGTCTCGATATGCAGTCTCTAGGCTGGCCTCAAACTCTTTCTTTTAAAAATTTATTATATATATATACTGTAGCTGTTTTCAGACACCAGAAGAGGGCATCAGATTTTATTACAGATGATTGTGAGCCACCATGTGGGTGCTGGGATTTGAACTCAGGACCTTTAGAAGAGCAGTCAGTGTTCTTAACCACTGAACCAGCTCTCCAGCCCGACCTCCAACTCTCATGGATTTGTTTGTTTGTTTGAGACAGGGTTTCACTATGTAGACCTGGCCATCTAGAATTCTCTTCGTAGACTAGGCTAGCCCCAAACTCAAGAGGTTTGCTTGTTTCTGTCTCCCAAGAGCTTCGATTAAAGGTGTACACCGCTGCACCTGGTAGCTAGCTAGCCTCAAACTATTGAGCCTTCTGTCTCAGAAGGATCTCCTTCTGAGCGATGGGATTGCGAATGTGCACACACTGCGCGTCTCTTTCACAGAAGGCCCCAGCCGCTAGTCTAGGACATTTCTAGCTGTCAGGGTGACCGTTTTATGACCTCGTTCATCGTTACTGTGAACTGTTACTACCCTCTATTCTCCACGGAACTTTTGTTTCCGTCGTCTCTGCATGATTCTGGTGCTTCGGCAAAGGAGACAACAGGCGAGCCCGGTTCTCGATCTTGCCACCTGAGGGCGCTGCCCGCGGGACACACCGAAGCGCCTCACGTCGGAGGCAGACAGAGCAGGGAGCTCCATCTATTCTTAGCCTCAGTTAACTTTGGCTCTTGAAAGTCACCCAAACTCAGGCAGAAACTCCTCCTCGGAAATGCACAGAATTTTCCACTGCAGCCAGGAGGATCTTGATGTTTAAAGGATTCTGAGGCTTCCTAAGAGGATAGAAAAGAATAAAATGACTTTGCATGGGAAATCACGCGTATGCCCGCAGCAGCTCTCCACCTCCCCCACCCCGCAGATCGCCCTGGGGCCACTTGGACCTAGACTGGAGTTCACTCGCTGCACTTTCTATTTGGGTGGCATTGGCCCGTCTGAATCGCCTTTTTGTCAACGACAACCATGCCTACTCAGCAAGAGTTTGCTCAGGGTTAAAGTTCGGAGTATTAGGAGTTTCCAGAGGCCTTTTGCGGATTTGGCGTAGTTCCAGGGAGTCCTTGGGGCCAGGGGTCGGGGACTGCTCCCTGGGCCTCTCTGGATTTTTCTGCTACTCTTTGCTCTTTTCCCGAGTGGCTCCCTTTGCCCTGCAAGTAGAGTAGGCTCCTTTCTGACCCCACAAGGTTTGAAAGCCACACCGGCCCCTGTGAGCCCCACGCAGGCCTCAGCGTTAATTAACCAGCTCCGGACAGCTCAGCCCCCCTGTAACATCTTCTATGCCCAGGACCCTAGGGGGCAAGGGAGAGGGCCCGGGCAGGTCACAGACCCAGCGTAAAGGGTGATGGGGAGAACCTTTCAGGAGATCCCAGACCCTAAACGTGAGGTTGGGCATTGAGTGGGGTGGCCAGGCGGGGCTGGAGAGGGGCAGCGGATCCTCACGACACAAAGTCCGGTCCAGATGCTCCCCCATTCCCGCTGGGTCATTGCTTCCTAGCCAGGGTCTCGATGTCAGTCAATCAGACGCTGGGGCGCAGAAAGGACACCTCGCCCAGCCATCAAGATCTTTCCCCAGGCCTGGTCCAATTTGAGGACCCGGACCCTTGGGGACCCAGAGCTCTGCGACCCGGAAGGCCGGCGGAGCCGGAAGGTGGGAGGGCGGAGCCAGGGCGGCGGTGGCCTGTGAGCGCCTCCCTGGAGCTGGCAGAGTGGAGCCGGCCTCAGTGTCCGAGCGGTGCCAGACTCCAGCACGGTAAAGGTGCGCACGGGGAAGCCGGGGGTTTGCGGAGCCGGCCGGGGACCCTACGGTGTGTCTGTCAGGGACACTGCTGGAGCTGTTCATCTCAGTGCAAAGGAACCGAGACACCGCCAGGCCTGCGCTGCAGCGCCGAGGAGGTTGGAGTAGCGAAGCAGCTCTGTGCGCTTCCAACCGCAGCCCGGGGTGGCTCGGGAGTGCGCGTGCGCGGTGCGGTGGCTCCCACAGCGTCCGCCCAGCGCCTGGCGGATTGCGGAGCCTGGTCCCGAGCGGGAGGGAACCAGGGCTCTAGCTTAGGGATGTCAGGGGCTCAAAAGGCCAGGTTAGTTGGAGCTGTTGTTGAGAAGCGCCCTGCTGTGCCGACGTAGATAAGGTGCCTATGCGTGGCCAGGAGGACAGGGAATGGTGCTGCTGAATGCTGGGTGTACGCTCCAGGCCAGCCCAGCCTGCGAGCTATGTAGAGAGCCTACCACTGACCACTTCTGATCTTTCAAGAGAAATCGGGAAGATCTAAGATGTATGTAAAGATTTTATTATTGCTGTTATTCTGAGACAAGATCTCTCTATGTATGAAACCTTGCCAGGTCTTGAGCTGGGAGTCCTACGGCAGCCCCCTCCCCCCCACGCCGGGGTTACGGGAGTGGGTCAGCATATCCTCCATATCTTCTTATTTTTAAATGCCATCAGTCAATAGTCAAACAACTTTGTGGGGCGGATGAATAGGTTGATGAACTTTACACAGGACAGAGTGCAGCTTAGATATCTGTAAATATGTCGAGGGAATCAGGGTAGTGATTTCCGGCCAAAGACCCGTTTTCCACTCTGTTTCTGTTTCGTTTCTCTAATAACCTACACTGGGGATTTGAATCCCAGCTTTGCCTAAGATTGCTATAAAGAACATGGAGGTCCCTGTTACCCCGAGGCCTTCTTCTCTGTCCCTCAGAGCTTGATTGGACTCAGGTCAGGTTGCTGTTTTCACCTCTTCGGTGTATGTCCCAGAGCCCTGCTGGCATCTTCCCACCAGTTTGGGTGACTGTAAGACATCAGGGCTCCCAGTTAGCATCCGTTTTCCCTATGGCCAGCTGGTGGGACCTCGGGTGGCCAGGACCTGTTTCAAGGACAGCATTATTGAAATAGTTGCGCTCCTGTGGGAAGGTCCAGTCTCCTGTGCTCCCGTCTCTTCCTCACTTACAGACAGACGAGGCTCTGGGAAAAGGACAAATGGCACATGTTACCTTACGATCTCCTGAGCCTGAAGAATGCAGGAAATGCAATGTTGCCACACAATCTCAGGGTCCCAAGCCTTTCTTTCGCAACAAAAGCCTGTTGCAGCGATACCTTCCGAAATCATTCTCCAGGAAATCTAAGCCAACCTTGCTGTGCAGCCAGAGGCTTCAGAAGCTCAGCTGAGTGGAGCTTTTCTCACCCAGCTCCCCTGGCCCCTGGCCCCTGGCCCCTGGCCCCTGCTAAAGAGCCTGGTTTGTCTTCTGGCAAAGGCTCGTCTGGGCTTGGTAGAGATTGAGAAAGGCATGTGCGCATTGGTACCGTTTCTACTTCGTGGGTTTTGACTTAAATTGATTCAGAGCAGTCTGGAGGTAGATAATCCTCGGAGTAGGTAATGGGTGAGTATAGTACCCCCACCCCCCACTCACGGTTTTACATTCTGTAGTTTCGGCTACCTGCAGCCAAATAGTAAGTGAGAGAATTTCAGAACTAAAGGATTCATGAGTTTTACGTACTATGCTAGTTTTAAATCATAGGCTGTTCTATATGGTTAGAAATTTCATTCTGTGCAGTGTGATGAGCTCAAGAAACCTCGTCTTATTTAACAATGGCCCCAAAGCTTAGGAGTTACAATGCAAAGAAACCGGAGCATAAAGTCTGGAAGGACAGATTGATCGTGTATTCCTTACGGATGAGGGGGCTGCTGTGTGCACCTCTGTCCTAACTCCTTCACAGGCCTGGTCTTGTTAGGAAACCACACTTTTGAGAGTGCAGAGAGCCTAGCAGTTCCATGTGCTGGTGCTGAAACTGGCCCTCAGAACCGGAACGGCACAAGCCTTGCACTTCTGAGCATGGGTGGTGTCCCGAAGTCCTCTGGGACCTGGGCTGCACCTGACAAGAAAATAAAAAATCTGGAGGTGCACCAAGGCTAAACTAGGAAGTGGTTAGCTGCTTTACAGATTGGGGGCAGGGTATTGGTTGTTTGAAAGGAAGGTATTCATCGGAAGTTTATCAAAATGGATCAGGAAGTCCCAGATGATGGCGCAAACCTACAGTCCTGGAGATTAGGAGCCCAACACAGGACTGAGTTCCAGGTTGGCCTGGGGTACTTAGTAAGTAGGGGATGATGAAACAGGGCATTTCCAGAGCTAGAGCACAACATACAGAAGTTCTTAAAAATAGGCTTTGTAGGGGCTGGAGAGATGGCTCAGTGGTTCAGAGCACTGACTGCTCTTCCAGAGGTCCCGAGTTCAAATCCCAGCAACCACATGGTGGCTCACAATCATCTGTAATGAGATCTGATGCCGTCTTCTGGTGTGTCTCAAGACAGCTACAGTGTACTCACATATAATAAATAGTTTTTAAAAGTATGCTTTGTGGCAGCCTGGTGGCTCCGTGAGTTCCTCATAAGGGCCCAGAAGTCGCGGCGTCTCTATGTCTCCTGCTCATCCCTTACAAGGCTCAGCCTATAAGTAGGTTCTCTCTCTCTCTCTCTCTCTCCATCTTTCTCTTTTCTTTTTTCTTTCTAGCATCATTCATGCCAAACATATGGTCTCCCATAAAAAATCATATTTTGGGGGCCTGTTTTCACTCCATCTGAAAGCTAAGTATTTGACTCTTGGCTCTAGGTTACCCAGCAGGCAAATGCCAATGTGGCCTCTGAGTCTTGTCCTTTCCCCCATTTTCTGGCTTGGCTCATATGCCTTGTCACATCAAGAGGCCATCCAGTTTTGACTTTCCTGTTCCCGACAAGCCTTTCTATGTTGGAGGTCATGGTGAGCCATTTGAAAGGCTGTTGGTGTGAGAGGTCAGGCTTAGCCTGCTAGGGGCTGGTGAAACCCATGGCTGAGGCTCTGCCTCCCCATTTGTCAGAAGTCTGAAGTTAGTCGGAGGGCGGAAAAGACCTTCCATCCACTCGGCTGATTCCGTGGCTTGTTAGCTCATGCCCAGCCTCCACACATGGCTGAGCAATTCTTCCCAGAAGATAGGAACTCTTTCTAAAAATGCTATAAAGTGTTACATTTGGGTCAAAATACTCCGAAGTGTGTTAAAACTCTCCCTTTCAGCCATAAGGCATAGTGTCATTCTCCGATTATCTCAGCTCGCAAAAGCCCGAGAGAAAACGATTATGAGTCTAGACCGGTCTGGAGTATGTAGCAAGATTGTTATCTCAAAAAGCAAACACCGACAAACACAAAAACAGGGGCTGGAGAGATGGCTCCGGGGTTAAGAACACTGGCTGTCCTTCCGGAGGACCTAAGTTCGATTCCCAGCACCCATATGGTATCTCATAATGGTCTGTAATTCCCGTTCAGGGGAATCACTGACTTCTGGAGACATAGACATGTATGCGGCAGAACACCTGTATACACTGTTTTTTTTTTTTTTTTTTTTAGGTAGACAAAATGGGCAAACACAGAAAAACCCACCTGTCTCTTTGACTCATCTTTTAAGGTCTGCCGAGATGCCCATCATGGTCGACGACATCATGAAGCTGCTCTGCTCCATTTCCCAGGAGAGGAAAATGAAGGCCGCCGTCAAGCACTCTGGAAGGGGTGCCGTGGTTGTGGGGGCAATGGCCTTCGTCGGCGGTCTGGTTGGTGGCCCACCAGGATTAGCTGTTGGTGAGTGTGATTTGGGGCTATCATACAAGGTCAGGGTTCAAGCCTGTCATCCCTGCCCTTGGGAGGCAGGAACATGGAAGCTGAAGGGTAGCCTGGGCTCCATAGTATGTTTCAGGCCTCCAGCCTGCCTGAGGCTTTTGGAACATGGAAGATTGACTCACTGAGAATGATGCCAGTCCTGTCCCTATGGTAAGTCCTGTCAGAACCACAGCTTCTAGGCTTCTGTGTCATGCAGAATTCTCTTAGCCTGGGTGTTTGTATCTCTCGGAGCCTAAAGGGCACCTTTCCTCCCAAGCCAGGAACCCGGGGCTCTGTCTTCTCTCTAAAGATATATCCTTGAGTCTAAAAGTACCGGGGTATCTGGATGTCTGAGAAGGGAGCCAGAGAAGAAAGGAAACTTGCCAAGTTCCCACTTTGAGTGTGGATGTGTCTTTGTGGGCTTTCGCTGACTGTGAGAAAACACCATGACTCTCTTAGTCAGGGTCTCTATTCCTGCACAAACATCATGACCAAGAAGCAAGCTGGGGAGGAAAGGGTTTGTTCATCTTACACTTCCACACTGCTGTTCATCACCAGAGGAAGTCAGGACTGGAACTCAAGCAGGTCAGGAAGCAGGAGCTGATGCAGAGGCCATGGAGGGATGTCACTTACTGGCTTGCTTCCCCTGGCTTGCTCAGCCTGCTTTCTTATAGAACCCAGGTCTCCCAGCCCAGGGATGGCACCACCCACAATGGGTGTGTCCACGAATGGCCCCACCCACAATGGGCTGGGCCAGGGATGGCTCCACCCACAATGGGCTGGGTCCTCCCCCCCTTGATCACTAGTTGAGAAAATGCCTTACAGCTGGATCTCATGGAGGCATTTCCTCAACTGAGGCTCCTTTCTCTGTGATTAACTCTAGCTTGTGTCAAGTTGACACAAAACCAGCCAGTACAATTGATCAGAAGCAACTTGGGGCCGGCAGGGTTTATTTCAGGACGCAGGAGAGCCAGGGCAGCAGGAACTCAAAGCAGGAACTGAAGCCGAAACCATGGGATGCTGCTTCCTGCCTCTCTTGGCTCACTCCACTTGCATTCTCCTGTGATGGACCGTTGAACTAGCATTCCCACACAGGTTTGGCACCTAACATGTGAAACTGTTAGGTCCCTTCCTTGACCCCAGTCTTCCAGAAGCTGTTGCTTGGTGGTTTCCAGTTCCCACATCCTAGCAGGCTGGGCAGAAGGAAGCTCTTCTTCCCCGTTAGCTCTGTTCTCCCACCACCACCCCCCACCCCAGCTTGCTCTGTTCTTCCCTGTAGTGGCAGGGTTGGTGTTTGAGAACACCCGTTTGTGTTTTTTTTTTTAATTCTGTGAATTAAGGAGTCTGGACATCAACTTCTTCCCACGACAGGAGAATACAGTCCCGTTCTTATTTCCCTAGAGATGCCCTCTCCTTCCTCTCCTACCTAAGTGTCCTGGGACCTTGGCTGGGGCTTTTGTGTCATATAGTTATATCTGGTCTGTTGTGGTAGCCCATACTTTACTCGGATTGAGTAAAGCTGACAGAGAGCAGAGTCCATCTGGATTTGCTGCCTCTGGCCCCTGGTCACAGTGGGCGCTTCATTTTCTTAGAAAAGCCCAGGGATTCTCCTTTCTCCAAAGACCTGGTAGCAATTCGTGCGTTGATGCCCTGATATCCCCGTGGCATTAAGTGCTCTCGTAAATCAAATGTTGATGTTCCGTAACAAGGTAATGAAAATGCTTGCAGTACGGTCAGATCAAGAGGTTCCCTGGTGTCAGGAGGAAAAGTTCAGTCAAACTTGCGTATGAACGGCTTTTCCTTTCCTGGGATGCCTCTTTCCTCTAGAGACTAAATCTGACTGCCCCCTTGTATTGGGAGCCAGAGGAGCTTCCAGGGCCACATTGCTGGGATTCAGAGAACATGGGTGTCAACCCTATACAAATGGGTTCTCCATGGCGTTAGTTGGGTGGTCTGTTTAGTTGATGAGACATTTATAAAGTGGTTGTTTTTATTTTATGTGAAAGTGTATGGATGTTTTGTGTCCATGAACTATATGCATGCAATACCCAGAGTGGCCAGAAGAGGGCGTCCGGCTGTTTGGAACTGGAGTTAAGGATGGTGGTTAGTCGCCCTCTGGGTGCTGGGAATCAAACGTTTAGCCCTCGGCAAGAGCAACCACTGAGCCCACTCTCCAGTCACACCTATTGTTTAGAGCTATGATCACTACGTAGGTCAGGCAGGTCTGAAACTATGTACTCCAGATTGGAACTCAAATCTGAGTCCCTCATGCCTCAGCCTCCAGAGCGCTAGAATCATGGGTGTCCCCAGTGTTAAAGCAAGTGAAGAGGAAGGCATCTCCCGGGAGTTCTCGAAGAAGCAGTGACCGTGCGCAGTGCCACCTGTTCCTGGACCATCACGGAGCAGCTGTCCCTTAGGACCGGAAGCTGTGCTCCCAGGCCCCTCCCCACCCCCACTGCACACAACCACACCATCTCTGAAGCGCCAGGCGAGCAGGATCCGGTTCAGTCCCCTCTGCATCCTCTACCCCGACAAACTCCTGCCCTCTCCTGCTAAGGTTAACTTCCCGTTTGGCCACAACCTGTGCCGCTCTGCGCACCTCCCTTAGACACAGCTCTCCGGGCGCTTTGTTTCGCTGGTCCCTCCTGCTCTGCTTCCTGGCGGCCCCATCGAGGGTCCTGGGGGCATTCTTTGACAAGCCCCATTGGCTGACCTGGCAACAGAAGATGTGGTCAGTGCAGTGGATGCTCAGATCCCATCTTGTCGTAACCCCCCCCCCCCCCCCCCCAGATCCTGCACTAGGTTGGCTAAGCCTCTCAGACTACAGCCAATAAGGAAAGATGTTGGCCCGGCCCACCTTGTCCTTACCTGGGACCTGACGCAGTGGCAGGTGCGAGGTGCCACCTATCTCCAGAGCGAGGTCCTGTTCTCTGGCCTCCGCCTGAGGCAGATGGGGCGCTAACTTGCCACCCCAACTTCCACGCTAGGCGTTTCTCTTCCTCCAGGGGGCGCTAGGGAGCTAGCCTTGCTCCCCTTCTTTTGCTCCTCCCTGACCCACTCCCTCAAGGTTCTGGCTCCATCTTTTCCTCTGTTCACAAAGAACCTCTCGGCAATCGTGTCGGTTTTTGGTGAGCGTTCTTAGATACCACTATTGCTGCTACTACCAGCACCAAATGGTCACCCTCCCGTTTCGCCTGCACTCTCCTCCTGGGGGTGGGAGGGAATGGGGGGTGGCTGGGGCGCAGTAGGCTGGTTACCCGGTGTCTTAGTCAGGGTCTCTATTCCCGCACAGACATCATGACCAAGAAGCAAGTTGGGTTGGAAAGGGTTTATTCAGCTTACATTTCCACATTGCTGTTCATCACCAGAGGAAGTCAGGACTGGAACCCAAGCAGGTCAGGAAGCAGGAGCTGATGCAGAGGCCATGGAGGAATGTTACTTACTGGCTTGCTTCCCCTGGCTTGCTCAGCCTGCTTTCTTATAGAATCCAGGTCTACCAGCCCACGAATGGCCCCACCCACAATGGGCTGGGCCAGGGATGGCTCCACCCACAATGGGCTGGGTCAGGGATGGCTCCACCCACAATGGGCTGGGCCCTCCCCCCTTGATCACTAGTTGAGAAAATGCCTTACAGCTGGATCTCATGGAGGGATTTCCTCAACTGAGGCTCCTTTCTCTGTGATTAACTCTAGCTTGTGTCAAGTTGACACAAAACCAGCCAGTATACCTGGCTACCTCACACTAGTGAAGATGGGGCCTTGGATGCTGTAGTGGAGTGAGGAGAGAGAGGGGTGTAGAACACCTTTTTCCTTTGTTCTGTAGGGTAGGGGGAGACAGTGTTTGTCCAGCCTAGGACTCCACATCTTCGTTTCTGTTTTTGGTTACTTGACTTAAAAAAAAAAAGCCTTTCTGGGAGAAAAAAAATTCATTTTGGAATAATAATAATAGCTATATGTGGGCTGGAGAGATGGCTCAGTGGTTAGGACACTGACTGCTCTTCCAGAGGTCCCGAGTTCAAATCCCAGCAACCACATGGTGACTCACAACCATCTGTCATGGGATCTGATGCCCTCTTCTGGTGTGTCTGAAGACATCCACAGTGTACTCACATATAATAAATAAATGAATCTTTTTAAAAACTAGCTAGGTGTAGACGTTGCCAAGATTGTACAGGAAACCCCTGTGTGTCCCGAGCCCAGTTTTAGTGTTAGTGGGAATGTGTTTCCTGGAAGGCTGTGGGGACTGAGCTCACAGCGCTAATGCGGTGCTGTGAGCCACCTCTGACTGACCAGCGCACAGCGGCCTTGCTTTTCTTCCGGTTGCCACTTTTTTTTTTAAACAGGGTCTCACTATGTAGCCCTGGCTGTCCTGGACTTCACTATGTAGACTAGGCTGGCTTTGAACTCACAGCAATACTGTTGCATCTGTCTCCTAAGCACGTACTGGGATTTAAAGGTGTGGGCCACTTGTTTTGTTTGAGGCAGGGTTTCCCTGTGTAGCCCTGGCTGTCCGGGAACTCATTCTGGCTGGCCTCGAACTCAGAGATCTGCCTGCCTCTGCTTCCAAGTGTCTCCCGAGTGCCCACAGTGCCGGAATTAAAGGTGTGGCAGCCATCACCTTGCAATGGTATTTTGTCATTTTATTTTGTATATGGGTGCACTGTAGCTGTCTTCAGATACACCGGATCCCATTACAGATGGTTGTGAGCCACCATGTGGTTGCTGGGATTTAAACTCGAGACCTCTGGAAGAGCAGTCAGTGTTCTTAACCACTGAGCTGTGTCTCCAGCCCGACACTTTGTTTTTATAACCTCATTTTCCTTAGTCTCTTCTGGCCCTGTGACAGTTTCTTAGCCGTTCCTTGTTTTCCTAACCATTGATAATGGGAGGGGGGAGGGTGCTGGCTAGTGTTTCATAAAATTGTCAGTTGTATGATGAGCTTCTTGTGAGTCTTGGGAGGGAACGCCCCTGAGGTGAAGTATCTTCAGTCCAGGGGTTCATGACATCTTGTGGTATCTCCAGTGAGGCTGACCTTGGTAGCTCCGTCAAGGTCATGTGTGCTGGGTTTTTTTCCCCCATTCTTAAGATTTCGGTTTCTCACCTTGTTCCCTTCGGGATGACTGACTAAGTTGATCCAGGCTGCATCCGTGACTATCTGGTTGCTGAAATGAATAACTCTTGGGAGGCTTTAAAGATACAGACCTAATGTGCCCAGTGAAGGCAGTTGTCTGGCACACAGAGAAACCACAGCTTGAAAAACAAACAGCAACAACAACAACAACAAAAAAAACCTAATAATCAAAACTAAAAACAATGTTTATAGGGGGGAGGGACTCTGTGAGGGGGGACCAGGAGGGGGTTTGGGATGTAAGGAAGACAGACAGATGAGGATGCATGGCTGCTAAGACGGCTTGGCTGGCACTTGGGAACCACTCTCCCACCCTTACCCACAATACCAAGCACCTGGAAAAAAAAATAATGAAAGCCGAAATCTAAAAATCATGTTTTCTGACCGGCCTAGGTTGTCGGCACACATTTACGATACTCAGCTGAGATGCTGAGGCAGGGGGGAGTCAAGAGTTCTAGGCTATCCCTGGCCCCATAACCCACAAACCAAAAGTAAAAGAAAGTAAAGCAGACCCCCCCTTTGGAAAGAGAAATGGTAAATCACGTTAGGTTCGTTTGGAAGGATGGAACGAAAGAATCTTCAAGAGAACTTGACTTGTTTCCAGGGTCATTTCCCTTGTGGGGAATTTCCTAACCTCAAACGCATGGTTCCTGTCACCCACTGAATTGATAAAGTGACTTCACACAAGCCTGAGTTATCTTGGAAGGGGAGCTCTTACTACACTGGCCTGTGGTCCATCTTCTTGATTGATGATTGGTGTGGAAGAGCTTGGCTCTCTGTGGGCTAGGCCGTCCCTGGGCTGGTGGTTCTAGGTGCTGTAAGAGCAGGCTGAGCAAGGGCCCCTCCATGGCCTCCGAATCAGCTCCTGCCACCAGGTTCCTACCCTGATTTCCCTCAGTGGTGGAGTGCGATCCAAGTTGTAAGATGAAATTGACCCTTTCCTCCCCACGTTGTTTATTGTCATGGTGTTTTCTCACAGCTGTAGAAACCCCTAAGACAGCCACACCGTGGAAACAGTTCCAGCCTCCCAGCTTTTCCAAGCAAATGGGTTTCCCCAGGAGGTGCACGTTCCTCTCGGCTTCTCCTTTTCGGAATCACAGGAGTGGGAGTGTTTTTCAGACATGAAGGGGACCTTAGGTGGCACAGTTCCGAGGTAGGGAGGGTGTAAGTGGGGGTGGGCACTGGGAGAAACAAATTTGAGGATCAATTATCTGGACCAAATGGAGTAGAGACCGCATCCACCTTTGCCCCGGTGAGTGCCCGGCAGAGGCTGAGCTTGCTGTGACTTGCTCGTGAATGTGCCCACTTGTCACGATTGTGACTGCCTTCTTGGCTAGAAACAAAGGCCGTTGTTAGAGAAGGAGGCTGACTAATTGAGCCCTTCCTTGTTTTCCAGGGGGGACCGTTGGGGGCCTGTTAGGTGCCTGGATGACAAGTGGGCAGTTTAAGCCCGTCCCTCAGATCTTAATGGAGCTGCCCCCTGCGGAGCAGCAGAAACTCATCAATGAAGCCACGGCCATCATTAGAGGCTTGGACTGGACAGACGCTGTGCAGCTGACGGCTCTGGTCATGAGCAACCAGGCCATGCAGCAGAAACTCTTGGCTATGCTCACAACCTACGTCACCAAGGAGCTGCAGGCTGAGATCCGCTATGATGACTAAGTCGCCGCTCCCCCCACCCCCGGGGGGATGGGGCCTTCGTTTTTAGATGATTCTTTTGTGGCTCTCAGAGAGTGACCAGGGAATGGGGGAAGCCTGACGGGAACATCTGAGAAACTTGCATATTACCGGCGTTGACTGTAAGCTGCAATGCTAGTCCAGCCCGTTGGACTGTCCTGATGGAGGGGCCTTGGCCAGGCTTCTTGGGCTCTGTGTGCCTGCTGGAGGCATTTCCCAAACAGCGTGGAGTCCTTCCGATCATGTGGGTCTAAAAGAAGGTGTCATTGGCTGGCCAACTGCACCAAATGCTCCTCTAGGTACCTGTCACAGGATTGGGTCCCTTAAACTCTGGGTCCCCTTAAACTTAGGGTTCAGAGCCAACTCTTCTGAGAACTGTGTTTACCTGCCAAGTGTCTCCCTTCCTTGGTCAGGCACTTCCCAGGGGTCTCAGGATGACAACAGTCCCTCTGAGTGAAGTCACAGATGCCAGGGAGCCCCCGAGCTCTCTTGAGTGACTTTAGTTTAAGTTTCTAGGATCTTCTGCCTCCTGGTGGAAAATCATGGCACTTCTTTATCTTTTCTTTTTAACGTTGATTCTGGACCCTTTCTGTTCTTCACACCTTTGTAAGCCTAAGTTAATTTAGCTCCATTTTCTTTTTTTCTCCTTACTATGTTTCCCCGGGCTAGCCTTGAAGTCCCAAGCTCATGACCCAGCTATGTAGCCGGGACTGTAGGCTTGCGCCACCATATCTCAGAGACTGTTCTCCCGGCCCCTCGTTCTAAGCCCTCCCGTGTTCTCCTCTCTGCTGGCTGCAATCTGCACATCATTTGTGTGAAAAGACAAAATCAGCAATGAATCGAGTTCAAAGACACTAACCGAGCTAGGTGCCTTGATGCACACCCACAGTCCCAGATAATGGAAAGGTCGAAGCAGGCGCATCCTTGGAGGCCAACTTGGGCACCGCGGAAGCCGGGAGATGAGACCAGCTGCACCTTCTTAGCTGGCTTTGATTTGCATTCACAGAATCAAGGGGCAGCAAGTGTTCTGATGAGATGGAAAGAGGGTAGACAGGGGAGACCAAGGGAAGGCGGAAACAACAACACTAGGTTAACCTCTCATGACGCTGGCTGTGTATGGATCAGGCTAGCCTCTCTTCCATTTCCCTAAGTGACAACGGCTAAGTGCCACCATTGTCCTTTCTAAGTGCACTCCTAGTGCTTTCTTGGTAGATCCTGGGCAAGTCCTCTGAGTAATCTGGAGATCTGCTGATCACCACTGAGCCTGGTCCCAGCCCTTGAGTGACTCAGCTGTGGTTTGGTCCGTTGGTTCTAGAGCTGGAGCTCAGTCAGTGACATCGCATACATTTGATTAAGCATTTGATACGCCCTTTTTATCCCTCATTGGAGATGTCACTCATGGAGGGCAGGAGCTGCGTGCGTATCTTGGTCACTTCTCCTGTCTCCAGCTTGCTTCTGCTCGGCACAATGGCTTTTATATAGTAGACACTCAATAAATATATTTTTTTCAAGCTACGTGTTTTATATCTTTCTGTTTGTTTATTTATTTTTCATGTTTTGTCTCTATTCATGTAAGTATGGTGTATGTGTCTGGTTCCCACAGAAGCCATAAGGTGGGCATTGGACCTCCTAGAACTAATGTTACTGAGAATTGTAAGCCACCATGTGGGTGCTGGGAACTGAACCCAGGCCGTCTGCAAGCGGGCTAAACCCTCCTCTAGGTCTGGGCCTTTAAACTTAGGTTTCTCTATGTGATTCTGATTGGCCTCAAACTCATCATCGTTTTCCTGCCTCAGCCCCTCAAACTCTGAGATTACTACCAGGCATTACCAAGCCAAGCAAATACTTTCTTTTGTTTTTTTTTTTTTTTTTTTTTTGCTGTTAGAAGTCTTTAAATTCTTATTCTGTTTTTGGTTGGTTTGGTTTTTCTGGTTTTGCTTGGTTTTTGTTTTGTTCTGTTGAGACAGGACCTCATGTAGCCCAGGCTGGCTTTCCACTCTACGTAGCCAAAGATGACCTTGAACTTTAGATTCTCCAGCCTCAGACACTGCTAATTGTTGGAATTACAGAGATACACCTTTACGTCAGACCAGTAAATATTTTTGGAAGCCATTGTTTTGAAACCACTTCCTATGGAATTCCTCCAGGACAGAAGAGACCTAGAATCAAATTCCAAGCTTTTTGAAGCCACTGAGCTACTAACCACAGAAGCTGGCGTTTGGCCTGGCATCCCTCGAACCTAGAGCCCTCGCTGGAGCACCGTGTGGTAGTCATTCAGTTTTCACAGACTTGAGATATGTTTTTGAGTGAAATAGTTTTAGTCAAATGTATGCTGTCTCTGAAGAGGGGGATCCCAACTTCAGATATTTCTACCCCAAGGTCTCCCCTGATGCTGTTATCTTTTCAAAACTACCACCTGACTATCATCAAATTACTAATAAATTACTTTTCCCCAAAAAAGTCATTTGTCTTGTGTATTCTTTTTTGGAAACCACCTGTGAAGCCTTAACATAAAAAGGAAGATTCTCGGTTTGTGGTTTTACTTGACAGGTAAAAGCTCCCAGGCCCAGTTCCTGACGGCCATTTCTGGGGTCAACTTCGACCACGTTGCTGTGTGGCATGCTCAGCCTCCTACAGCCCTCTGTGCCCAAGTCCTGCGTAGGCAGTGCTGGGAACTTGGTTACCTGCTGTGGTGGCAAGCCCAGACTTTCTGCAGTCCGAGGGAGATGCTGGACTAAGGGCGAGCCAGAAAGCTAGCATCTTTGTGTAAAGGAGGCCCCCTGTGGACTTCACCCAGTGGGGATAGGGTGAAGGGGGCGGAGCCTTTGTCTCAGAGACTGCCTCAGTGGGCGTCAGCTGGGTAGCCTAGGTGACACCTGGAACTCATGATGTCAGTGGGAAGGGGTTGGGTTGGCAGATTTCGTAGGGATACAATCACAAGATTTTTAGCTCAGTGTTTCGAGTTGGGGGAGGGGAACTTCTGTTTTATCGCGTGAAGTCAGGCCTCACTCTAATCACTGTTTAGTCCAGGCCACCATTCTCCTGCCTCAGCCTCCCAAGTGCTTGTGAGTAGAGGTGCGTTCTGCAGTTGCTTACACCCACGCCTTTAGAAAAGTCAGGAGCCGTGACGGAATCTCAGAACCAGCAGCTGTTGACGGCTCCGCCCCCGTGTCGTGCCATGCCCACCTCTAACTGTATTTTAGGATCTGTCCATGTCCTTGTATCTGTTACTGATTTTTTTTTTTTCCTTGCTGAAAGCTTAGAGAAATCCAGAAAAGTGTAATCTGTCTGCCTCTGCGGCATGCACCACCAACTTCATATTTCTTTTTAAAACGTATGTGTGTATGTGTGTATTTGTACGTATGTGGGTGTTGTGCACCACGGGTGTGTCTAATGTCCACATGGGCCAGAAGAGGGCGTCAGATTCCCTAGAACTGGGTTTACAGCCAGTCGGGAACCACCTTGCAGATTCTGCAGTTGAGCCTGAGTCCTCTGGAAGAAAGCCAACGCTCTTAACCATCTCTCCTATCTCCGTAATTTGGATTTTGATGGTCTTTGGATTATGACAGATTCCTCCAGAGTGAAATGGCTGGATTTAAAGGCATGCGCTGTTCAGTCAAAACCTTTCATTAATTTACCCTCCAAGTTTTGGCGTGCTGGTGTCGTTGCGTCCTCTCCCATAAACTCTCCTGTTTAATCTAGGTCCAGGCACCCTGAGAAGGGGTTCCTCCCCCACAGAGCTGTGTCGCCACCAGTAACTGGTGGCAGGGCACACGCGGCGGTGTGACACGCACCTGCTCCCGCTGGGGAGGAAGCAGAGGGGAGTAAGGCGAGACAGGGGCCCGGTAATTATAAAAAGCAGCCATCTGCTCCGAGGCCGGTTATTAACCTGCGTCGGGTGCTGAGGTGACAGCGCCAGCGAGATCCCACCCACCCCCCACCCCCTCCCAGACAGGCAGATGGTGTATTTTCAGCCAGACTTGACTTTGGCTCTGTGTTTGGAGATGCAGCCGGGGTCTGGAAGGAAGTGGGAGGGAGGGCTGCAGGGCGAAGGCACTATGGCTAAGGATGCAGGGCCTACGTCCCGTGGCCAAGGACGCGAGATTAAGACCCCCATGGCTAAGGAAGGATGCAGGAGGCTAGAGCGGGCGGCGCCCATTCAGCGGCGATTATGAGGCGCCATCTAGCGGCGAACTGCGCACTTGCTGTTGGGGTCTGGTTTATGAGCTAAGGAGCAGAGAGGGCTTGAGCACTTCCTGAGGTTTTACTACGTCATCAGTGGAACGTCGGCTGGACCTCCCGCAGCCCTTTATCTTTCTATAAAACTGGTTGTTTCTCGGTTCCGAGCAATCAACACAGGGTAATTAAGAGACAGCAGTATTCTTCTCACTCTGGGTCTGGCTGCCGTCTACGGTTTGTTGGGAGGAGGTAAGTGGCTTCTTTAGCCGGAAGAGGCTGCTGAGGTCGTTATGGTAATGGTGACTCCGAAGGCTGAGTTCTGCCCGGGCTAGCTGAATGACACACAGCCTTGGGGTGAGCTTTTGGAGTGAGCTCTGGCTGTCCCAGTCTCCGCAGGTGGAGGGGGGTGGTGTGTTTTTCTACTGTTGATGTGATGGCCATTCATTTTATTATTTGGATTTAAAAATTTTTTTAAATTAATTTTAAGACTTTTTATTTTGTATGTGTATGAGTATTTTGCTCACACGTATGTCCGATTCTTGGGCATTCTGAAACTGGGGTTGTGCACGGTTATGAGTCGCTATGTGGGTGTGCTAGGAATGGATCCTAGGTCCTTTGCAAAAATCAGCTGCTCAACCATGTCTCCAGTCTCCTTTAAGTTTTACCTTAGGGGGAAAATTAGATTTAGTTTTGTTGGGAGTGGTGGCTAATGATCTCTGGGTTTGAGACCAGCCTAGTTAGTCTACACAGCAAGTTCCAGACCAGCCAGGGATATATGATGAGGTCCTGTGTGGAGAGCGGGTGTGGCTGCAGTCCCAAAATGATGCTTGGGACTCCAGCACTAGCACCTGACTTCCTCCTGCCCCCTCCCCCAAGATTAGCCACTCCCACCGTGCGAACTGCGCAGGTGCACCCATGACTCGCGATCAGGATATAGGACTGCGCTTGGGGGCGGGGAGAAAGAGAAAGAGAAACTGAAAGGAAAAGTGAAGGAAAAACAGAAAGAGAAACTAAAAGAGAGACAGAAAGAGAGACAGACAGTGGACAGAAAGATTTTCACTGGCATGCTGTAAGGTTCCTGAATAAACCGCTTTGAGAAAAACGCTGTGTCGTCGCTCCTTTTCTGCTGGTCTGAGACGGCGGCGACAGTCCTGTAACAAATAATAATAATATAATATAAATGTACATATTTAAAGTGTTTTTTATACGTTTATGTCTGTGCACGTAAGTGCAGGTGCCCTCGGGAAGGCCAGATGAGAGGGCATCAGATCACCTGGAGCTGGAGTTATTTGGGTGCAAAGAATTGAACCCCGGTCTTCTGGAAGCTCAGCCGGTGCTCTTTAATCTCAGTAATATTTCTCCAACCCTATGACAAATTGACTGAGACCGGGTCTTGTTATGTCCCAACCCTGGATGGCTTGGGACTCATTATGTAATCCAAGCTGGCCTTGGACTCTCAGCATTGCCCCTTTCCCTGCCTCCCGTATGCTGGGAGTAACAGCGTGGGCCACCATTCCCAGCGTAACCGCGCTCTTTAGAAGAGTAGGAAGCGGTGGGATGGCTCTGTGGGCAGACGTCCTTGCAGCCGTGACCTGTGTCCGACCTTTGGAACCACATGATGGAAAGAAAGAACTGATTCCTGCTAACTGCCCTCTGACCTCTCCGCACTGTGGTATATGAGTGGGTGCACACACAACACAACACAGCCACACGGACACACCTTAGCTAATTAATCAATTAAAGAAGACCTGAGTAGGTTGGTGCGTACCTGTGATCCTAGCACTCAGGAGGCTGAGGCAGGAGGATTATGAATTCTAGGCCCAACCCGGGTTACTGGTATTTTATCTCAGAACCAAAGCAAGGACTGGGGAGGCAATGGAGCTGGGGAAGGCACTCGCTACCCGACAACCTAAGTTTGATCCTCAGGGCCTACAAGGTGGAAGGAGAGAATGGAGTCTCACACGTTATCATCTGACTTAAACGCACACATGCACGCATGCGCGTGCACTAAACATAATTTTTAAAACATAAGAAGCAGGGACTCTGAGGAGTGTTCAAACCTCAGCACCAGAGACAGACAATATGGTGTGGCTCTCTGAAGAGATCTGAGCCCCTGTGGCAGAGGAGGGAGAAATAGCTCTCAGAGGACTGGCTAGCATCACTCACATTCAAAAAAAATTTTTTTTTTTTTGGAGAGAAGGAATATGTTTTGGTGGATGTGTAGTCAGGTATGGGGCAAGGGGGTGCCTGAGCGGGGCCCATGCTGAGGTATCCCTTCCCCCTGAGGGACCAGCTACTCTATAGAATAGAGTTTATTCAGGATTCAGGGCATGGGGAGGGAAGTTGAGAGGGTAGTAGAGGTGGTGAAAGGCAGAGAGAGAGACAGAGACAGGGAGAGACAGAAAGGGAGAGAGAAGACAGAAAGAAAGGGAGGGAGGGAGGGAGAGAGAGAGAGAGAGAGAGAGAGAGAGAGAGGAAGAGAGAGGGAGGTAGAGGCTGACCATGAGCAGAGATGGGGAGGAGGAGGAGAGGAGGGAAGGAGCAAGGGGACAGAGAGGGAACAAAAAAGCAAAAGCAAGAAGAGCATCACATTCTTAAGCCTCCCTCTTCTCATCTCTGACTCTCATCCCGACTTCTGTCTCCTCCTCCTCCTGCTTCGGCAAGGGGAGGGAAGTGAGCAGAAGTAAACGCCCACTCCTGTCTGCACCCTCACCTGACCTCGCTCTCTGAGAACAGAATCCCCTTCCCCGGGAATCAGACTAAGTCCCCTTTCCCACCTGAAGACTCCCCCCTCAGAACAATGAAACCAAGCCCCACACCTAATGACATGGAAAAGTCTAAATCAAACAAACTAGGAAGTAAAAATATAAAATCCTCAGATGAACAGTGTACAATAACTCGAGGCTGGAGAGATGGCTCAGTGGTTAAGAGCACTGACTGCTCTTCCAGAGGTCCTGAGTTCAACTTCCAGCGACCACATGGTGGCTTACAACCATCTGTAATGGGATCTGATGCCCTCTTCTGGCATTTCAGGGGACAGCTACAGTGTACTCACATATGTAAAGTAATTAAGTCTTTAAAAAAAAAGTCTGTTAGAACACAACACAGCCCCACTCTGACCCCTCTGCCTTCCAGTTACTCACCACCCATCTCAGGGGCAGTGTCCCCAGCCTGTCTCTTCCAAACCATAGTCCTACTGTTAAGTCTGGAAGTGCCATATGGAGACCACAGCTCACACATGCAATTAGCGAAAACAAGACGTCTGCATGCAGGGGTCAGCCACTTACAAAAATAGCAACGACCCCAAAGATGCGCAAGCCTTTATAGGAATTCCTATAGAGGAATTTTAGCTAAGTCTAGCTAATCTAAAACCTCATTGGTGGGTTCGGGGGATGCTACATGGGTCGGTTTCTGATTGGCTTGCGTCCAGGTAGTTCATAAACTGCATTCTTGTATCAGGATTGTTTAGCCAAACGATCTAAGGCTGCCCAGCCTTGACTCCATGCCTTCCATCCACAGCCAAACCATACTCCATCAGTTCCTGAACCAAGACTGAGTCCTTCAGGTGGCCACATGCAGTGACCTTGGTGACACTGGTGCCCCAGCAAGGATGGCCCGTCCTGAGATATTTCTGCATCCCTGTAGGTATCTCTAGGCTGTTTTGTGGATGGGATATTTTATGGCTTTGTTCCTGGAATGTATGGTTTGTTCCTGGGGCTGGTGACTTATGGCCTAGTGACTTTGGGGTCAGTTCCTGGAGTGAATAACTTTCCTTTTGAGGTCAGGCCTGTTGGGATTCTGTAAACCCCACCCCTCAGTTACCTAGCAACAACCAGGTATACCTCACCCCTCAGTTATCTGGCAATAGCCAGGTATGCTCCGTCCCAGTGATCTGACACTATAAAAGGGGCTGCTTGCCCCTCCTCTCTCTTACTCTGTCTTGCTCTTGCTCTCCCACCCTTACCCCTCCTCTCCCACTTCTCTTCCCCCCTCTCTCTCTATGTGCTTATGACCGGCCTCTACTCCTCTACTTCTCTACTCCTCTCTTCTCTCTCTCTCTGCCTCTACTACCCTCTTAACTCCCCCATGACCTAAATAAACTCTATTCGTGTGGCTGGTCCCTCAGGAGGAAGGGATTCCCAACATGGATCTCCCAGAGACATCCCCTTCGCCACACCTCCACGGGCCATATCCCCCTACTCTCTCCATCCTTTTCCTAACATTGGTGCCGAAACTTTTAACAACAAGGCCTGGTCCTAAAATAAAGTTTATGTTGTTCTCTAGCGGCCGTCTTACTGAAGACCCCATCTCTGACCTCCGTGTTACCAAACCTGGGCTGGGGGGCTTGACCTCATCTGTCTTGGTCCAGAAGGTAGCGCGATACATGTTGATAAGGCTGTCATTAACCGGCTCCTGGACACAGCAAGATGGCCCTGGATCTAATGACCCTGCATGATCTGAAACTTGCTCCACAGACCAGGCTGGCCTTGAACTCACAGAGGTCTACTTATCTCTGCCTCCCCAGTGCTGAGATCGAAGTCCTGTCCCACCACACCTGGCCCTTCTCTCTGCTTCTCTCCCATGGTTCGGAGTGTGAGTTTTCATACCGATCTCAGCTGCCATGGCTGGCTGCTGCTTGCCCACCAGGCCAGCCTCTTAGCGCTCTGGAACTACAAACCCTGATTAACCCTTTCTTTTATAAGTCGACTTGGTCATGCTGGTTCGGCAAGGCAACAGAAAGGAACTAAGACAAGGGTCCTGAAAGCATTTTCTGAGCAGATTTCTGTGGAGGGAGTGGTTGCTCATAAATTAAGGCAGGGGGAAGGTGGGAGATTCCAGAGAAGGGTTGGTTATACCTAACTCTGCGTACTTTGGCACATAGGCTGGGCCAGGCTAAGTCACATGATGTGGAAGTTCTCACCTTCCCTGAAAAGCTGCAAGACTAAGAATTTCTTTTGTTTAGGGGATTTGAGGGGCTCTTCCCTTCAACCTTGAAATCTTGTACATAGTGGCTCTCTGCCCTACGCGGTTCCTCTTAGACCCCATCATGTGGCTTCTGATAGAAAGTCACATCTCCCTGGATGTTTTCTCTGGTGTAGGGGCTTTCTCCCATAGCGCACTCTGAAGGGTGTACCAGGCCTGCTCCTTTACTGAGAGCCTGCCTGTCTATTTCTGACTCCACCTGAGACCATAGCTTCATTATCTCCCTCCCTGTCTTGTTCTTTTCCCCATAGCTCATAGCATCTGTAAACATGGTACTGTACCTGCCTGCCCAGTTAGCTTTCTATTGCTGTAATAAACACCGAGACAAAAAAAAAAAAAATGGCAACTTGAGAAAGAAAGGGTTTATCGTGGCGTGGAACTTATGGAACTTATCTGAAGAGATAAGTGAAGAGAATCTAGGGTAGGAAGTTTTGGAAGCTGAAGCACAGGCCATGGAGGAATGCTGCTAGCTCCCCAAGCCAGTCCCAAAGCCTTGCTTTTTCATACAACCCAGAAACACCTGCCTAGGATGGTGCCGCCCACAGTGGGCTGGGCTCTCTCACAGCAATCACTGACTAAGAAAATGCTTCTGCCCGGCAGTGGTGGCTCAGTGGTGGCTCGTGCCTTTAATCCCAGCACTGGGGAGGCAGAGGAAGGCATATCTCAGTGTGTTCAAGGCTAGCCTGCTCTACAGAGCAAGTCTCAGGACAGCCAAAGATACATGGAGAAACCCATCTCAAAAAACAAACAACAACAAGAAAGAAAGAAAGAAAGACAGAAGAGGGCTGGGGTGATGGCTCAGCGGTTAAGAGCACTGACTGCTCTTCTAGAGGTCCTGAGTTCAATTCCCAGCAACCACATGGAGGCTCACAACCATCTGTAATAACATCTGATGCCCCCTTCTGGTGTGTCTGAAGACAGCTACAGTGTACTTATATATAATAAATAAATAATCTTTTTTTAAAAAAAAAGAAAGAAAAGATAAAAAAAAAAAGAGAGAGAAAAACACTCCCACAGACATGCCCAAAGGCTAGTCTGATGGAGGCAACTCTTGAGCGTTCCTTCTTTCCAGATGACCTAAGCGTGTGTTGAGCTAACACTAACCAGCACACTGCCCCTCCACCCAATGGAAACATCTGCATCCAGGGAACAGATGTTGAGACAATCTCTTCAATTTCATAAGCCATAAGGCACCCCAGCAGGGCTAACCTCATATTGACAGTCACGAGTGCTACTGACATCACGGGCCCTCTTTGCAGGAAACCTCCCTAGCACTGGAGAAGGTATGGGAGATCTGAGAGTTACGTGGACAGTGGAGAGGCAAAGGTGGACCTCTCCTCCTCTCCCCACAGAGCTCCTGTGAATGACATGAGACTAACATAGCAGGGACGGTCATAGTTACCTCTGGAGAACCAAGGGAGGCTGACAAGCTTTCCAGGTGCTGTTGTGTGTGTGTGTGTGTGTGTGTGTGTGTGTGAACTGAAAGAACATACTAGGCCACCTCACACAGTATCTCTCCAAAGGCCTTTCTAGTGATCACCAGGGGTGAAATTCCCTGGATTCCTTCAATAACAAACTTTAACTCTTTCCTGGCTCTCTCCCCGCACCAATAAGCCCCAGGAGGGAGTTTTACCTGTTTAGTTAATAGCTGAAACCCCTGTTCTATCTCAGCAGATGTTTGTTGAATGAATAAACAAAAGATGGAAAAGCACGGAGAGGGATCTGTTCCTCTTTCCCTTGGCTTAAGTGCCTCATAAACATTCATTGTCCTTTTGGAGGCGGGGCCGGGGCCCCAGCAAGACCTTGGGCTCAGATCGAGACTCAAGAAGGAGAAACAGTTTCCTCCCAGTGAGGGAAGGAAGGCAGACTATCACAGGACAGGATATGAGGCCAGAGTTACAAATGTAAGGAGAATGGTGATTGGGCCAAGAACTGAACACAGTGTTCAGGTGATAAACATCCTGCTGGACTCAGGCATTTGAATAAGTCCCCAGTAAGTGGTGCTGTTTGGAGAGGTTTAGGAGGTGTAGCCTTGCTTGGAGGCAGTGTGTCACTGGGGGGTGGGTGCTGAGAGTAGCTTTACTTGCCTTCCAGTTTGCCCCACTTTCTGCTTCCTGCCTGTGGTTAAAAAGTGACCCCTCAGCTTCCTGTTCCTTGCTCCGTGCTGTGCCTGCTGCTTGCTACGGATCCTCCCTAGCACAATGGTCCACACGTCTTTAATTCCAGCCCTCAGGAGGAAGAAGCAGGTAGATCTCTGAATTTGAGTCAATCTGCTCTATAGAGTGAGGTCCAGAGCAGCCAAGGTTATAGGGTGAGACCCTGTCTCAAAATACGTAGAACTGAAACAAAGAGTTAGCCTGGGGCTAGAGAGATAACTGTGGCCAGGAGTTCACATTACCTGGGTGTGGTGGCTGGTGCATTTTATCTCAGCGCTTGGAAGACAGAGGCAAGAAGATCTTTGTAAGTGCAAGGCCTGCTCAGTCTACAGGGTGAGTTCTAGGCCAGCCAGGGCTAGTTAGTGAGACCCTGTTTCAAAAAAAACAGAAGTACCTACTCCTCTTGCAGTGGACCTGGGTTCAGTTCCCATTACCCATGCCAGGACGCTCAGAGCTGCCTGTAGCCCCGGTTCAGGGGATCCGACGCCCACTTCTGGCTTCTGAACCATATACCCCTCACTCCACAGTGAAAAACAGTAAAAATAAAGCATTACACAGATGCACGTTCTTCACTAGGAGGAGGTTATATAGCAGTTAAAAGAGGGGGGTGGGGTGGAATTAAATCTAGTGGTTCAGACTTGGAACCCCAGCTCTTCAGGAGGCTGAGACAAGAGGAAAACAAGTCTGATGCTTGCCTGTGCAATTTAGTGATCCCTGTCTCAGGATTGGGATGTAGCTGAGCCAGGATATGGGTGAGGTCATAGTCACTTGCCTCGGCTGGGGCGTAGCCGAGTGGTACCCAAGTTCTCTCGCCCGGCCATGTAGGACTCTGGATTCCACCTCCGGCACCACAAAAAGAACCGAGACAAAACAACTCCAAGCCAGGGATGGTGGCTCAAACACATCATTCCAGCCGCCCAGGGCACCGAGGCAGGAAGAGGACAGGTCCGGGGCCATGTAGTGAGTCGCACATGGGCTAGCCTGGACAGTCAAGGGTGGCACAGTCTCAGTCTGTCTCTCGGTCTCTCTGCATCTTTCTTGGTCTCTCTCAGTCTTTCCCCCCAAGCCCCGGACTTTTGCAAGGAGGGGGAAGAGGGAAGATGGAGGGAGGAGAGAGGACTGGGGACTGACCCCTATTGTGTCCCATGTCAGGCCTCCTGCTGATGCTTCCCAGGACTTCTTTGGAGACAGATTTCCCCTCCTGACCAAATTTGAGGGCTCAGGCTGCTGAGACACAGTGAGTCTAGCAGGACACAGGTCTTCCTATGCTGCTGTTATTTTTCTGCCTTGAGGGGATGGGAAGCCTTTGTATCCCCAAATCAAGTTGTATCTGAATTGTTTCTTTGTAGGCTGATGACTCGTGGTACTGAGACTCAAATAAAGAGATCACTGTGTCCATTGTGGTTTTTGGACACGCTGTTATCCTCCTTGGGCTATCCGTTGTCAGATGGATCTCTTTCAGTAGAAATCTGCACAGGACTGGAGAGATGGCTCAGTGGTTAAGAACACTGGCTGCTCTTCCGGGGACTTAGAGTCACTCAAGATGGTCCAGCATCTGACACACTGTCGTAGGCTTTCCTACAATACAGCCTCTAACAAAACAAGGCTGTCTCGAACCCCTGGCAACAGGATTGTTTAAGAAAGCACACACATGTGGTGTGTGCCTGGGCAGACTGCGAGGGGCTCGTGCTGTGAGACCCAAAGTCCTTATGAGATTATCTAAGACAAAGAAGCACGTCAGCAGAGCCTATGGTGGTTCCGTGTGTGCCAAGTGTGTCCGTGACAGGATCAAGCAAGCTTTCCTTATCGAGGAACAGAAAATCATTGTGAAAGTGTTGAAGGCACAAGCACAGAGTCAGAAAGCAAAATAAATGTGCAACTTTTTTAAGTAATAAAAATCAAGACTTGGGAGAAAAAAAAAAAAAAAAACACTGGCTGCTCTTCTAGAGGACTCAGGTTCAACTCCCAGCACCCACGTGGCAGCTCATAATTGGTCATAACTCCAGTCCCAGGGGACGTGATAGCCTCTTCTGGCCTCCATGGGCACCAGGTTAGCCAGTGGACCCCAAGACAACACAGCTAAGTTGCTTTCCTTGAATCTGAGACTCAGGATGACACCTGCTGATGTGACCTCAGGATCATGTTCTCTGACACAGGGGACCCTGTTCTGTAGGAAGATAAGGTTGGCTCTCTCAGGATGAAGGTTTCTCTGGTTGCTAAGACCTAAGTCAGGTGTCTGTTTTTAGAGCCAGGATATGGGTAAGGTCATGATAAACTGCAAGGCTCCGGGGAGGAAAGAGGGCTCTCAGGGGTGATCTGCCGAAGAAGTCCGAGCCTCACAGGAGCCTCTGTCTTGTTCTAGACTCTCACTCCCAGCGGAGATGGGCAGGGAATGTGCCGGGTAAGAGTGTAGAAATGAGTAAGAGGAAGCCTCACACACGTGCCTCACGTGTAACCTGTATCCTTCAGCCCCCTGGAAAGCATCTTGTCAGCAGTCCAAGGGCAACGGAGGACAGGGCTCTTGCACAGCTGCCAAAGGCTTTGCTTCTGGGCAGTGGGAGGTCCCCACCCCCACCCCTGCCCCCCTAGAAGCCTTTGTTTCTTTTTGGAATCCAGGATTTTGGGGATTTGACGTTTCCATGGGTTTCCACAGCCAGGTATTGCTGTGGCTATGTGTGTGTGTGTGCGTGTGCGGGTGTGGGGTCACCCTTGGGGTGACTGGCTCAGATGCCACGTTCAGCTCCCTGCCAGTTTGGGAGCCACCCTGTGCAGAAAGGACACCCTGAGAGGCCTGCTCTTTGGAACCAGACATCTTCCAGACTCTCCATGATGCACCAGTGATTGAAATTTCCCCTTGTTTTTTTGCACAGAACCGTCTGGCTCTGTGTTTGGCCCGCCCCTGCCATCCCCCACCTCCACCCAGTGCTTCCTCTTTGTTGTGAGGTTTGGAACACTTGGCTCAGGTTGGTCTGGGAGGTCAAAGTGAGAGAGAGCAGGACACAGGAAAGGCTTGGGAAGACAGGAGACAGCGCTGCTCTCAGCTTAATCTCTTCTGATTCTAAGAGGGGTTGAGTGTCTGGTCCCTAGGCCTTGGCTTTCCTCACACTAAAGGTGCAGGGTGAAGGGAGGCGTCAGAGTCACTGGTCACTGGGGTATTCGTTCCTTTCCTGGGTCAGAGCTCCCTGGAGAGGTGGAAGGGGACTCAGGTGGAGAGGTGTGTGTTGGGAAGGACTCTGACAGGAGGCCTAGACTCTACTAGTGAGTGAGTGACCGAGGCTGTCAGTCAGTTTGAAAACCTTACTTAGAGTTCAGCAGCGAAGAGTCTGGGGGCGTGACTCAGCAGCACAGCCTTCAGTCCACCCTCAAGGGACTGGGACATGACTTGGCGAGAGGCCTTGCCTAGAATCTAGTAGCGAGGAGCTTGGGGCATGGCTTAGCAGCAGACCATTCACCTAGAGTGAGGGTTAGGGTCCCACAGGTCAGTGATAGAATGCTTGCCTAAAAGCCACTGGTGAGGGGGCTGGGGGTGTGGCTCAGTGGTAGAGCCCCTGCCTAGAATCCCCCAGTGAGGGGCTGGGGGCGTGGCTCAGTGGTAGAGCCCCTGCCTAGAATCCCCCAGTGAGGGGCTGGGGGTGTGGCTCAGCAGTAAAGTCCTTGCTTAGAAGCCTCCAGTGAGGGTCCTGGAGGTAAGCTTGGTGAGAGACTACTTGGCTAGCACACATGAGGCCTTAAGTTCAGTCTGCACAACTGAAGCTCTCCTAGCACCTTGTCTAAAGATGATCCAAGGTCAGATGCTGTCAGATCGTTTGGAAGCGGGAAGGCAGACAAACAGGTAAGTCGAGAGGTCAGGGCTGGAGCTGAGAGGGACTGTGGAGTGTGTGCATACAGAGGTTCTCTCCTTCAGGATAGGGACTCTACCTAACAGGGTGCTCCACAGTCTGGTCAATGTTCACCCCTTTGGTCTTGCTGGAAAGTCTTCTGCTCTGCCCAAGGGCACTCCCTGGGTGTTAAAATGTACAGACTCCATGCCTGTGCAAGATTCCTGTTTACTGGTGTGTCACAGATAAGGTATTGTGGGCAGTGAACACACCCACAAAACAGATTTGAAGAACTGGTTTACTGGGAGAGGTGGTGGTGATAGTATTTATGCCCCCGGGGAGGTGGCCAGGGGCTCTGGTGCAAGATTTGTGTGGCTGTGTACCACTGGCCAGGGCAGGGGTGTTGGAAGATGGGTTATTTACATTCTCAGGGGCTGAGGGGTTTGTGGGTACTTCCTGAGGTCAAACCAGGAGCAAAGCCCCCTGATAACTGTCTGGTAATAAATTTCTTACTGGAGCTGATGGTGGGGGAGGTGGCTTCATGGTGCCAGGTTGGGACAACGCAGGTAGCCAACTCCTGTAGTCCTTATGATTGAGGTATTGGAGTTGAAGCTCTCTCTACCCTTTCTCCATTCCTCCAGAACCTTGGGCCATTATTCTCCAGCACAGATTGGACAGGAGTTTCCGGACAGACTGCAGTTCATTTTGCCGATAGGCTGAGGCTTAAGGGCTTGCTTGGAGCTCTTATCTAGGTAGGTACCTCAGGACTTCTGCCTCAGCCTTTTCTTTAAACACTGCTGCAAAAGTCTGCTGGGGGGACGTCAGATCCACCACTGGGATTGGGCCGCCGAAAGAGTAACTCAAAGGCTGACCCAGTTCTCAGTCAGAATCTGAAGTCTTGGAACAGGTACAAACAAGGCTAGCCACTTCCCCTTGGCCTGTTTGTGACTGAGGCCTCTAGGAAGTGGGCTGCTTAGAGAGGGGCTGTGGGAAGGGGAAGGGCTATCTCTGGGTGTGGAACTTTTCATAGGGTAGACGGTCAGGTTCTGACAATCCTTAAGCCTCAGCCTTTGCCACTGTCTGCAGAGGTCCCCGCCTGTGAAAGCCCACATCCTCCTTGTATATGCTCTGCCTCAGAGCATAGGAACTGAACTCAGGAGTGGTACCAGAGGGCAAAAGATGGGGGCTGGTGCAGTGAAGAGCGGTCTGCCTCAGCCATGGCTGCTTTCTGGCTCTCCTTTCTGGCCAGGCCTCTCTAGCACCCCCTCCCTCTGTTCTGCAGCCTTGCTACATGGTAGGCTTGCCTAGCCTCTGCTCTGGTTTCCCCACCCTCCTCTGAACTGTCCCAGTTGGTCCCCTGAGAAGCACCGGGCAGCTGCAAACAATCCCTTTGAAAGTGAGATCAGTACCTCCCCTAGCTTCTGGGGCATTATGGGAAAATGTGGCGGTTCCAATGAGAATAGCCCCCAGAGGCTCATATGTTTGGGTGTTTAGTCACCAGGGAGTGGAACTTGTTTGGTAAAGCTCAGGTGTGGCCTTGTTGGAAGGATAGTCTTGTTAGAGGAGGTGTGTCACTGAGGGTGAGCTTTGAGGTTTCAAAAGTCCTTACCACTAGCCCATGTCCGGTCGTCCCCCACGCCCTCCTGCCTGCTGCCTTCTGATCAAGAAGATAGTGTGTCAGCCCATGCTCTGAATCTGTAAGCCAGCCCCCATTAAATGCCTCTCTCTTATAAAGTTGCCTTGGTCATGGTGTCTCTTCACAGCAATAGAGCAGTAACGAAGACAGCTCTCAAAGGCTGTTGGCATCTGTCAGCTTTGCCGGGCTCCTTACTCTGCACCTACCACCACCAGCACTGGGCAATCTGTCGCATGCTTACCACCAGTGGAGATCCTGCTCAGCCGTCCTCCCTCCAGCCCAGGTCCTCCCTCCAGCCCAGGTCCTCCCTCCAGCCCAGGTCCTCCCTCCAGCCTAGGTCCTCCCTCCAGCCCAGGTCCTCCCTCCAGCCTAGGTCCTCCCTCCAGCCCAGATCCTCCCTCCAGCCCAGGTCCTCCCTCCAGCCCAGGTCCTAAAGGGCCTGGCTTCTCCAGGAGAGAAGTGGACACTGGCGGGAGGTATGGTGGGCACTTCTGTTCCAGCTTGTGAGGGCAACTCACAGTGGGTGTCACGAAGGTAGAACCTGCCCTGCTTCTGCCGAAAGGCCAGGCCCACCAATTCTGGGACCCCATACATGACTTAGCTATTGTGACTTTGCTGTCGAACACACCCGTAGTGTTTGGGTGCCTCTCTGGTGTGCTGATGTCGTTTTCTTTTCTTAGGATTATTTATTCTCTTTATATATGAGCACACTGTAGCTGTCTTCAGACACACCAGAAGAGGGCACTGGATTCCATTACAGAAGGTTGTGAGCCACCATGTGGTGGCTGGGATTTGAACTCAGGACCTCTGGAAGAACAGACACTGTTCTTAACCACTGAGCCACCTCTCCAACCCATGTCATTTTCTTTGAACGAGATGGGAGAGCTTGCTCAGTTGTCAGATCTCCCATTGAACCAGGGGACCCCTCACATTGTCATAGAATGGCCTAGTGAAATTTCCCTGGCAGTGCAGGTGGGCTCTTTAACCCACAGCCTTTTAAAAACAGCAGGTTTTTAGCAGACATTCTAACGGGTGAAATGACAGGTCAATAAAGTTTTGATTTAATTTCCCTGATCGCTAATCACCTCCCAAGGATCACAGGCACCACCGCACTACAGCCGAAGGGGCAGAGGCAGGTGGATCTCTGTGAGTTCAAGACCAGCCTGAACTGCAAATTTTAGGCCAGCCAAAGCTATAGGGAGGCCCTTTTCGTTTGTTTTCTTTCTGGTCTTTCCGTCTTCTGATGAGTCTATCAGTTGACTGGGGTCCCCCTGTCTAGTTTTGCTTTGGGTGTCCTATGGAAAATCATTGTCTATATAAGTCTCATGAAAGTCTGCTGGGGCCTACAGTGGAAGGAGCAATCAGATTCCTACAAGTTGCCCTCTGACCCCTACTTAGCACACGTCACCCATCCCTACACAAGTAAATGTAATAATACATTGTTAATGGTTTTTGTTTGTTTGTTTGTTTTCTTTGAGACAGGGTTTTTCTGTGTAGCACCTCCTGTCTGTTCTGGAACTTCCTCTGTGGACCAGGCTGGTCTCAAACTCAGAGATCCTCCTGCCTCTGCCTCTCCGAGTGCTGGGATTCAAAGGGTATGTCACTATGCTTAGCCACTTCTAGTAACTTTTTTTTTTTTTTAAAAAAAGGAAATTTAATAAAACAAACAAGACCCAGTATCCCAGTCCTCATGGAAACCAAGAGGAAGTTTGCTGAGGCATGTTATTCTGAGGTGCCAATGTCACCTTTCCAGGAAGATCTCCTAAGGCCATCCTCACTGAGACTATTGGGTTTTGTGTGACCTACCTGTCTCTGCAGGGAGCACAGACCCTAGTGAGTAGATGTCAGCATTTACCCGCATCACCACAGAGACAGCATCCCTGGGGTCTCAGGATCCCCTGCCTTCCTCCCCACCTTGGCAGACCACACGTGGGAGTCACTAGTTCTACATAAGAAGCTGTCTCCATTAAGAAAACATGACACCTGGAGGAAGTCCCACACCCAAGTGCACACACAGGGCTGGAAAGGCCTCTCCTGTGTGGAGATTGGACCCCACTGAACTGCAAGAGCAGTCTGTCACCTGTCCCTGAAGCACTGGGTCACAGCTGCAGCCTTCCATCCTGCTCCAATTCTTGATCAGGGCTGCACCCTGCACAGCTGGTTGAGGCAATGCTGAGGCCCAAGTTCCTCAGGGTTCTGGCCTCAGACTCTCCCTTGTCTCTCATTCCAGGAGGGGCGAGGCAGGCTCCTCCCACGGGCCCCAGTGCTGCTGGAGAGTCACATGCTCCTGGCAGGGACAGTGTCCACACAGCTGGGGGGATACGTTCCAGGGAGACTCAGCTGGCAGGACAGTGGGTTCCCATGTCCTCGCCAGACCTTGTGAGCGGAGCCCTGGACAAGAGCGTGAAGCCTGGCCCCAACCCATGAGACACAGTGCTCTTGGATCCTGTTGTCTTTCAGCTCGGACCTGGGGGAATAAGACGTCTGCAAATGGCTGAAGTACTGCAGTCCATCCTGAGGACTCATGAGCCACTGGGTGGGGTGGCAGTCAGGGGCAAAGGTCAGCAGTAGAGCCTTGACTTAGTAGCACTTTGGCTGGAAGTCCCAATTGAGAATGGCCCCATGCCTGAGCTGCTCCCCTAACAGACCCCTGTCCGAGAAGAGCCTGTACAATGTGCCTACGACCCTTGATCCCAGCCTGGCTGGTCATGCTGCCTCAGCATGGGACTGAGGACAATCTCCCACACAGGTCCCAGGCTGCATTCTATGCCCACACGCTCAAGATCACTTTTTTTTTTTTTTTTTTTTTTTTTTTTTTTTTTTTTTAAATCAGAATCTGGAGCTGGAGAGATGGCTCAGTGGTTAAGAGCACTGGCTGCTCTTCCAGAGGTCCTGAGTTCAAATCCCAGCAACCACATGGTGACTCACAACCATCTGTAATGGGATCTGATGCCCTCTTCTGGTGTGTCTGAGGACAGCCACAGCGTACTCACATACATTCAATCAATCAATCAACAGAATCTGCCTACAAGAGGAAAAAACAAAACAAAAAACAAAACGTGGTCTTTGAGTCTGGCTTGTTTGATTGAGCCTGGCAATCTCTAGTCCATACGTTTCTCTGCAGGTGACAGAATTTCCTTCTTGGTGTTTGAATAGATCTCCAGTGGATATACACATTTTCCTTATCCGTTCACATGCTGATGGACACCCAGGCTGGTTCCATATTGGCTGTCAGGAATATTTCCAGGCTAACAATGGTACCCAAGTGTATGCTGGCCACCCCCAGCGCTTTTGTCTGCAGGGAGCCTGCACCATGACTTTGGTAGTGACCACACCATTACACCACGGTACTGGGTGCCGTTTGACCTCACACAAGAGCCCAAGGCAAAGATCCTGACCATCACCTAGGTCATACTGAGAGTTCCCTCAGGGAATGATGAGTCGGGGTGGGAGGGAGGCCAGGGAAGCCTGCCCACCACCATAGGCAGAAAGAGCAGAGGATGGGCTTTTGATAGATTTCCCCCTGGGGAATCGTAGGCTAGCTCTGGCTACACAGTCCTCACATCTGTCCATCTCTCCAGCCATCTGTCCCCCAAGTCAGCACAGGGTTCAGAGCAGAAGGCAGACTGTTGCCTATAGAGGTTCTGGGGCCTGCTGTTCTTCGGACTCCAGCATGATACTACAGGCCACACAGACCCCTTCCTCTTCAGGGCCTCAATACTAGTCACTGGAATGCTGTTTCTCCATTGGCATGGCTCACGCTCCCCCCCCCTCCCCCAGGATGCCCCTCTGCACCCGATACCAACCTTAGCCCACCTCTAGCCTCCCTTCTCAACTGAGAGCTGAGCCGGGACCCTAACCATCTTAGTCACAGCCGTGTCTCCAGCATCTGGCAGGATTCGCGAGTCTCCGCAGCTTAGCAGTGATGAAACCCCTTCCTAAGGTTGTTGATCACCAGGGCCTTTGTAGTCTCTCCAACATCTTAGTCTTAGGTCTGCGGGAGAGGGCGTCGGTCTGAGCTCCGGGGTGGGGGGGATGAGCCAGTTCCCATCTCTATTTCCCACAATGCCACACGGGTCTCCAGGGGAGGGGGGATGAGCCAGTTCCCATCTCTATTTCCCACAATGCCACACGGGTCTCCAGGGGAGGGGGGATGAGCCAGTTCCCATCTCTATTTCCCACAATGCTACGCGGGCCTCCACCATCCTGCTCGGACCACTCAAGCGCCTGCCACGCTGTTTATGTTGTCTGGTGGCTAAGGACCACCTCTCTCCCCAGCTCAGCCTCCAACAGCCCCCTCTGTCCATGGGAACTACCGCCTTTTGTAACCCGAGGGTTTCCAGGAGAGTGAGGTGTGTTGGCCGGCTCCCCTGGGAGGAAAAGATGAGGCTCTCTGACCTGGGCTTCTGAGAAGATGCCAGCCCCGGCTTCAGGAAGAACCCGCCTGACCCCGTGCCCTCTGCCCAAACAGGAGAAGCCGCTTGAACTAGTTTGTGTGGCTGGCAAAGGCCACCGAGGGAAAGGGCTGCCAACAAACACTCCCCAATCCTCCCTAACCCGTCACTGCCAGTGCGGGAAGGGTCACAGGCAGCTTCCGGGCACTCCATACTGAGGCCCCTCCAGCTGTCTATGAAGGATAACCATGTCGCTCACCTGCAGGCTTCATCATACCAGAAGTTGGAGGAGAGTTTTCCTAGCACCGAAGTCCCACGTGTGGCTAACAGTGACCCCACTCTGTGCACAGGGACTCCAGACAATGACAGCCAAGTATCAGGCAAAGACTTAATTCTTGAGACAGGGCTTTTATGTAGCCAGGGCTCTAAGTCCTGGGGGGTTACAGTATGGACTGTCGTGCACACATGAGTTTCTGACGGGCCCCGAAGCTTTACAGTCAACGTGAAAGGTTGGTGGCTTGCTCCCCAACTCCCAGGCACCGTCTGCGGTACCAGGCTGTGCAGGGGTCTACCCAGAGGAGTCTTTTCATCCCAGAAGGAGCGGGCTGAGCCAGACACTGTTTCCTTGGTCACACCCCTTTAGATAGCCCGCAGCAGTAAGCAGGGTATAGTGGCTCAGGCTAGATCCCAGCACCAGGGAGGCGGAGGGCAGAGGACCTCAAGTTTGTCTCAGCCCCATGTAGCCAGTCCTTGTCTCAAAAGGAAGGGGGAAATGGAGGGAGGAAGGGGAAGAAGGAAGGGCTACCAGAGCAACAATACGGAGCTCTGTTCTTGGGGAGCCAGCCTCCTGGTAGCTGGCATGAATGTCCCACTGGGTGGGAGGCACTTCCAGGAACGCCCAGAACAGCAGTACCAGTGATGGTTATCCGCAGAGCCCTGGTTTCTACCCTGGACTGGGCAGTGTCTGAAGCTAGGGTACTCTCAGCAACCAAAAGACTCGGCAGTTCATTCTTATTTATTGGTAAATCCATCTGGGTAGAGCTTTTTGTCCCTGAACCTAGAGTCCCAAGAGAAAAAACATTGATTCTATTGAGCGCAGACAGAAATGGGGACAGGACACATAGACGCCAGATACTTGGTGGTGACAGGGCGGTGGCCTCGGTGGGCTGGGCTGGGGGGCACACACAATACATCTGAATCCAGAATGGCAGGACTCAATGACCAGGTGATGGTATCTGCACGGTAGATGGCCTCATGCCCTCCCCTGGGCTGTCCCTCTTAAGGGTTGAAGGTGGGAATGGGACGACCCCCCCCCCCACTGTGGTCTGGTCTTCCCTTTGTCCTCTTCAACTCCCAACCTAATGCTTGGGGCACCTGGCCTGGTCTAATTCCAAGAACTGGGCGTGAAATGGAAAGGAAATTATCTGAAAAGAATTAGAAGAGGGCCTAGGAGCTGTTACCTAGCAGGAAGGCACTAGTGATGGCTCTGGAACAAGCCACTGGTCACATGCCCACTACCACGGGCAAGGGTCCCCCCGGCAGAGGACTAGTTTGATGCAAACACTCCGCAGGTGAGGGTCAACTGTGGAAGGCTGACCAGGAGACGCCAGACGCATAGAACTCCACCTGGGTGGGCCAGTCACCGTCTCCGCTGCCCTCTCTGTCCTCATCGGAATCATCGTCATCGCCACTGGATGCACTACAGACGGTGCCGCCATGGTGGGCCAGCTGCCCCGGAGAGTCCCTGAACCTCTCCTTGGCCTCCTCCCTCCGCTTCTGGGCGGCCAGCTCTCGGTAGCAGAGGCTGCAGACACGAAGGGGCTTGGGAGAGAGGCGTGGCAACAGAAACCGCTCCCTGGAGCACTCGGCGCAGACCACGAACCCGCATTTGCGGCAGTGGTGACGCCGGGTGAGCGCGGAGAAGCGCGTCTGCGTGCAGCGCATGCAGATGTCCGTGGCCTTGTCCGGGATCCAGGGCGCTGCGTGCTCCGTGGTGGGCTGGCGGCCCGTGGCCAGCAGCTGCCTCCGCACACACTCTTCGATGTGGCTTATCCATTCCTGGCGCTCCGTGGTGGAGGCTGCCGACACTACGAAGGACTTCTTGGCTGTCTTGATCATCCAGCGGTTCTTGGCCTGCAGGGTCTCCGGCAGTGGCTCCAAAGTTACCTCTTCCAGGGGTATAATGTGTTGGCTGCGGTACTTGCGCTTGCTAAGCACAATACTGCCATACACCAGGATGTCGTTGAAAAGGAAGAAGATGCGCGGCTTGGCCTTTTTGCGACACTCCTTGGTCAGCACTCCCTCGCCTAGGAGCACACGGCCCGGCAGGGCCAGCGGCTGCCCCGATGCCCCAAAACAGCTCTCCACCGCTGCAATCCGCTGGCTGTTGATCTCCGTGTTCGCCAAGTAGTCCACCATCTTCTCAACGGCTAAACTGCAGGAGGCAGAAAGGAAGGCCGTCAGCTAGCCTACGGAGTCACAACCATACTGCACCCCCCCCCACACACACACTTATCAGCTCAACTCACCCACCAAACCAGACAAACGTATTACCCCACTGTGCTTCCGCAAGCCCACCTAGCCTCCCAGGCACGGAGTGTTTCATTCAGAAGTTGGCCGGAAAGAATTACTGGGGGACTGGAAAGCGTGTGGAAGGAAGTCAGCCAGCCGGGGAGTTAACTCCGAGATGTGAGATGCCCCGAGGCCCTAGGATCCTTGGAAATCGAGCTCACCTCAGGCAGGCACCAGAAACAAGGAAACTGAAATAGTGAACTTCTAGCCCCCATCTGTCCTGGGGCACATACGGACCAAACAGTGTGCGTTGGACGATATGAGTGTCTGGGACCCAAACAGACTGGACTCTGCAATCCTTCATTTGCCCAAGGTATCCAACTATCTAACTGTCTGGGTGGCGAAGCTCACACTTATCACGGGTGCTCTATCTCTCCGCCAGTGGTGACGCTATCTCATTATTCTTCACGCAAACCCTAGCAGGCTAGAAAAACCCCTCCGCACCCCCTCCCCCTCATCTCACAGGAGGAAAACAGACTCTAGGATTAGTCGGAAGGAATACAGCTCATAACGCATTTCCACTAACGTATGGACAGCCATTTGTCAACCCGGGGATAACTTGTTACAGTCGAACTGAACTCCGTGGTCCACCGGCCCTCTCTTAGCTTTTGTGCCATCATCAGAAACATCATCCACCCAGTGGCTCAAACTCTAAATCTAGGCTCCATCCTCGGACCTCTGCTCTCTTACACAATGAATTTCTCAGCGTGGGACTCTTGACTCAAGACTCTGCCATCTTGACTCCCCTGGAAAAGGCCGTCCGTGCTGGCCCTGGCCCTGGCCCAGCTTAGCTCCCAGTCCTTTCAGAAGGATTCTCCATCAACCTCATCTCAGGTAGCTCTTTCCAGTGACGGCAAACTAGCCAGAGGTCAAATCTGGCCATTTTTTTAAAAAATTAAGTCTGATTGTATCATGGCTGTGCACATTTACGGTATGACTGAGCTAAGTGCTGACCGAAAATCAAATGTCCATAAAACCTGAAATATTGACAATCTGGACCGTTGTAGGAAAGTTTACTAACCCCTTAGATGCCGCCCTGCTTTTGGTTTTTGTTTCCCTTTGTGACACCTAACAAGACTTAGTCGTGGAGATGAGCTAGCACTTGGACTTGAGTCGATCAGGAGACCCCGTGTGTGTGTGTGTGTGTGTGTGTGTGTGTGTGTGTGTGTGTGTGTGTGGGATCAGGAGATCCCGTGTGTGTGTGGGATCAGGAGACCCCGTGTGTGTGGGATCAGGAGATCCCGTGTGTGTGTGGGATCAGGAGATCCTGTGTGTGTGGGATCAGGAGATCCCGTGTGTGTGGGATCAGGAGATCCTGTGTGTGTGGGATCAGGAGACCCCGTGTGTGTGGGATCAGGAGACCCCGTGTGTGTGGGATCAGGAGACCCCGTGTGTGTGGGATCAGGAGACCCCGTGTGTGTGGTGGAACATCTGTAGCTTCCACTGCCGGGAACGCAGAGATGGGCTCTTTGAAGCTTGCTACCGAGTTAAATAGCTGAATTTGTGAGTGTCAGTTAAAAAAACAAAACAAGAGGTAGGGGTCTATACTGCTTTCCCAGAGGATCTAAATTCGGTTCCCAGCTCCCAACCCCCCAAACTCCAGCTCCAGGGACTCCAGCCTCCTCTTCTGGGTTCTGTGGGCAAATAGCACTCAGGCTTGCTCATGCCCACCTGTGCTGGCCAGTCTTAATGTCTACCTGAGTTATCTAAAAGGAGGGAACCTCAAATGCAAAATTCCTCCGTAGGACCCTAACACATTTTCTTAATTAATGGCTCAGCCCATTGCAGATGACACTATCCCTGAGCCGGTGGTCCAGGGTCTATAAAAAGGCAGGTCAGGCAGGCCAGGGGGAGCAAGCCAGTGAGCAGCATCCCTCCATGGCCTCTGCACCAGCTCCTGCCTCTAGATTCCTGCCCTGTTTGAGTTCCTGTCCTGACTTCCTTCGATAATGAACAGCAATGTGGAAGTGTAAGCTGAATGAACCCTTGCCAACTTGCTTTTTGGTCATGGTACCTAATTTTAGCAGTAGAAAGACTAAGACACCACCCACACATATATGCTCATAATTAAAAGTAAAATAAAAAATTTTAAAAACCTGGACAACAAATGAGGAAGACGCCAGACATCAATCTTTGACCCCAACACACACACACACACACACACACACACACACACACACACCCCTACTAACACCACCACCAAGAACAACAACAGAAAACCTGGTATTTTCCTGTCCACTCACAGCACATGTCCCTTCTATTGCCCCCATTCAATCCTTAGCTCCAGCAAAACAGAAGCCTTTTCTAGCCAATGACTAGATCAGCAATTCTTAAAAACCGCTGTAATGTGCACGAACCTCTCTCTGTGACTCAGCCCTTACTTGTTGAAAGAGAGCAGGAGTGAGTTGAGCTCTTACCATACACAAACACCTAAACACACACACACACACTCCACACGCTTGCACGCACAGATTTCTAGGTCACCATTCTGTGGTTCTGCGTATGTGGCTGGCTGCCCGTGGGAACCTGGAGGTGGGGGTGGGGTGGGAAGGGAGGAGACACTGAACCTCTGCAGTCCTGCTTCACTCCCGGCCTCAGGCCTAAGCGCTGCCCACACCACCTGATGTAACTATTTTTAGTTAGCTGATCTTGGCTTCAAACTACAGTCTGCCACCTGATCATCAGTTCTTGGCTGAGGGACAATGTGACAAACCCAAATGTGCCAGGACACTACCTCCAAAGCCAACAGGCAATTGTGCTGGAGGTGAATGGCCCAGGGGCAGGAGGCCTGAAGGCTAAGGTGCAGTGGCTTATGGGTAACCTGGGACTCTCAGGGGCAGGAGGGAAGAACGAAAACCAGCCTTTTGGGTTTGAGCAGTGGCTCAGCACACTTGGCTGCTCTTCCTGAGGACCAGAATTTGGATCCCGGTACCCACATTGGGTGGCTCACAACTGCCTGTTAACTCTAGCTCCAGGGGTTCTTACACACTCTCCAGGCGCCTCCAGGACATTCACACACATGTGGCATTCAGTCGCACGGACACACATGTAAGTAGGAAACTGGCATGTAATTACACGCTACATCAGAAAGTGAGAAAGGTAAAGGACAAAATGCCTTGGTTTGGAATTCTCTTGTTAACACCCTTCAATCCCAACAGTTACAGTAATGGCTTTGCCCTTTCGGTGGCAGGGAGAGGGGATACTATTGTCACCCAGAGGAGTAGGTCCTTAGGACGAGAGAACCAGCTGAAGCAAGAGCAATGCCCCAGCCATAGCCAGCCACTAAGCTTTAACTATCACACATACAAAGGTGTGTTCACATGTGAGGCATTTAGCATCCAAAAAATTAAAATTCAAGCTTTTTTTTTTAAATGGCATCACCCGGTGGGTAAACAGTGGGTACTTGAGAAGTGAGATTTTCCTCTATAGAATAAAAATAAATCTTTAAATAAACAAATAAACAAACAGACAACCCAGACCCAGGCTCTCCTCAGACCATGGATAAATGGTCCAACAGGAGTGAGGAACGCTTGGTGGGCTGAGGTAAGCATCTTTAGGATGGTACATACAACTGAATGTCACTCTAGCAGAAAGCACACAATGTTCCAAACCGTTAAAGAAGGCCAGTCTGCAAGTAAAAGAAAACGGGAGATCTCACCCCTTAGAAACTTCCTAATGGGAGATCTCACCCCTTGGAAAGTTCCTAGCAAAGAAATTCCAGTTCTTGCCAGAGTGGAAAGGTGGGAACAGAAACTGTCACAGGCTGGGGGGATGGCTCGGTGGCTCTCCGTGCTCTTTCAGGGAACCAGGTTTTCAACACTCACTCAGGTGGCTCCCGGCCACCCGTAACTCCAGCTCCAAGGGATCTACGTATGTGCAGTGCTCAGAGGTGGAGACACTCGTAAAATTAACAGACACAACCTGAGGGGGGAAATGCCATAGCTATGAAGGGAAACAACCTGGAGACTCCTTAAAAAAATTAAAAATACATTCACCGCATATCTGCCTTTCCCGCTCCGCGTCTATCCATACTCTTGTATGTGGTGACTAAAGCCAAGAGGCAGAAGCAAACCAAATGCCCATCACCAAGGAACACCGATAGCCAAGGAGGAACCTACAACCAGACACTAAAAATCCAGACCCAATATGAACCACTGCCACCCTTCCTAAATGCAACCTTAGTGGATTACAGTCACATGCGGGCTAACACAACCTAAAATGTAATTTACTCTCTGCCCCTTACACGAAAAATGCACAAGACACCTTCTGATGCAACCGCTTATCTCTTGCCCACTGCAGTATAGCTCTTAAGAGAGGTCTGGGGCCCTGAACTCAGGAAGAAGACAGGAGAGGTACAGGGGTAAGAGGTGAGGTTACAGGAGCAGGCAGGACCTGTCTTGCAGGTCCCAAGGCTCCTGTGAGCATTCCGGAGTTATTACAGGGTAATGAGGGAGTGGCGCCACCCAATTGAGTCATTGAACCTTTCGAGAATCTTCCCCCCAGAGAACAGACTATAAGGAAAATGAACCCTTAGGTGCCACTTTCTTAGCGCCTAATGTTTGCCAGGTACAGTGTTAAACACATGCCATGGCTGATCCAACTCGGTCCCCACAAGCCCCTACACAGTCACCACCCTAGAACCTCAACTAGTGTCCAAAAAAAACCAAACAAACAAACAAAAAAAAAAAAAACTCTGAGCCAAGGAACTAAACCTTTGGCCCAGGGGGCATTCCTGTAATCTAGCAATTGGGAAGATTAGATAGGAAGTTAGAGTGTTCTAGGTCAATACAATGAGACCTTATCTCAAAAAAACAAATCTTTTGGGTAGCAAGGTTTGGTGCTTGTGGCCTGGTTCCATCCAGGAACTCACATGATGAAGAGGGGTCAGTGACGTCAGAACGGCATGCCTATAAAACAAAACACATGCCACCAACCTGACCCCCTCCAAAAAACCCAAAACAAAACACCACGCCCAGGATCAGAAGTTCTTAAAGTCCAGAAAGTGTAGTCTTTCCTCCTGCCTGACTCTGGTGCCTTTCGCCGCATAACACTCAGGGTGGCCCGTCCCAGCCCGGAGGCCACAATGCCAAGCCCATTCCTTGGCGGGACAGAGTTGACCCGGTCCCAGCGCTCAGGCAACTAACTGGCTAAGCTACTCTAGGCAGCTCTGAAGGCTGACGTGGTCAAGACGCAAGGCGAATAAAGCTTACAAAAACCACAGGGATCTTGACCCCAGCACTGATCGCCCCTCCCCCGCGGTCTCTAACCCGGTGGAATCTGATCTGGGCTGTGTTCAAATTCCAAGGCCTGCGCCCTCTCGGGCGAGCGCACTCGTTCCACGGTGACTCGGAACTGCCGGTTTCCCTCCCGCTGAGGCCTGGGGACACCTCTCTCCTGCACTTCAGTTGTTCCCTAGGAGAGTCCAGGCCCTGTTCCAACCCCAATAACTTCCTCTAGGAAGAGTCGCAAACTCAAACTCTCCAGGGTCCCAAATCGGAGGCTACCGAGAACCGCCCCTCCCAACCCAAGGCGTCTCTGGCCAAGACGTAGTTCCCGGAACATCATCATAGGATAAGGTGAAGGCAGAGACTCTGGAGAACCCTTCCCTTACTCACAGCTCGCACACAGCCCTGGGACTTAGTGGCCCTAGCGTCCCAGCTGTCAACCCCTTTCCAAGTCAGCAAACGGAGAGCACAGCACCCTCTGCTCCAGTGGAGCCCCAGATGCGGATTCCTGAGGCCACCTCCACCCGCAGCCGCAGACCTGGCAGGGTGGAGGGCGGGAGGGAGCGCTCTCCCGTGCCGTAACCTGCTTACCTCTCATAGGAACCCCAGCGTCCACCCAGCGCGTCCCCGAACTGACGCCCGCCAATCCCTAAGCCGCCCACGCCTCTGGGTTCCAATTCTCCGGCCACGCCCCTTCAAGGGCCTCTAAACCAATCGGAGCCCTGGCACGCGAGCGGGGGTGGAGCCGGCCCGAGTTCTCCAGAAATGTGCGCGGGCGTAGCTGAACCCCAGACGGCAAACGGGTCAGCGCCGGTTGTGCTTACGGACGCGCGGTTGATTTCTGGTTGGAGTCCGGTTCCCAGCTTTCCTGGCTGCCACACTCAAGACTGAATCGGCGCGGGTCCGAGGGACGGTCTGTGAGAAGCAGGCATGACAGGGTGGTGGGGGCCCTGAGATGCCCCTGCTGTCAGGATGGCTTTCTCTTTTCAGCACGTGTTTTATTAAAGACCTACAGAACTTTATAGTTTTTTTTCTCTAGTGGAAATGCAAAAGCACACGGGAGGAAATATATGAGTTTAGTGGACCCCAGGTATTTATCGTGTAGCTCCAACATGAACAGGTCACGTACCCCGCCCTGGCTGCTGGTAACACTCAACTCAGTTCCAAGGCTCCTTTTCTGTCTCACCTGCCCCCACGCAATCCTCATCCACTGTCTTCTTCTGGTTCCCAAAATCCACTGGGTCGGTTTCACTCCTACCCTTCGCCCCTTCCCTCCTTTGTCATTTCAGAGAGGTCTCCTTGGCTAAGAAGCAGGAGTTCTCTACCACATTCATTTCTTATTGTTGACTTGCTGTTACTGTTGTTATCCTTGGCTGGGCAGAAATTCTGTATGCAGACAAGGCTCACAACTCACACAGTAGCTTTGCCTCTGTCTCTAGAGGGCTGGGCTAATGTTATTAGCCTGTAGTGTAGGTTTGTGTTGCCAAAATGGTTACATTGGAGAGGGATTAGGTCTGGTTAGCCTGGTACCTGCTGGGCTAAGATCAAACCAGGAGAAGACAAGGGTTTTGAAAGGGATGGTGTGGCCCTCTAGTGTTAGGGTGTTAGGGGCAGACCCTTCCCTAAACTGTCCCTTAATCCCTACCATCCCACACACCCTTACCCCTAACATCACCGATTGAACATTTCTTTTAGGCTTGACGTTTGTTTAAACATTTACAAAATGCACTGCTGTGAACATTTCACATGGGGTGAAGTCCCCTAAAAATTGAGACTTTTAGTCCCCACCTTTCACCTTGCCCCATCAGTAGTGAGTAGGATTCAAACTCACGACCTCACCACGTACTAGAGAAACGCTCCACCAATGAGATCTATCCCCAGCCCCGATTTCAGCTTATCTTTAATTAGAAGATTTGGGGGTCCGGGTGGCCTATACCTGTGATCTCAGCACCCAGGAGGCCGAGGCAGGAGAACTGAGTTTGAGGGCAGCCCAAGCTACAAAAAGAGACCTTGTCTTGGTCACTCAGTCAAAGGTTGGGAAGTGTTGGTCTATTTCTGTTGAGGTTTGGTCTTTTGCTTATATTGTAATGCTAAATTACCATATAATTACCAGGCCTGGGTGTCTCAGGGAAAACTGCGAGTATCCAAGAGTGGTTCTAAGTAACCTTTCTCTCCCCCAGTTTATCCCTGATTGGGGAATAAAGCCGCCCATAGCCAATATCTGGGCAGACGAGAGATAGGCGTGGTCTTGGGTCCAGGGATCCAGGTTGAAGGAAACCACGAAAAGGAAGTGAGTTGGGGGCACCATGGGGTAAGAACCTTTAAAATAATCTCCATGTGGGCTGGCTAGTTGGAGTTAAGAGCAGCCCAGAGGAAACATGGCACATTATATAGTGAGATGACTGGCTGGGAAATACGCATAATAGCATAGAGGATAGATATCCGCCCAGCTCCGTGCTGATTAAAGTTTATTACAAATATGAAGGTTGTATGCATCCTTTATTTGGGAATTAATAGTCGAAGCCAAGGTAGAAATTCCGGATTGGGATTAAAAATATCCAACGGCATATTTCTCCACAGCAAATTGCCCTCTTTAGATGGGGCTTATCTCCTGCCGTCCACCACAGACCCCGCCACTCTCTAAGATGTCCCCCTGGATGCATCCCACTTGGATTTTTGGTTGGAGGTTCAGCCAACACTCTCCACTGTCCAGAGGGAAAAGACAGGGCCTGAAGTCCCCTGGGCTAGGATGTAACTATTTCTAGGCAAAGCTTACCTCTGGGTTTCCACTGCATAGGCTGGGCCACCTTTTTTTTTTTTTTTTTGCCAGGAGGAACTTCTCAGGGAGAAATGGAGGTGACCAAGATGAGGACAGTCCCTGTGAGGGCAGAGCAGTTTCGTTTATTTGTGCTGGCATCCTGGCATCCAACACTGTACCTGGCAGGGAGGGGCTGCCTGGAGGGGGGGGAGTCTAAAAGGCCAGACGTTGCTTTTGAAGTCAGGAAAACTCCTCCGGGTTTGTTCCACTGGCGACTCAGGACCCAGTTAGAAATCAGTACCTGCTGCCTCCTCGCCCCAGCATCTCCTGCTGCTGCCTGGAAGGGTGGGGGATCCAGCTGCCTAAGCAGATCTGTGCCTACTACCCACCCCTTCCCAGTGGGGGTGGGCTGTGGGTGGGGATGCCTGAGCAGGGGTGGGGGGAGCTCCCTCCCGTCTCCAAGGAAGAGAACAAACTCGTGACTCAGGAAAAGGCAGAAGTTGAGTCAGCCAAGCCACAGCTATGGAAAAAATGAAGTTTCCTGGAGGCCCTTTTCTGCTTCCTTGGCTAAAAAAGTCCATTCTGGGAAAAGCTGGTTTCCAGACTACAGGGTCCAAGGAACGGGGGAAACCCCAAGATCACGAGGCCCAAGCTAGTTTTTGTTTTGTTTTGTTTTTGTTTTGTTTTGTTTTTGCAAATCCCTGTGTGAGGAAAAAAAGCCTAGAATTATCACCCTTGCGTTTATCAAGTTCTGTCGAATACCAGACACTGTGAGCCTAACATTACATTATCTTGTCTCTCCTTACTCTAAGCCAGCTATTTCCTGCGTTTATCTCAAGAAGCAGAGAGCTGGAGCTGGAGCCCAGGGGTAGAAGAGCTGCCTCCTGTGCTTGAGGTCCTGGGTTCCATTGCAAGGAAAAAAATGTAAAAGAGCCACTAACATACTTGGGGGTAAAAACAACAAGGTCTCAATCCTTTACACACACACACACACACACACACACACACAAAACACAGACACACACACAGACACACAACACACACACACAACACACACAACACAGACACACACAGACACACACACAGACACACACAACACACACACACACAAAACACAGACACACACACACACAACACACACACAACACACACACAACACAGACACACACAGACACACACACAGACACACACAACACACACACACAACACACACACAACACACACACACATCATTTAATAATTAATGGGTAAATCTAGGTCAGGGGTTGGCAAACTTTCTGTATAGAGGGCCAGGCAGTAAGTATTTGGGGCTTAGCAAAGGGGTCTCGGGGACCAGCGTTGAGAGTGAAAGCGGCCGTGGGAAACACAGAGGCAAGTGTGATCATGGCACTGATGTTTGAATTCACTCTAGTTTTCAGGTGTTAGGAAGCGTTCTCTTTTCCTTTCGAACTTTCATTCTGTGATGGTTTGTACATGCTCGGCCCAGGGAGTGGCGCTAGTAAGGGGTGTGCCCCTGTTGGAGTAGGTGTATCACTGTGGGTGTGAGCTTTAAGACCCTCATCCTAGCTGCCTGGAGGTCGGCATTTTCCTAGCAGCCTCCAGATGAAGATGTAGAACTCTCAGCTCCTGCACCAGGCCTGCCTGGACACTGCCATGCTCCTGCCTTGATGATAATGGACTGAACCGCTCCGAGCCTGTAAGCCAGCCCCAGTTAAATGTTGTCTTTATAAGAGTTGCCTTGGTCATGGTGTCTGTTCACAGCAGTAAAACCCTAATTAAGACAATTTGCCTAAGTTCCGCCCCACAGTTACCTGGCAACAACCAGGTCTGCCTGACTCACTATAAAAGCGGCTTCTTGCCTTCTTGTTCCCACTCTCTCCCCATCCCCATTCCTCCCTCTCTCCCCATTCCCTCCACCTCTTCTCTCCTCGAGCTCATGGCCCACCTTTACCTCTCTCTCTCTCCCTCTTCCTCTTCCCCCACTTTCCCTCCCTCCCTCCCCCCTCTCTGCCTTTCTCTGCCTCTACTACCCTCTTAACTCCCCTCCCCATACCCTGAATAAACTCTATTCTGTACTATACCATCTGGGGTCCCTTCGGGGAAGGGATGCCTCAACATGGGCCCACCGACTCATCCCCTTTCCTCACACCTCACCACACATCCACCAGAACATATTCCCCTTCTCTTTATCTTTTTATAAACACATCACTAACCCCTTAAACATGTGAAAGCTCCTCTCAGCTCATGGATATTGTTGTGGCATTTGAATCCACTGGGGGAGAACAAGAGACTTAGTCTCAATTCAAATTCAGATTAAATGGATTTATTTGTACTGCTAGCAGAGGGACTGAAGCCTCGGAGCCTGAACAGCATGCCGTGCAGAAGACGGGTTTAAGGTGAGGCTTTAAGGCAGACATCAGAAAGGCGTGCACTGCAGCCATTCACGGAATTCACAGGTAGACAGGAAAAATTGTTTTGCTTCTCAGACGTTTCTAACTTTTCTGTTATACAGTAATAAGAGGATCATTTAATCCCTTTCCCACAATGATAAGCAGGTTTTACCCAGGCCAAGGCAGCTGTTAATATGGCTCACCTGAAGGCCACTATGGTCTCCCAGGCACTGCAGAGGGAAAGGGATTCCTGCCTACGTAATGCGTTCCTTTGGTCGTCACGGGGATCAGTGTAACTTACCCAGGTCTGAGCGTTGATGGTCTAATGACTGAGGTAAAGGAGGCAAAAGCACAGGGTCCTATGTTATAGGAAGCAGGCCCCCATTGCTTGGGTTTCTAAGACTCTGGGCAGGTATAAAAGTTCAGAGCAAACCGTTGGGAAAGCAGGGTTGGTTTGTTTGTTTGTTTTATTTTTTAAAGTGGCTATGGTGACTCATGCCTATAATCTCAATGCTTGGAAGGCTGAGGCAGGAAGATAATACATTCTAGGTCAGCCTAGGCAACTTAGTAGAACCGTTGGCTAAGGCATGGCTCAGAGCACTTGCCGAGCATTCACAGGGAATAAGGACCAGGGTTTTGTCCCTAGCACGTAGGGTAGGGTAAAGAAAGTTATGAGAATGAGGGTCATTTTTGGAAAGATTTCAGTTGTGATGGTTGAGAGGATTGGGTTTTTTGAATATTTATTTATTATATATAAGTACACTGTAGCTGTCTTCAGACACACCAGGAGAAAGCATCAGCTCTCATTACAGATGGTTGTGAGCCACCATGTGGTTGCTGGGATTTGAACTCAGGACCTCTGGAAGAGCAGACAGTGCTCTTAACCACTGAGCCATCTCTCCAGCCCGAGAGGATGGATTTTAGGATTGGAGAGATGACTCAGTGGTTAAGAGTGAGTATTGCTCTTGCCAAGGACCAGGGCAGGGTTTGGTTCCCAGCATTCTCTCACTGTTACTCCAGACCGAGGGGATCTAATTTCCTCGTCTGGCTTCCCTGGGTGCTCAGACTCACACACTCCCTCCCTATATATGAGCAGAAATAAAAAGATGAAACAAAGAGAATGTGTTTCAAGAGAAGACCTCAAGAAAAGCAGTGCAGACCTAGGCTGTGCCAACAGACTGTGAGATCCACCCAACTCTGAGGCTGCATGCTTCCCCTTCTCTTGCCTTTGTGAGGCAGAAGCATTTATCTTTGTATGTTCTCCTATGTGTAGCTGGCTACTGTGCCCCACCCTCCCAGGATTTCCCCCTTGATCCTCAATGTAGCCAGATAAGTAGAAAGAGAAATGAAAACAAAGAATGTTTTATAAAACATGCTTCAGAAGAATGAAGGCAACGTCTCAGGTAAGCATAATCTCCAGAATGTCAGGCACAGAGCACTGGACACCACGCCTAATTGCTCAGAATAAAACCATGAGGTCTTCGATAGCATTTTCCACAGAGTTCCACCTGGGTCACTCATTCATTTTAACAGTCATAAAGCTGTCCTTTCTATATCTGCCTGGCTTCTTAGGAAGATGAACGAGGCAGCCTCTGGCCTTGGGGACCATGCTGGCTTGAATAAGTATAGCCCCCATAGTCCCATAGTCGAATGCTTCTTCTGTAGTCAGTATGTGAAGTAGAACTTCTTGGGAAGGATCAAGGTATGTGGGGGGGTGTGGTTGGAGGTAGGCTCTGATGCTTAAAAAGCCCACACTTTTGTTTGTCTGTCTGTCTGTCTTGTGGTCATTGTTTCGATGGGAAAGCTCCCCGGCTACTTCTCCAGTGTCATGCTGGCCTGCTTGCTACCGTGCTGCCTGTCATAATTGGGATAGGTTCGAACCCTCTGGAATTATGAGCCGAGAACTTAGATGTTTTCTTTTACAAGTCGCCTTGGTTATGGTGTCTCTTCACAACAATACAAGAAAAGTAACTGAGACAGGGAGTTGTTCACGGCCAAAACATAATTAACCCATGAGCACACATTCATCCATGAGCAAAAGGACCAGGAAGGCCGTGGTGGTGGTGGTGGGAGGGGAGCAGCTACCCCATCACGCCCATCTCTTTTGGAGAACTGTGCTACTTTCTTTTATGATCACCGAGACAAGGTATGTGACAGACACGCTTAATGGAGGAAGTACGTATTCCAGGGCTCGGTGTCAGGAGTCCTAGAAGGGAACTGTCCTGGAAGGGAAGCATGGCAGCAGGACGGGCTGTCAGCCCGTGGGGGTGGGAAGCTCACAGCTGAGGCTTGTTCATATTATATCCAGCTAGAAAGCAGAGAGCAGGACAGGAGGAAGCCAGAGATAATGTCCCCCAGCAGTCTGCTCCCAGTGACCCCACTTGCTCTGTCTAGGTTCCATCTTCCAAAGCTGTACTCACCTCTCTGCACAGCACATTTCCAAGGGTTCCATACATGAGCATAAATAAGGGTTGGTTTGGACCCAAACCATGAGAAAAACCATCTTGGCAATGGACAGTTAGCCTTGGGTTAAAAAAGAAAAGAAAGGAACTTGCCTGCTATGTTTAAGGGAAGAACAGGAATTTTAGAGGCCATGGGCAAGAAGATGTGAGAGACAAAGAAATCCTAGCACACAGCACACAACTGTGGTCCTCAACCTGTGGGTCACAACCCTTAAACACCTTACAAAGGAGTCACCTAAGACTATCAGAAAACAGATACTTATGTTACGATTCCTAACAGCAGCAAAATTAAAGTTATGAAGTAGCAACAAGAACAATTTTTGGTTTAGGGGTCACCAGAACATGAGGAAGTTTACTAATAGGTCACAGCGTTAGGAAGGTTGACAACCCCTGGTACAGAAGAAAGAGAGCTAAGGGAAGAATGCGGCAGGAGGGCCGTCGGGATGGCTCAGTGGTTAGGAATACTTTCTTCCTTAGGACCAGAGTTCAGTTCTCAGCACCCATATCAGGCAACTCACAACCACATGTAACTCAAGCTCCAGGGGATTCTGCACCTTCCTGGGCACCTTCACCCATAAAACAAACAACAGGGATGAATGATATCTGATCTTAAATTTCTTCCTCTGCTTCCCATAGCTCCTAGCAGTTACCCAGTCTTTCCTGGGGGGGGGGTGGTTTGGGTAGCACCAGTTGTTACAAGCAACCTTTGAGAAGGTCACCATGGCACCATGAGTCATGGAAAAAGGGAGCAGGCCCTCCTGCAAGCTGGCCCATTTCTAGGAATTTATCTTTGATGTTCTTATTCTTGTGCAGAAGGATATAAATGTTTGTTAATTTAGAGCAACATTGTATACACTAGACAGCCTGAAGCCATCCACCCACTCAGCCACAGGGAGGGAAAACTGGCTATTGCATGTGAACACACAGTAACAAAAGAAGGACCAGTCACTGGTTCAGCCATGGGAAGGCTTCCCACCCATGGCGTGAAAAGATATACTCATGGGCAAATGCAAATGTGTGTGTGTCTTTAAAATACTGTGGGGAGCAGGCAAGATGGCTCAGCGGGTAAAGGTGTTTGCTGCCAAGTCCGAGGACCGGAGTTTGATCCTTGGAATTCACATGGTGGCAGGAGAGAATCAGCTCTCACAATCCGTCTCCTGACTTCTACATGCATGTTGTGGCATGAACACAGCCCTGACAAAGAAAATCAATAAATGCATGTTTTTTTTAAAAAGTTGCTGCTGTTTTGAGTGCTTGTCTCTGCAAGGACAGATGAGTGTCTTGAACCTGTGAGAAGAGTAGCTACATTTTGTTGTGTGCCCCATGACATCCTTAGGTTGGCTAGTCCCTTATCACTCTGAATGAGGTAGCTCATGTAACCTTGGGGATACTGGGAGCGTGACAGGCTGGGTGGCTTTTCAAAATTACTGTGTTATTTTATGTGTGTGGAAGTTTTCCCAGCATGTATGTATGTCTGTGCATCATGTGTGTTCCTGGTGCCCTTTGAGGCCAGAAGAGGGTATTGGATCCCCTGAAACTGCAGCGTAGTTGCTGGGAACCGAACGTGGGGCGTCTGGAAGAGCAGTGGGTAGTCTTAACTTCTGACATCTCAATTGTCAACACACACACACACACACACACACAAGTGTGTGGCTTTTAAGGTGAGGTCACAAAAGCTCCCTTGGCTCTTGTCCTGCTCTCTTGGCTCTGGGGAAGACAGCTTCTAAGTCATGACAATCCCAAGGAGTCATTTGGGAGAAAAGGGGCTTCGTGCCCATAGCTGCCATCCCCTGGCAGCTATGTGAACTGGTTGGTTTTTGTTATAATACAACCAAGTTACCTGGGGAAGGAGAGCCTTGGCTGAAGACTGACCTCCATCAGATTGTCCTGTGACCATGTCTGTGACAAGCTTTCATGATGGATTGATATGAAGGGTCCGCCTCACTATAGCGCAGCACTGTTGTTAGGCAGGTGGTCTTGGGTTGTGTAAGAAAGCTGAGTATGAGCCAGTGGGTACGCCGGAAACCAGCATTCCCTGTGGGCATATGTTCCTGCCCCGACTGACTCTTAGTGATAGACGTGACCAGGGACTTCGAGCTGAAAGAAACCACTTCCTCACCTGAGTGGCTTTTGACTGTGGCGTTCATCACAGCAACGGAAAAGCAAGCTGCAACAGGCACTTGGCAGGGTGATAATCGGTTCTAGAACGTTTTGGGGTGACTGCAGTCCGAATCAACAGCTCAGCGGGGATCATATGAGACAGACAAAGCCACTAAGAACAGCTAAGCCACTCCCTGTTTCTGACACCCAGGAACTGGGTGCTGTCGTAAGTGTTCACTGGTCTCTGCTACTCAGTTCTGCAGCAAGCTAACTCATGTACCATCTATACTTTGAATAATACATCTATACTTTGAATAATAATCTTAACATTGACCCATTACAAATGATGACTGGGTAGGACTGGGTAGGACTGGGTAGGACTGGAACTTAAGGCTACTGCAGATTACTGGGTATGAAGAGCAGATGAAACCCACCATAGGAAGCATGAGTCTAAGGAGGAGCTTCACTCAAGAACTGGGAGCTGTGGAAGCGGATGCTGACTTCCCTCTCTCTCTCTCTCTCCCTCCCTTCCTCCCTCCCTCCCTCCCTCCCTCTCTCTCTCTCTCTCTCTCTCTCTCTCTCTCTCTCTCTCCCCTCTCTCTCTCTCTCTCTCTCTCTCTCTCCTCCCCCCCCCCTCTCTCTCTCTCTCTCTCTCCTCCCTCTCTCTCTCTCTCTCTCTCTCTCTCTCCCTCCCTCCTCCTCTCTCTCTCTCTCTCTCTCTCTCTCTCTCTCTCTCTGTGTGTGTGTGTGTGTGTGTGTGTGTGTGTTAGGTGAACCTGTGCAGCAGATAGGTTCATGGTGGAAGGCTTTAATTAGCTGCCCACAGACCTTACAGACCTTTTCTTTTCTTTATAGCTAGCGCCTTGGATTTTAGAAATCTGAACCTGGCAATTATTCACCAGAATAATTGCAAAACCATAATGTCAGAGATTCCAAGTGTCAGAGGTGTGTAGAGGAGTTGTGCTCATCAATGTTGCTTCGGGAAGTGTACGCGGGCACAGGCATTTGGTAGTATCTGCTGAAGCTTAAGTCACCTTCAGAGATTCTCCTGCTTAGAGAAAAGTTCAAAAGAAGTAAGAATGGGGCTGGAGAGATGCCTCTCGGTGGTGAGGAGTACTACTGGCCCAGCATCCGCAAGGTGACTCACAACTGTCTGTTATTCCAGCTCTACGGGACCTTACGCTCTCTACTGGCCTTCACAGGCACCAGGTAAGCAAGCCATAGATGCAAACAGCACCCATAAACACAAAATAAGAATAAATAATATTCTGTATGTCAGAACAGACCCTTGGGAAACAAAAAAAAATTAAGTCATTTACAATACTATCAGATGAAATATTTGATAGTACTTGATAAAATATGTTCTAGATTTGCATCTTAAAACCCAGGAAACTCTGATAAAAGAAATCCAAGATGCCACCAGGTAAATTGAAGAGCTGTCATATAGTACAGTTTGGAAGGCACTGTTAAAAATCTCTGTTGTGGGCTGGAGAGATGGCTCAGTGGTTAAGAGCACTGACTGCTCTTCTAGAGGTCCGGGGTTCAAATCCCAGCAACCACATGGTGGTTCACAACCATCTGTAATGAGATTTGATGCTCCCTCCTTTCTGGTGTGTCTGAAGACAGCAATAATTAATTAATTAATTTTAAAAATCTCTGTTGTTCTCAACTTGAAGAGTGCATCCATCAAACGTCAACTTTTGTATTTCCATGGCAACACCGGTTGTTTCTAACATATGTGGGAAGTAGAATCATCGAACATTTCAGAAGAGAAGAAAGAAGGGCCAGAGAGATGGCTCAGTTATTAAGGACACTCTCTGCCTTTGCAGAAACACTTACGTGGAAGCTGTTGCTTTACTTCCAGGGGACCCAACACACACAACTCACACATATAAATTAAAAAAATCCAACCTTTTTTATTTTTTAAAAAGGAAAAAGGCTGAGCGGAAAGTTTACACACACTTTTCTCTAAAACTATAGATATTAAGATTGCTTGTTTCTTTTTCTTTCATTCTTTATTTTGTTCTCTCTCTTTTCTTTCCTTCCTTCCTTTCTTCCTTCCTTCTCTCTCTCTCTCTCTCTCTCTCTCTCTCTCTCTCTCTCTCTCCCCCTCCTTCTTTCCTTCTTCCTTCTCCTCCCCACCTTTGAGACACTTTCTCACTGGCTGTCTTGGAACTCTTTATGTAGACCAGGCTGGCTTCAGTTTTACAGAGATCCACCTTCCTCTGCCTCCAGAGCGCTGGGATTAAAAAGACACGAGCCACCACACCTAGCCTCATTCTGACGTCTTGAAAAGATTCATTGACCACAGAACAGACTCAAGTCTAAAGATAGCCCCAGATGAGCACAATGAATTATCTTCAACAAAACCATGACGTTTGTGCCGTACTTTATACGAAAATTGGCTCTAAATGGGTCGTTGAGTCATTTCTTGTAATTTGGTTTTTAAAATGTAATTTATTGCTAACTGGTCTGAATAGATGTATGGTTTTCTTACAGGACATTGGTTGCAGGTTTATGACCTGGACAAAGATGGAAGTCATGGCCAATTCCAGTCCACTGGTATTAAATACGTTTCAGCACTCGTGGGTCGGATGAAATGTTTACTGGCAGCAAACTGAAGGTGTTGTTACGTTGGTCTTAAAGACAAAAAGACTTCAACTCTGAAAGCAATATGTGTGAATTCTGGAATGTCTGACCACATCTGTCAAGTCAAATGCCCGGAGAAGTGGATGTCAACTCACTGTGTAATGCTCAGTTTGTCCAAAAACATATGAACCTGGGAAAATATGTTATTAATCTGTGTGTATCTTTACGTGAGTGGGTGCATGCATTCATTTCCATGGCTCAAGCTCTAGCGATTTTCCTGCCTCTTTCTCCAACTCCCTTGCTGAGGTTATAGGGAAGAGAAGGAGGGATTCCTGGTGCGGGTTTGGATAGAATGGGCCATAGGCTCCTATATTTGAATCCTTGGTCACAGTCGGTGAAGAAACTGTTTTTTTTAAAAAGAATTTGGAGGTATGAAATTGTTGGAGAAGGTGTGACACCGGGCGTGGGCTTTGAGATTTCACATCTATACCATCCCCAGTTAGCTCTCTGACTCTGTGCTTGTGCATCAAGATGTAAGCCCTCGGTTAAGGCTCCAGCATCATGCCTGCTTGCCTGTCACTACGCACTCCCTGCTACAGCAGTAACGGACTCACCTCTGAAAATGTAAACCCCAAATCAAACACTTTGTTTTACAAGCCGTCTGGGTCATAGCGTTTTAGCATAGCAACAGAAACATAGCAACAGGCACCTGGCTTGTTACATGGGTGCAGGGATCCAAACTTTCAGATCTTACGATTGCACGGCAAGTGATCACAACCACCGAGCCATCTCCCCAGCCTCTTCTTGTCATCGCTAATGTCTCAAATGACGGCGATGTAAAATACAGCTCTCGGTTCAAAAGGAAAGAGTAGTAGTTTGTCCTGAGCCAAATATTAGGGACCTTGGCCCACAAGCACAGATTCAAGTTAACCTGAAAGGCATATTCCATAATGGAAGTGTCTGCCTAACCCATTTAATTCTGATTTAAGGCTACAGGCTCAGAGGTAAGCCATCACCCTATTTTTTTATTGGATTTTTTTTTTTTTAACATTTCAAATGTTATTCCCTTTTCCGGTTTCCAATCCATACTCCGTATCCCATTCTCCCCTCCCCCCCTGCTTCTATGAGGGTGTTCACCCACCCACAAACACCTTTCCGCCTCCCCACTCTGACATTCCCCTACACTGGATCATTGAATCTTGACAGGACCAAGGGCTTCTCCTCCCACTGATGCCCAACAAGGCCATCCTCTGCTACATGTGCAGCTGAAGCCACGGGTCCATCCATGTGTACTCTTTGGATGATGGTTTAGTCCCTGGGAGTCCTGGTTGGTTGGTATTGTTGTTCTTATGGGGTTGCAAACTTTCTTATTGGGTTCAATTCTTTCTCTAACTCCTTTATTGGGGATCTTGTTTTCAGTTCAATGGTTGGCTGTGAGTAAACCATCATCTTAAATCTGAGGTTTCCTTAAATTGGAGGAATAAGAAACCCTGACAAACCTGGACAATTAATCACATCGAGGAGGCTGCGCCGAGGGCCAGAAATAATCACCTCCCAGGACCCAGAACATTCCCCTGAAGGCTTGACAAGATGGTAGCAATCAGGAGATAAAGATTTGCTGGAACCCGGTAGAACTGGAACAGAAGCAAGATCAACCAGACCACACCCTCCTCGGACCTGTTAACCACATAGTGCTCTGTCCCAGTTTTTTCCTTCTGTGTTTAAGCCCAAAGCTCGCAGCAATACCCTGACAATGGATGCTGCATTTTTGCACCTCTTTATCTGTTCTACCCCCAAGGTAGCCCTGTTAAATAAATCACTTCTCTCTGCCTTTCCAAATTTCTTTGTCTCTGACACTTTTCACATTTATATATTTATTGCACGTATGTTTGTACACATGCATGTGTGTGAGCGTGCCCATGCCATAGCCACATGTGAAGATTGTGGACAGCTTGCAGGAGTCAGTTTTCTCCTTCTAACACAGGGGTTCCAAGGATCATACGAAGGGCTTAAGTTGCCATCTCTGCTTCCCGTGTGCAGCTGTGACTTTTCAGCCCCATGCTCCAGCCACTGGCTGCCACTTTTCCTCTGACATATGGCACTCTCCCTCGGGAACCAGAAGCCAAAATAAACTTTCTTCCTTTCACTGTCTCTGGTCATGGTCCTGTAGGATTCCATCCCTCCATAGTCACAGAGTTCTTGTCAGTCACCCAGCCTGTAGCACTTGGCATGTGACGGTCCCCGAAAGCTAAGCCCAGACACCTCTCCTCAAGAGACGAGTAATAGTGAAAAGCAGAGAAAGGAGAGTGAATTTATCATGGCACACCGGGCAACTACAATCTCTTTTAATTTCTTTATTTCTTTATCTATTATACAGATCTAGGATGATCCTCAGCCCCAGACAGTAAATCTCTTTCCCCCGGAACATTAAAAGGGGAGGGTTCTTCTGAGAGAAAATGCTACAGGCCTGTAATCCCCCTAACTAGGAGGTTGAGGCAGGAGGATCAAGGGTTCAAGACCCAGGCAACAGAGTGGTTTGGGGCAGGAGGGACAATTTGATAAGATCTTGTTGCAAAACGAAGCATGCACGAGACTTTGAATTCCATTCCCAACACGGCAAACAAACCTCCGAGTGGGCAGCCTCCCCCGCCCCAGTTTCTGTGGAATTAATGAGTTGAAGCTACACAGAGAATGGGGGTGGCTTTCGGGCAGGAAAGGAGAAAGCTTGTGAAGAGAGATTCCTACGCCTGTCTTCATAGCTCTCTCTTTGGTAACGTCTCATTTCTGTGTCGCTGCCTCCCCAACCCCCTTCATTTAATGACGTTAACCTCTATTCAGCTAGAGGGCTGTCCATGGGCTCCCGTAGAGCATGCATGTGTGCACAGGTGGACAGAGATAGATCAGGTCTGGCAGCCCCCTCTGGCAATGAACAGCAGCCTCTGGCGCCTGAGGACTTGTACTGCCCCAGTGAGATGCTGCGGCGAATGCTCCTCTTCCGTCAACTCCGGGGAGAAATCATCTAATCACGTTCTGGGCTGATCTGAGGCACTCATGTGGACCGAATGCATCCCCTACAGCCTGGGGATGGCTGTATGAGACAGCAGCCAGGCCCTGCCAAGTCTTACTGTTTAATTAAAAACAAATTCCCAAGTAATTATTTTTTTTTCATTTGATTTCTTTTTATTTATTTTATTTATTGTTACTTTGGCATAGACCCTTCAGGCACTCTCATATGCAGGGTCTAGCTTTAAAAGATGGTGACGATAAGAAATGCATGTAGGAGAGGGACTATTTATAAAGAGGAAGGGGACAAGTAAGTATAATGGGGTGGTCATGATCAAAGGTAGTGTCTCAGTCACGGTTTCTACGGCTACCACAAAACACCAGGACCAAAAAACAAGTTGGGGGGATAATGGTTTATTTGGCTTACACTTTCTGATCATAGTTCATCACTGTAGGAAGTCAGGACAGGAGCTCAAACAGGGTTGAAACCTGGAGGCAGAAGCTGATGCAGAGGCCATGGAGGAATATCACTTACTGGCTTGCTTCCCCTGGCTTGCTCAGCCTGCTTTCTTATAGAACCCAGGTCTACCAGCCCAGGGATGGCTCCACCTACAATGGGCGGGGCCAGGGATGGCTCCACCCACAACGGGCTGGGCCCTCCCCCTTGATCACTAGTTGAGAAAATGCCTTACAGCTGGATCTCATGGAGGCATTTCCTCAACGGAGTCTCCTTTCTCTGTGATGACTCCAGCTTTTGCCAAGGTGACACCCAAAACCAGACAGCACAGGCATGCTGTACATTTATGAAAGCATTGTGAGGAGACACATTCTATTACACAATTATTAAGTGCCAATAAAAAGTGGGAAAGTAAGTGAAGGGAGCCTGTGTTGGGAGCAGATGAACACAAAACAGCTGTCCAACCCCACAAAGGGCAGCGATGGGGAGGAAGCCTCCGTTGGCCACTCTGAGTCTTGGTCATTTTCGGTGGGGTTGACCTCCCGTGACTCTGTGATGCATTGGGAGCTATGAAGAGTGGAGGTGGACACTTGGTATTTATTAAAACATACCGTCCCTTAGTCACTCAGGGTCATTGTCACTGCTCGGGACTGTGACAACCCATCAGAATGTCACTACCCTAGTGGTGTTCTTCATCCCTTTACCTGCTCAAGGCCAATGGCAAGCTACTTAGTGTCCTCCTGCAGGTGCAGGGGGCAGCACTGATACCTCCCACGCTGTGACAGCACCTGCTTGTGTTTGTCACAGGTGCAGTCTGATACGTGGGAGGCTGTGACCTGAGACCCTGGGCCTGCTTCTGTTTACCAGGTCTGAGGGGACCAGAGTGGACAATGGAATTATCTAGTCTGGGGTGCCTGTCACTTGGAGTATGCAAAAAATGGCGTCATGCATGGCAGGGGTTGGTCACAAAGCGTGTTTGTGAGTAGATGGTACCACTGAGGAGCACAGACTCTGAGGTCGTGATGTCATATGTAAGTTTCGGGTTTCATCATAGCTCCTGCCTGATTGACTTGTAAACTCCCTTGCAAGGACAGGCTGAAAAACTAGGATTGCTTTCCCATAGACAGGCCACAGACACTGTGTTGGGAGATCACCTGTTGTTGGTCTGTTCTAGATCATAAAGCCCTCCCATATCACAGACCACAGCGTCCTCTCAGCTCCCCTTCATTATTGGGCTCACCGCTTAGCCCAGGCTGGCTTAGAACTCATAATCTTCCCGCTTCAGTCTCCTGAGTGCTGGGATTGTAGACGCGTCTTAACCACACTTGGATAACAAGGCGGTGCTGGAAGAAACAAAATTCTTTGTTTTAATGTTGGGTTGGGTTGTTATATGGGACTTAATAAATCTAATAGTTCTTAAAATGACCAGGTCAGCCCCCCAGTAACTGAGACAGAGCCTAAGGATTTGTGTAATCAGCTTTAGCACAATTACAAGGGGATCACCTGTCAACTGTCTTTCTGCCCTCGTGTCTCTCCAGGGCTCTTTCAGCTAGCCTGTCCTCAGGGGCCACTTCTCTTGGCCACCAGTTCCTGGTCCATCTGGTCTAATGGATACCTTGTCTTTCTGTCTTCTTTCTCCTCCTCTCTCCCTTCCTCTCTCCTCTTGGTCCCTACCTGTGTCCCTTCACCCCAAGCACAGTAACCCAAACCCCACATACCTCTAGTCTCCCCAGTAACTGGCTGTCTGCCACTTTCACTTAACCAGTCAGAGAAGATGGAGCGAAGTTTATGTACCATCATTTGATTTGGTGTACATGAGAATGTGGTTGTCGGGACTGCAACTAGATCTTGGGGGCCACTATTAACATCTGACCAATAGGGTTGTGCTTTCTTTCTTTCTAATTAATTAATTAATTAATTAATTACACTGAGAAGAGAGCATTAGATCTCATAGACGGTTGTGAGCCACCATGTGGTTGCTGGGAATTGAACCCAGGTCCTCTGGGAGAGCAGCCTGTGCTCTTACCCACTGAGCCATTTCTCCAGGCCCACCACTTGTTTTTTTTTTTTGTTTTTGTTTTTTAATTTTTATTTTGATTATTTATTATCGACTGCTGGAACTCCCCTGCTAATGTGTGCCTTGAGCAGCTGTGGGGGAAAGCAATGGCTTCAGTACTAGAAACCTGGGTTCGATTCCCGTTGTTACATCTTTCCTGCTGGAGGCAGGTCCCTGAAGCTCTTGTGCACACTTGGATGCTGGCTAAATGTTAAGGTTCGAGAGCTCTGCAGGAGGTACTATTGTGTTAGCTTAATGTCTTCAAGAGTCTGTCTCCTCATGTCTTCCTGGGTGAATGCCCTGCCTACACTCCCCAGAATCCTTTCTGCCTCCTGTATACCCCGCCTCCTATTTCCTGCCTAAGCCACAGGCTATCAGATTTATTAGTGATAGAGGCCACATCCATACAGATATAAGATAATCTCTGTTCAGGGATCGTAACTCTCTGGAGAATCTCCCACTGGCCTGCAAAGACACCCATGCAAAGGCTTCGGTTCTTGGCATCAGCTAGGGAGTTACAAGCCCACCCAAACACAAAGGCACCAGGAAAAACTGGGCAAGAAAAAAAAAAGTTAAAAATTGCTACAGCTGTTCTCAACGTTCAAGACAGGGTCACATGCCCATTTTAAACCCAGTCCCTGGCAGGCAGTCTGGGATAGCCGTGAATGGTTGACAGCAGATATTTGGATGGTGGTAGGAAGTGAATGAACTAGCCCAGAGATCTCCACAGCCTATGAATGTAGTTGAGAATGTGGGAGTATACACTGTGAGACTTCTTCAACATTCTGATGGCCCTAGGGGACTCTGAGTCGTGTTTCCAACCAGGACTATTAGAATTCAAGCCCGAACTATTGCCTACAGGCACTGGTGTTTGAACAGTTAGATCTTTTCTGGTGGCAATGTTTAGGGAGTGTGGTGGTTTGAATAGGTTTGGCCCCCAGTGACTCATAGGTTTAAATATTTGACCCATTAGGAGGTGTGGGCTTGTTGGAGAAAGTGTGTCATGGTGGGAGGGGGGAGCTTTGATGGCTCCTTTGCTCGGGTTTTGCTCAGAGTGGAACTCAGTCTCCTTGCTCCCTATGCAGGAAGAGGTAGACATCTGGGCTCCTCCAGCACCATGACGGCGTGGATACTGCCGTGTTTCCCACCATAATGACAGCGGACTGAACCTCTGAAACTAAGTCACTACCAATGCGATGTTTTCTTTCTATAAGAGTTGCCGTGGTTATGGTGTCTTTTCCCAGCGATGACATCCTAACTAAGACAGGGAGGTTGTGGCCTAATCAAGTCAGGGGATTGCTTCAGGATGAGGAAATGCGGCTTGAAGGTCATCTACTTTTTGTGCTGACCAGAGATCTCTGCTCTTTGGTATACCTTCCAGGCCAGGAGCTCTGGGACCCTCTCCCTCTGCTATGGACTGAGCCCATCCTAATGTCCTGCCTTCCCTACCATTGTGTGTTATGCCCTCTGGAACCCCCCCCCCCCCCCCCCCGGCAACCACCACCCTCTCCTCACTTGAGTTCCTTCTGTTAGGTATTTAGTTCGGCTACAGTATGATGCCCCAACACTCTTCCAGAATGGCTTGTGTCCTGGCGGAGAGAAACCACTGAGTTCTTTGTGGGGTACTTGGGGAACCCTCAGGGAGCAGAGGGTGGAATGCTACTCCTGGTTGCAGCGATGGCATTTCCCCAGGTGTTTTCCCTGTGCCCACTGGAATGTGACCAGAGCAGGAAGTTCAGAACTGTTCCGTTAGTTACCCCCAGCTAAGGATAATCTGGGCCACAGACTCAGAGACAGGAATGATTGGTTGCAGGGCAGACTGGGGCGCAAGACTGACAGGTGTCAGTCACCTCACTGCCTCCTGGCTTCTAGTTTGTCTCAGAAGGGTGTTCTGCAGGAAAGGCTGATACCTGCTTCATGGTCCAGTAACCAGGCGTGTGGCAGGAGATTGAGCAGGGGCTGAAGATGTTGTGCTACATGCACAGAATCCTTACCCCGAGGCCATGAGCACAAGGGGGACACTGCCCCCTCCCCCAACCCTACGGCAAAACGCTTCTTCACAAACAACCAGTGTTGACTGCGATCTGAGATGGAGGAAATGTGACAAAGTATGTCAGGTGAGGTGGTAATACTCAGGGGTGACCCATTGTAGGGCCTATGATCTCTCCTGTTCCTCCTTCAGGAGTTCAGGTGAGGTGGGTGTGGTGGCCATGCCTGCAAGCCTAGTACTAGTAGGCAGAGGATTTCCTACTCAAGGGCAACTGGGATTATATAGGGAGATATTGTCTCGAATATATGATGTGTGTGTGTGTGTGTGTGTGTGTGTGTGTACACTTATCTGTGAATGTGTAGGTGGAGACCAGACAGGGTCTTTCACTCCATGTGGATCTTAATGTGTCGGTTATAAGAGCTGGCCATGAAACCCAGGATCCCCCTGCCTGTGGCCCCTCTTCCAGGGCTTGTAGTATAAATGTGTATTACTTGTGCTAAGCTGTTAGATGGTTCTGAGTACCTGCCCAGGTCCAAGCTAGCACTCACTCTACCTGGTTCTCCCCTAGCCCCATGAGCTCTGACCCTCATCCTGCACAAGGAACACTTTACCACTGAGCCACCTTCCTGCCTCCCCTACTTTCTTTAAAAAAGAGCACTGTGATATTCCCTTAAAGAAGTATTCTATTTCCTAATGATCCAAAGTAGACATATGCGACCCAGCTCTGGCCAGTCAGCATTCAGAGTATCCTAGTCAAGGGGTATCCATAGGACCTGACCCTAGTGGTTAAATTTGATCAAAGGAATTCTGGGACTAGAGGGAGGGATACCAGATAGAAAGAAGACTGTTATTTCTGGCTATCCTAGCCAGAGGCAGACACATCTGGGACAGCACAGAGTGCTCATGACCCTGAACCATGAGGGGAATGAGGAAGGGGAAGGGAGAAACGGGAGCCAAGTGCAGCAGCCAGGAGGGCGAAGGTACAACAGGATCCAAGACAGTGCCCAGTAAACAAATGTCTGGATTGTATAAGGAAGACAATACTGGGGGAGGGGCAGCCCAGGCCTTGGGACTGGAGAGTTGTGGGTTGAGGGTGGTATATGCAAGTCATACCCAGTTATAAGTAGAGGACCGAGGGATGCTGGGGGAATCTGGAGGCTAGGTCCGCATTGATATGTTCAATAGCACCCTCAGCTACGTGTTTCTGGGTTTAAAATGTAACACTTTGGCCCACTGAGGACCCTCGAAGTGACCTACAAGTGCCTGGTCACATCAGCTTTGTGGACTTTCACCAAACACCTGCAAGGACCTAGCTTTTGTGCTGAGCCCAAAGACTCTGTTAGATTTCTCAGGGTTCCAAGGTCATGACACATCTAGGTTCCTGCTATCTGGGCTTTGGTCGGAGGGCTCTCTGGCCCTGTTGAGGCTGTGGTTATCTTGGTGACCACAGTAAGGCATGGCTGATCTCCAAGTACAAGTCTTAAGAGTCACAAGTCATCCATTCAACCATAAGAACCAAGACAGAGAAAATTTGAGTATCTACTTGGGTTTGACCCTGTTTTCTTCCACTTCCTCAGTCTTCCTCCTTCTCCTTCTCCTCTTCCTCCTTCTTCTTCCCTGGGGCTGGAACCCAGAGTCTTGCCATATTCCCAGCCCTTGGTTTTCAGAGATAGCATCTTACTATGTTACTCAGGTTGGCCTTGAATTAATGCTCTTCCTGCCTCCGTCTGTCAAGTTTTGGGATTACAAGCATACAGAAGAACCACAGGCTCACAGAGGCGAATGCTTTATGAAGGCTGTATTAATTCAAAGAAGAGAGATGTTAGGGTTCATGTCCTAGGGGTTGTGGTTTAATTTTGGAGATGCAGTGATGCCTGGAATTTGGCTTTATTTTTTAGACACTCTTACATGATTCTAATATAGAGATGTGAGCTGGACATGGGATTTTCCGGAGATGTTAGCCTCACACTTTCCTGGAGTACCATCTGAGAACAGAGGAGGTGGAGCGGGGCAGTTTCTGGGAGGCCCATTCTCATGGTTTGAATAGGTTTGACCCCCATAGACTCTGTGTTTGAATGCTTGGCCCATGGGGAGTAACATGATTAGGAGGTGTGGCCTTGTTAGAGGAGGTGTGGCCTTGTTGGAGGAGGTGTGGCCTTGTTGGAGGAGGTGTGGCCTGTTTGAGGAGGTGTGGCCTTGTTGGAGGAGGTGTGGCCTGTTGGAGGAGGTGTGGCCTATTAAAGTGAGTGAGTCACTGTGGGGACAGGCTTTGAGTTCTAGTGCTCAAGGTCTGCTCAGTGTGGAATAGTTTCCCCTTGGCTGCTTTTGGATCAAGATGTAGAACTCTTAGCTCCTCCAGCGCCATATTTGCCTGCACTCTGCCATGCTTCCTCCATGACGATAACGGACTAAACCTTTGAAACTACAAGCTAACCCCCAGTCAAATGTTTGACTTTATAAGAGTTGCCTTGGTCCTGGCGTCTCTTCACAGCAATAAAACCCAAAACACCACCTTTTGCACATAGATGAGACTAAATTGCCCACAGAATGTTAGCTTCCAAGAAAAAGGGGACAGGCTGAGTTAGAGGGGCGGGGTAGGGCTCTCTGAAAGGTGACAACCAGCGTCTATCCCTCTGAGGCACCAACAGAAGCCAGGTAGACTGCTGAGCACTGAATATTTGTGTTCCCTCAAAACTCACATTGAAGCCAATCCCCAAATATAATGGTTTATTAGTTACTTTTATGTGATTGTGACCAGAATATCTGACAGGCCTTTTAGGGGAGGGATGGTTTGTCTTGCCTCGTGGTTTGAAGTTAATTTACAGCAGTGTAGTGGGTGAGAAGGGGCTGATTGTCCTGTGTGGTAGGTGCTTGTAGCTGTTACTTCCCATGGTGTGGACCACAAGACAGACAGGACAAGATGGAAACAAAGCCAGGCTATACTGTTGAGACTCCCAAAATAGCACCTCTTCCTGGGAAGCGTGTAATCAAACCCATGAACCCACGGGGGACTTTGCAGATCCACACTAACAGGGGATGTTAAGAGACTTGGTTGTGTGTGTTGGTTTGTGCCTGGTTCTGTATATATGTGTGTGTGTGTGTGTGTCTGTGCCTGTATGTGTATATGTCTGTATGTATGTGTGTTTGTCTGTCTGTCTGTATGTAGGTAGGTATGGTAAGTGTGGTATGTATGTATGTATGTATATAAGGTAGGGAGTTTGGGGCCATCTTGGATTGTATAAGCAAGTTACAAGTGCAGTCAGAGTTCCTTGTAAAACCATGTTTCACAGCCAAGCAAACACCAACCACAAAATTGTGGATAACATCCTTAGGAGAGATTGGGTCAAGGTTGATGAGCACTGTGGCTTTTTGAAGAGTTCCCAGAGACCCCACTGAACCTTGGCTATGTGATGTCTCAGTGTGGTAGCTATGTTATAGATTGGGGACTTAGTCTATATCAAACCTTAGGAAACGTTGACCTTGGACATCCCAGCATTCAGAGCATTGCAAAAGACTTTTATAAGGCACCTGGTCTGTGGTCCTTTTTGTGACAGCAGCCTGGTCAGGTAAAGACATAGGCCCAATGCAAGGAGACGTCCCAGTCTCGTGCCTCAAGCTTCAGCTAGTGTAGCTGAAGTAAGGAGACCAGTCAGGCTGGTTGTTTCAGGACTCTGGCAAACCTCCGCTTCATCTGAGCCAAAGGACAGAGGGAAGGCTGGCGTGAGGACAGGAGACAATGCACAGAGGCAGAAGTGCAGATCTAGTGAGATTTAGAGGATGAGCAATTTCTTTGTCTGTCCGAAAGGGAAGCCTAGTATGTGTCCCCGTGCCTTCTGAGGGGTAGCTGAGACTTAGCATCAGAAAAGAAGGAGCCATTGCTGGGCTGAGCTGCCCAGAGATTTCAGATTCAGTTTGAACCCCTCCCTGTCTTCATTATTTAAGACTATGTTTACCTCATACTCAACACAGCCAAGAAGAGGTTACTACCGTCCTAAAAAGCTCCTGGAATGGGGCCCAGGCGGCTGTCAGGGCCTACCCAGAGGAAAATCAGCCTCAACAGCAGACTGTAACTATCTGTTATGTTAATTAGGCAGCCGGATAATAGGGTGTTCAATGATTACTGCAGTCTGTAAACACTGCAGACCTGGTGGGGGCTCCTACCTTGCAGAAAATAGTCTTGGTTCTAGCTCGTCAATGGGGATTTTTACTCAGGGTGAGTTTAAGTTTTGGAGACACAGATGATTTGGGGGGGCGGGGTTCAGTCATGTGACCCACCTGCTGTTGCATGCTTCCAGGCAGACACATCTATGCCCTCAGCTTCCTAGGATCACCGATGCAGACTCCATAGGGCTGGTTTGTATTTCTAGCTAGAGTGTGCTGAGGCAGGGGCAGGTCTGCAAAGCACTTGGTCGTGATTTGGAGGACGGGTGCTGTAGGTGCGTAACTGTGCCGTGAGGCCACACACAAGAACTTTGTCAGAACATTTATTTCTAAATGACACAGGGGTACCACGAGGACTATGGGGCTTTGCCTAAGGTCACAAAAACAAGAGAGGTAAGGACACTTTTGCGGTACCACCCAGCTGTACCCCCTCCTTGATCCTGTTCTTTGGGGCTTAGCTGGCTTCTCCTGTCTCCCCACTGTCCTCTTTTTCTGAGACCTTGGTTGCTGTACTGTCTCCACCTCTTTCAGGGCTGTTTCCAGTAGGTCTCAGTGTCTCTACCAGTCTGGAATGCATGTCTCTCCTAGAAAGCCTTTCCCCCTTTAGGCCCTGGTTGTGTACGTGAAGGTTCAAAGGGACAGAGACTGTGTTTCTGAAACCTTGAGATGGCTGTGATGGAGTGGGCTCATCATAAGCCTAGAATCTTAGCATTTGGAAGGGTGAGGCAGGGAGATCCCCGAGTTCCCAGATAGCCTGGTATATAATAGGGTAAGTTTCAGGCTAGCCTGGGCTATAAAGGTAGAGATCCTATTTAAAGAAAAATATCAAAGCCAATCAACCAATCAGCCAATGGAAGATCAGAAAGGCTGGGCGTGTGGGTCAGGGTCATAGGAATTGACGTTGCAGGTTCAGTGGTGCGCGTTTCTTTCCCCAGCATCCAAACAAACAAAACAAAGAATGCCATATTTCTTTTATTTTTTATTTTATTTTTAAAGACTTATTTATTATATATAAGTACACTGTTGCTGTCTTCAGACACACCAGAAGAGGACATCAGATCCCATTACAGATGGTTGTGAGCCACCATGTGGTTGCTGGGAATTGAACTCAGGACCTCCGGAAGAGCAGACGTTGCTCTTAACTGCTGAGTCATCTCTTGAGCCCCTTCTTTTATGTTTTTTAAGACTTATTTATTTATTTAATGTACATGAGCACACCGTCGCTGTCTTCAGACACACCAGAAGAGGGCATCGGATCCCATCACGGATGGTTGTGAGCCACCATGTGGTTGCTGGGATTTGAACTCAGAACCTCTGGAAGAGCAGTCAGTGCTCTTAACCGTTGAGCCATCTCTCCAGCCCGAAAATCATATTTCTGCGCATCTCCAAGGCTAACCCTGGTCTAGGCTGCAGATATTCCTCATAGGCCACAGCCACCTCCTCACTGACCATATGTTTTTTTTTGTCCTGGTCCCTCTGTCCTTCCCTCTACTCTTGCCCCATTTCCCCTGGCTTCTCCCCAGCCCACTCACAGCCTGAAACTTCGACTTAGACCTCATCTGGGGACACCCTAGGTCCCACCCCATGCCTGTTTGCCTGCTTGCATTACGCCAGTGCAGATGTGTGGCCTCATCCTAAGGTCAGCTCCCAATGGACATAGGCATGTATTTTCCCTTTCCCACCCCAAAGTCACGTGACCTCTGTCCTTACTATTCACTGACTCACCCACTAAATTGGGGATGACCTATGGGGTGGGAACCAGCAGATTCAAGGTGACCACACCCTAGAGACTGAAACATGGCTGAACTCCTGGTCTCCAGAGGTCCAGGGTATAGAAAGCCAATAATTTGAGAGGTGGCAAGAGAGAATACATTTATATATTTGGGGACATACTGCATTCATTAGAACTTGGTGGGACTTTTCTTTTTCTTTATATTTGAAGTTCTTAGGCAAAGGCCCTTAGTAGCCCAGGCCCTACCATGTGGGATAAGATTGCCAGGGAAATGTTTAAATTATTTCACATACCAGCTAAGCTGGCATCCAGTAGGCTCAATATTCGTGTTCATTCTATAGACGACTCTCCCTGTCCCCAGTACCTTGGACTGAACCTAGGGCCTTGCACATATTAGGCACATTCTCTGTCTGTAGATTATAAAGCTATAATCCTGTTGTACAGGACTAGTCTCTGAGCAAAAGTGCAGCCATCTTTAGGAGTTTAACTGGGTTTGCTCTCCGAAGACTATCACAGCTAGGCCTGCTGAGTATTCATGTTTCCTCTTGGAAGGAGGGCCTAAGGGAGGGTCATGGTACCCTCATCTGACTACCCACACCCTCTCAGTTGTCTGCAATTCTGCCCTACTTCCTGTGGCCACTTGATTGATATGGGAAGGCCCGGGGTTATTAAGGATGGTACTGTGGTACTACTCCTGGGAATATGGTCCTGAATGGTAAAACAAAACAAAACAGACTGAGCAACCCATTGATAAGCCAGTAAACAATGTTCTTCCATGGTCCCTGCTTCTTTCTGTTCCAGCCCTGACTTCCGCGGATGATGGGCCACAATCTAATGGCTGTTGTCTTAGTCAGGGTTTCTATTTCTGCAACAAAACACCATGACCAAAAAAGCCAGTTGGGGAGGAAAGGGTTTATTTGGCTTATACTTCCACATGGCTGTTCGTCATGGAAGGAAGTCAGGACAGGAACTGAAACGTGGCAGGATCCTGGAGGCAGGAGCTGATGCAGACACCGTGGAGGGTGCTGCTTACTGGCTTGCTTCCCTTGGCTTGCTCAGTCTGCTTTCTTATAAAACTCAAGACTGGCAGCCCAGGGATGGCACCACCCAGCAATAACTAATTTAAAAAATGGCTTATAACTGGAATTTATGGAGGCTTTCTTTTTGTCAGTTTAGGCTTTCTCCTTCACCATAACTCTATCTTGTGTCAAGTGTCAATCAAGGCTATATCCATCACAAAGGAGAAATTAAACTGTTTCCTTCCCCAGCTGCTTAGGGTCACAATGATTTATCACACAATAGACACCAAAGGGCCTCCAGGTACACAGCCGTGGGGAGTGTTGGGTGCAAACCTTCCAGTGTGGCTGCTTTAAAGTCACCCATGCTTCTGCCTGCAGTCCCCCGCCCACTGCTCTGTGAGCAAGTCCAAGCCCTCACTGCTTCCCCATAGTGAGGTGTGGAATCCCAAATTGGTTCGCTGTTGGCACCATGGGAGGAGGGAATATGCATATTTTACATCTCCCGAAGGGACGAATTGCAGCAACAAAACCCTTCTTTCATTTCTACAGAACAGCATCTGTGTTGTTCAGGCTGACTTTGAGCTCTCTTGGTGTGATAGGCTGGCCTTTCTCCTGCCCAAGCTTCCTCCAGGCCTGAACTAACTGGTCTGGTTAACATTTTTTTTTTTTTTGATTCAAGTATGTATACATTTTTTTTCCTTGCAGTTACAAAATACTTGGCAGAAACAGCTTAAGCAGGGAAGAATTGGTTTGTCTCAGAGATCCAGAGGGCTCTGGCTCTTAAGGCATGGATAGCTTGTTCTTTGTTCAAATGGGGACAGGCAGGAGGCATTGGAAGCAGGTTAGAGCCAGTTATAACCTTCAAAGACCATCCTTCAGGACCCACCTCCCGGACCCCCACATGTGACTCCACAGCCTTCAAAATAATAGGAAACAACACAGGCCTGTGGAGAACACTTCAGATTAAAACTATAGGACACACATCATGAAAACACAGATATTAAGGTTATAATTCTCTCCATTTCCAATCAGCACATGTTCCTGTGTTTCCAGACCCTGGACTGTGGGGCTGTCTTGTGCATTCTCAGGGGTCTAGGACTGAAGGCAAGCTCTCAGGCCCAAGCAGGAAGGGCATGGCAGAGGCTGACACTGGGCCTTCAGAGTCTCCTACTTTTTGCTTGCTCTTCTTATTGCCTCTCCCGGCCATGACGATTTCATGTGGCCACCATAAAGACGGTGTCAGGTAGATATACACACCTGAAGCGTTTGTATGTGTGACCTGTGTGGTCATGGAAAACAGTACCATCACACACTGGGGGAGGAGTCTGAGGTAGCCAAGGCTTTCCACCTAATGATCCCTGCAAGGCAAGCTCTCTGATGACAGCGGGCCGGTGGGAGCCTTGTAGGTGATATCCTTTCTCCCTCGCTTTTGGGTGAAGGCACGGTTTAATGTGTGTAAAGTAAATGCTTCAACAGTGGACACCAGTCCCTACTCCTCATCCTCTGTTGTTGAAGCAGAGGCTTGTGTGTGAATTGGGCCTTGACCTGTGATCTGCATACTCTCAAAGGTCACAGCACAGAGGCTCACACTCGGTGTTCTAATGGTGGAACGAAAAGGGCAGGGTCCCACTGGCTACACCTCCCAGCTGTTGCATGGTCACACTGGTTACATGGTCCAGCTTTGGTGGAGTGCAGACTTGTGGTTCTGTGTGTCAGGACCAGACAATGGGGCAGTTTTAGTACTTGGGGACTCTTTCTGGATACAGTGCCTACTAGTGTGGAGGGTGGGTGGCATATGGCGAAACTGTGGACAAATCACAAGGGCACTGCCGTCATCATGGCAGCTGTGTGAACCAATGCCCATCCAACATTCTAGTCACACCTTGGTTCTTTTTTTTTTTTTTTTTTAAGAAGGCAACAACACTGACAATCCCTGCCCTATGTGTATGTGTGGGTATGTTTGTGACAGGGTATTATACTATGTACCCCTGGCTAGCCTGGTACTCATTGTTGACTTTGAATTCATGGCAATCCTCCTGTCTCAGCCTCCCAAGTAATTGTATTGCTGGTATGAGCCACTCTGACTGGATAAGCAACAAATGTGTATGACCATTGCTTCCCTGAGAATTGCTCCTAAGGCTTTGAGCACATTATGCCAGGGTCTCTACTACGAGACAACACCGGAGGTCTCCTTGTGTTTTTGACACAAGGTTTTTATGTGCACCTCAGGGTGGCCTGGAACGCATGAGCCTCTGCTCCAGAGGTTTCCTGAGCGCTGAGATTACAGGTGTGTGCCACCATGCCCAGTGACTGCTAATTATATTCTATACAAAGGGTGTTCCACATCATGTGAAGATATTTGAAGGTTCTAATGGCAAATAAATTAGGCAAAGTCCTGGCTTAAAAGGGCTATGGAGACACAAGAAATAACAGACATTGGTGGGGGAGGGCCATGAGGGAAACTAGCCAGTGTGACCATGCAACAGCTGGGACATATATAGCCAGTGTGACCATGCAACAGCTGGGACATATATAGCCAGTGTGACCATGCAACAGCTGGGACATATAGCCAGTGAAGAACAGAGACACATGTGGAGGATGAGGCTGACATGGGTTGAGAGACTATGGAAAGAAATAATTCTAGTGCAGACACTGAGAGTAGAGCAGAGGCACATTTGAGCAGTCTAGAGTGGACGGACAGGCGCTGGGCAGGGGGAAGCTTGGGGCCATCAGGGAGGGTCATGGGAATTCCGCTGAAAAGCATGACTTAACATCAAGTTATGGGGAAGTTATTTGTGGGTTTTTAGTGGTTATAAGGACGGAAGTCTGAGTCACATTACTCTATGTGGCCAAGTATGGAGTCAATGAAGCTATGGGAGATCTAAGTCATGACTGGGCAGTTTCTGTGTGGGAGGATGAGGGCAAGAGATGGGACTCTGAGAATAAGATCTGGGATCACTGGACACTTGAGTTCTTATGTAAGTTGACATCCAGTAGGGCTTCAAGAAAGATTGGGTTGGGGTGTGAACAAAAGGGAGGAAGCAAGGTATAATTGGGCCTTGGATCTGAGTTACAGAGACAATGAGACAATTTCCTGAGGTAGGTGTGGGTGTACTTACATGGAGAGGTCAAAGGGTAGTGTTTTCACACCAACCTTCAGTGAGCCTCTCCCACGACCAGGTTTTCTGGAGACAACTGGGGAACCAAAAGGATCAAAACACAGCTTTTTTCTTACTGAGCTTTTAATCCAGTTGGAGGGAGGAAGATAATGAAATCACACGTTCTCTTTGGTTGACAATATGTGATTTTGTAAGTCTCAGATGTAACCTGAAGTTCTGGCTGTGACCACACATGGAGGGAGGTTGGGAGAGAAGTCCGAAGACAGGGCTAAAGGCAAACCAGCATACACCTGTCTGGGCGATAAAGAGCCACTGAAGGAATTTAAGGAGTGGCCAGGAAGGTGGTGGGGTTGGAAGAGTGGGGATAAAGAGTTCTTGGGTGGGGAATGGTTATCCATGTTAAATGCCAACTGAAGGGAGAGGAATGACAGAAATTTGGAGAAACAATCTTGGGAGTTGAGCATCACTTGGTTGAGCTGCTGAACGCTGTCCTGGAGGCAGAAGCAATGTAGCATTTCGCATCTCATTCCATCCCAGCCAACCGGTGCTGTCCTAGTCCTTCTCACTGTGCCTGGTCCTTAGTCAAAAGTTATGTCCCACTTTTAAGCTTCTGTTCCTCCATCCTCTTTTCCCCAATTTTCTCTCTCTCTCTTCCACCTGGGGCTCAGCCTGATGGAGCAAAGGGAGAAAAAACATGTATTCTGTAAATGCGCAGAAAGGCTGAAGCCTTCTGTGTATCCACCTTGGTGACTGGAAAACATCTTTCCTCGTCGAAATCTCCCGAGACCCAGAATAGCGAACCCTCAGGGCCCGCTCTGGATTGCCTGCTGCTCCAACGCTGTCTCTTCTGTAGTCCGTCTGTGCCTGCCTACTTGGCTGCGTGTCCTTCACAGCTTATGAGAAATGACCATGAGTGTTACTGACTCTAATTTTGATTTGTCTAGCACTGTTGTGGATGGGATCTATTTAGGTCATCCATTAAAGGACTGTAAGTTTAATTACATGGACAATTCCAATATGGTTGTTGGGACCCCCCCCATTAAATTCATATTACAGATATTTAACAGATGTCTTAATGAGGCATTATACCTAAGAAGCCCTTGGAGACACACCAAGAAGCACCTTTTGAAGCACTTCTCACTCCAGTCAAGTTGACATTAGCCATCCCATTACTCTACACATGTCCAACCAGTCTGATGCCAGTGGAACTAGAACTTTGGCTGACACAACTGCAGAACTCTGGATACTGTGGCTGCTGCCCTAAGTCCATAAAACTCAGGAAAATGAGCTCGGAGTGTAGCTGATGAGTTGGCTGGTGGCACACCAAAGGGACCCCAGAGAACCCCAGGCCGTTTGTTTGCTGACGGAGTCCAGGCTGGATACTGACACCTTCCTGGGTGAGACAGCCACCTTTTTCTAATTAGGAACATTTCACAGCAGTTACTGTGGTGTGCAGTAGGGCCCTTCAAATTCCTATGTCGTAGCCCTAACCTCCAATACGACTGTTTGGAGATAGGATCTTTAAGGAGACAAATGGCTCATGATGTTAACTTGATGGACCAGTATCATTGTAAGAGGTACACTAGAACTCCCCTTTCCTGAGGACAGACCATATGAAGAATGGGAGGTGGCTGTTGACCAGTCAGGTGTTAGCAGAAACTCTGACAACAGCGAGCCCTCTTTAAGGTGCCAACTGCTCTACCCATTGGCTTCTTTCGGCACCCTCCCTGGCTCCCATTCCTATAGTGCATGGCTTACATTCAATAGAGCTAGCCATCTTTTCTACCACAGATCCTGTTCCTTGGAAACTGAGTCACGAGTGACAAGTACCATACCACCCTCCATGAAGCCCCGAGCTGTAGGGATTTGGCTGGTCATGCTCCATGTGGTCCCTTGGGGACGGGTTAGTGATACAGCAACATATTCTCAACAAGGCAAAGAGCAGACTGTGTGGCAGGTGAGCATCGCATTGCCTTCCCAGAGAACATCCTTAGTGGGTCAATGGAAACTTGAGTTGGGGCTGGCACCAGCAAGTTTTCTGGGACATAACTGTTTATGAAACATAGTGTGCCTTTTACATCCCAGAGGGGTGTGGATCAACAGTTCTGCCTGGAAATTATATTACGCATGCAGTTTCATCCAGGAAGAACAGCAGTCACTGTACACAGAAGACGGCGTTCCTTGGTAGAAAGCCAGGTAAATAAGGGACATATACATACTTTATTTAGTTATTTCTTTCACCTTCCTGTGGGTGTCCTGCTGGGAAGCCCATGACCCTGGAGCCAGGCTACCTGGTTCAGATCTCAGCTTTTCTTACCCAGTCAAGACCTTGGGCAATGCTTACTTTCAGGGTAAGAGTCCACATGTGTCCTCCTCCAGGGTGGTAGTGACTCTCTGATAACAGTTATCAGGTGGACTCAGGAAGTGCCATGGGGAATGTCTTGATGACACAGAGCCAGGGTCTAGTTAGCTTCTGTGGTACATAGTGCTGTGTTAGGATCTTCACTGCTGTGAAGACATACCAACCTAATAAAGGAAAATATTTAATTGGGGGCTGGCTTTCAGAGGTTTAGTCTGTTATCATCATGGTGGAAAGCATGGCAGCATACAGGCAGCCATTGTGCTGGAGAAGCTGAGAGTTGTACATTTTGATCTGGAGGCAGCCTGGAGACTATATTCCAGACTGTGCAGAGATGGAGACCACACATGAGACCTCAAAACTCACCTCTCCAGTGACACACTTCCTCCAACAAGGCCAGACCTAACAGTGCTGCTTCCTATGGGCCAAGTTATCATTTTAAGTATCCACACAGTTACAGGAGTCTATAATGGGGCCATACCTATTCAAAGCACCATAGGTGCACTTTGATTTCTGGAAGTAGGCATTCTGTCTTCCCCTCATATGAAGAATGTCAGCCTCACTCATTTCTCTTCCACCCAGTATGGTCTTTCAACCCAGCATAAGCACTGTAATTTGAATCCATTTATACCTGTGGTCTGGTTTTATCATTATCTGAATAACTGATTTAGCCAAAATGTTCAGGATACACAGAAGAGCAAAGACAGAACCTAAATGTTCCCCCACTTTCTGCTGTTGTTCACTGCTCTTCAGCCACGCTGCGTTCCCTGGACTGAAGGCGGCTACAGCCAGAGGCTCTTCAAGAAAAAGTGAATATTTAGGGTGTTTTCAGTTCTTGGGTGTCATCTGCCTCCAGTGGCAGAGTTCACAAGTCAATTGTTCCCTTTGCTTTGAACTTCTTGGCAGACCGCTCACTTGCCCGAAGCTGAAATTTGCTTCCATAAATGTAGGAAATGAAGTCATCAATTTCTATGGTGAACACACAATTTAGCTTGGGGATAACTGAAGGGAAAAAGAGAAAAAAGACAGTCATTTTTATGTAGCGCATTGTTCACAGATGGCTGTATTAAAGTGAGACAGGTGTGGTGGCTGCACCTTTAGTGCCTGCACTTAGGAGACAGAGCTGGGCGGCAGGCAGATCTCTGGAGTTCAAGGACAGCCTGTTCTACACAGCACATTCCAAGCTAGACAGGGCTACACAGTGAGGCTGTCTTTTAAAAAGTGTATAGGGATGTGGTGATCCAACTCAGAAGTACTAAGGAAGACATGGGCTGTTTGATTTAGACTAAATATAACTCAGTGCCTAATTATAGGTTTTGAGGTGATTAACTCCCATGACTGAAGGCTCCCAGACCCACCACCAGATCTGGTTTTCCATACAGTTTGCACTGGTTCTTGGATTTGTGCTCATGGGAAACTTGCATACCACTTCCTTAGACTTACCGTACAAAGAGAAGAACATACAGGGATAGAAAAAGAATGGAGCATGCTAAAACTCAAGTGTCCCAGCAAGGGTGCAGCTCTTAGAACTCCAGGTCCAGGCTGCTTTGGTTCCTCCTGCCTTTCTTTTACTCACTCATCTGAGAGGTGGTGACCTTGGCAGGTAGAGATCTCAAACAAACCTGGGTCCAAGAAACAACCAACCAGGCAGTTCTGTCCTGTTCATGGACAGGCTCCTGGGAGAGCCACATAGGCAGGGTCTTTCTCTGTAGTCCATAGCATGTAGGCACCTACAACCTGTGTGACTCTGCAGCCAAGCGAACCTGGGAACCTCAAGGAAGGGAGATATAGTGACATCTGACACCCCGGGACAAAGCACACACCTTTCAGCTGGTCTTCTTTGGTGATGATCTTGAAGACATGCTTGGTCTCCTGCAGGAGGATTCCTGTAACTCCCACATAGGAGGGGCACTTGGATTTCGTGACTGCAAAGGAGAAAGGCACTTGAAAGTAAGGCCTGGGTGGTGTTGGCAGTCACTGCCAAGCCTCAGGGACAAGACGCCTGGCTCTTCTAAGCTAAGGAAGAAAGTGCCCAGAAGATAGCGTCTCTTGGGCAGTGCCGAAGCTAGCAAGAGCCCAGACTTCCTAACCCCTTGTGCTTCACGACCTCTTGGCTGTTATTAGGTGTCCTTTAGTTTTGGGAAGGGTTCTGGAGATGAGCAGTAATACACAGAACCAACAAAAGTGTCTCTCCTTCACGTTTGGGCCTCCTGAACGCTGCCTAAAATGCAGTCCTTCTGTAGTGCTGCCCAGCAATGGGTGAGTCCTGCTTCCGTGCAGTCAGCATCCACAGAAGGAACTCTGTGCCTAGCGAGTTAGGTGGGTGCTGGGGCACTGAATGAGATGGCTTGTATTCTGCTCCTGTGGAGCTGAAGCTGTCACGGGGGCCAGGGTAGAGTAAAACATGGGCAATTCCACCTCTTGATACTAATAATGGCTATGAGGAAACTAAGAACTGGAGGAGGAAACTTTAATGCTGGTGGACTCTCAGGAAGTGACATCAGGAAAGGGAACCAAGGCACGTGAACCTAAGGACCCCTTGGCTGGATGAAGGACCCAAGCAAAGACACATGGTGTGTAAGCTACAAAGTGGCCAGCCACAGGACACTGAAGATATTTTTCTCTGACTGGAATGGGAAGGTGCTAGAGGCTCACAAAAGGAAAATGGCAGTCTGAAGTCTGACTACGGCCTCCATTCTGGGTGTTTAATCCTGTGGTGTATATGGGAATAAAACAGTAAGTGACTTTGGTAGGGTGTGGGGCAGCGAGAGGAAGTACTCACAGCAACTTGAAGGAGTGGGAGTTAGGTTAGATTTGGGAACTAGGTGTGTTAATGGATTGAGGTAGAGGATTATGAAGAGGTAATCTGTATGTACTTCCTAGGTTTCTAGCCTGAACAAGCTGTGCTATCATAGGAGATGAGGCAAGCAGGTCAGAGACAGCTGACCTCGGGGGACCAAGGGCTTTGCGTTGGATAGGTACTTTGAGGTATCATGGGATGAAGGAGTCTGACAGTCATCAGAAAGTACTGTACTGGCAGTGACCCCTTGGAAACCATGATGAAAGGGAATCTGTGCCCAAGCAAATTGTTAGAGGATAGATTCCAACAGTGTGAGCAGAGGCACAAAGAGACCACTTAGTGTGTGTCCAACAAGGGTTGGGTCAGGTCACGACCATCTCAGATCCTCAGTGCTTGTGACTTAGAGATAGCTCAGGATGCAAAGTGACAGATGACAGGTTGAATACTGTGGCACACACTTACACTGAGTAACAATCTCCAGATGACCACATGCTGTCATAGAAATTACCTGAAATAACGGCACCATGAAGATCTGCCTTCAGGAGCTTGGCCTGAATCATCTGTGGCTGCCTAGGAGGTGAAGAGATCCCGTACAGAAGAGTAGTAAGACAAAAACAGGATGACAAACACCCACAGCCCACTGGTTTCTCACAAAGTATCTCTAGTATTCTCAAGACTTGGCATCTCCTTCCATGGCAGGTTTCAGAAATAATACTCACGTGTCTGGCTTGAGCCCATTGCACAGGTCACGGATGTACTGTTTCCAGAGTTCATGTAGCGGGAGGAAGAGACTGTACCTGTCATAAAGTCAGGAACAGGCAGAACGTCAGCTTGGCATTTCCAGTGCTCAGCAGAGCAGAGCTGGGCTCCAGGCTGAGCGTAAGCATGAGGGAGCACTGGAGACTGTGCAAGGCCAAGGCTCCTCAAAGATCCAAGCATCTCCCAAACCCTATTGAACCTCAGTTTCTTCTCTGGCAGGACCTTTCCAAGGCTAAGTATCGGCTCTCAAAAAGTGGTCCTTTGCCTAGGCACCCATCCTCCTGGCCAGATGCAGGTATGACGGTGGAGCCACTGGCTCAGACTCCAAAGAACATCTGAAGGTGGCGGTGTACCATCGGCTATAATCACCCAGGTTCCTTTCACCCACATTCCTTAACCCACACTTACAGGTTAAACTAACAGCCCTTGGGAGGTACAGTCCCTTCTTTAAGGTGACAGGACTGTGTAGGAGGCGAGGGTAGAGCCTGACAAGCACTTCCTTCAAGGAACAAAGTGAGGCAGATCCTTGGCAACGTGACGCTCTCATACCGTCTGGGACATAGAAAGCTATGTGGCTGAAGAGTACTCTACAAAGCCAGGAAGCAGTGGCTACACACACAAACTCAGAACTATCTCAAAAAAGACATCCTCCCACAAGACAGTGACTGTGCCTTTCAGAAGGTCTGGATGAGTAGGCCGACCATTCCTTGGCAGTAACCTCTGAGTGGGCGATACTGTCTAGTTATATTCAAAGCTGCAGGAAAGTAAGTACACATTAAGGCATATCACTTCCTCTTTTCTAGAAAGCTCAAGGTCAAACAGCCTGTTGCCATGGGGAACAGACTCACTTGTTAATGAGGACAGAACAGAAGCTCAGTGATGAGAACCCTCAGTCTCACCAATGCCCACTTTTTAGAGGGCAAGCACGGGAACGAAAAAATAGGTAGGGGAGGCTGCCCCCTTGTGGCAAAAGGCAGAGGAGAACCCGAGCCTATGTGGGCACAGGTGTCCAGTGAGCTCAGGGCTCCCATCTACACCCTGACAAAGAAGACTAGGCAATGGTGGATGGCAAGCCCTTTAGGAAAGATGGGCATACCTCTGTTGCTCTGGTTTAATGTCAAAGAGCCGCATGTCTCTCCTCTGTTTGGCAGAGAGGCCTTTGGATTTCTTCTTTGGCCGTGGCTTCGGTTTCAGGCGAGTGAAATATTCCAAGACCACAGCCTTGCGCTGCAGATGGCTCTCACAGTCTTGTTGGCTCATGTGAGGTACGCTCTGCTTCAGGAAGGCCCGCACAAAGGCCTCTGCCCGCTGGGTTCCCAGCTCCTGCTCAGACACATAGCGGTGATGTTCACGGTTCTCCTGCCCACAGACACCAGGACGCTCACACCCTGTTCCAGAGAGCCACTATCTCTGATGATTCATCTCCCTACCCACCGAGACTCACGACTCTCTTCTGCCAAGTGTTTGCTACACACAAGATGTAAAAGAAACTCATGTGCTAACTGTGACTCTGTCCCACACTGCAGCCAGATCAAACACTGACTTCCTGTCCTGCTTCTTTGAGGTTCCTCTACTGAGGATTCAAAACCTATTGTAATTCAGTACTTCTCTAATCCTTATGGGGAAGGAAGCTTGAGACATGGATGATACAGGTTAATCAGTCGTGACCACAAGGCCAGCTTAAAGGGGAAGGGTGCTGGGGTTCTTAGGAAAATGAGCCACTCCAGTACTAGGGAAAGCTGCCTGGGGATTCCAGGAAAGTCAAGTCCTTTGAGGAGGAATTCTGAGAGTAGACATCATAGTCCTCTTTAATCACTTGTCCACTGGAGTTGCAGCAGCAACAGTGTATTCCTCACTGGGCAACAGGTACCTCACTTGGCCTCCATCAGCTGAAACCCTGTTACCTGAGGACCAACCTCTTCCCTGGGCCACTTGCTGGGCTCTTTTTGCACTAACCACACAGCAAAGACAAGTCTGGGCTCACTGCCAGCTGCAGGTTATCCTACGAATAGTGACTTCTACCCTCTCTATGCTAAAGCAAGGGAGTAAAGAACAGAATACACAACCTTCAAGGTACCTGAAGGCAGAGATGGCTCAACAATCCATCACTGATATGAGGACAATTCGGTTGTTTTAAATATCTACGTGGTTTCTCTCTCACTGGGAATTAAAAATTGAAGGCCAATTGGCCTTTTAAAATTCTTAATTTCAAGGCTATGTTCTCATTAGGAGTCACGGGTGAAGCTTTCGCCCAAACGACAAAGCATCCTGAAGTATCCGGACAGAATTTGTAACATGCGCTTAGGAAGTGGGATGAACACTGACCAGGCTCTGGTTTCAGGTGGGCACAGGCTGTCATTTCCTACAGAGTGGGAGATGAGAGAAAATCAAGGGGTCCAAGTCCCTCAGAGCTGACTCTGGTACCCTAAGAAAGGAGTCTGGCTCATGAAGACATTAGCACAAAAGGTTTTTTTACTACTATACAGACTATAAAGATGTGGAGTAATCCATGGGAAAGGACAGCTATACCAGCCTTAGAAGATACTGAGCCACTTTTGTCATCACCTCTGAAAGACTGTACCTGCACATCGTGGTCCTTGGCTTCTCTGTGGGAAAAGGCATGGTAGATCACAGCTGAGGGACGAAAGACAAAAACAAGGAGAAAGGATTATTCCTGTTAGGAACGAGTATAACAGCCAAGGCTTTTCTAACTATGATAAGAACTACACTCATTCGGAGAAGACTGGGTTAGCATGAAAAAGAAAAACTTTTGGACGATCCTTTTATCTCACGCTGCAGTGTTGGAGGACTAATGACAGGGGAGTGTAATGTATGCTAGGCAGGTGCTTGACAATGGATATAGAGCCCAACCCTCTTCATTTAAAGAGAAGGTCTTGCTTTGTATCCTAGGCTGGCTTCCAACCCACATCAGTCCTGTCTTGGGCTCCCAAGTGCTAGCTGCTGGGATCATATACATATACCACCACACTTATCTTGGATACCTCTTAGTCTTTCCTCTTGCCAACTTTGTCCTAGACATCCCCTGTTTTTAGAACGGCACCCCTCAAAGCTTCATGTGTTTAAGAATCACAGGGATCTTATTAGAATTTAGGGTTTTGGTTCCTACTGCAGACTCTGCATGATCAAAAAATTCCTCAATGAGTCACAATGAGAGTTGATCTGATTTTAAACACCCAAGAGCCACTGGGCAGTGGCTAGTAAGTCTAGACACTAAAAGGGAGATGATATTAATGAGTAAGGTGTATACAATTAAAACACTACATTCTGCTGACTACAAGAGGCTTAAAACAGATTTTTCACCCTTTAAAATTTATAGTGTATCCAGATAAAATACAATGTCTTTTTCCAAACTCTAAATACTATCTCCATTATGCCAAAAAATCTCATTAAACCTTAATGTTCCTGTTTTTTATTTGTTTGGAGGAAATCATCATGGTGGTATTGGGGCACAGACTACAGGAGTAAATGGGAAAAGGAAGGGCTCATGACCAGAAAATGCAGTTCACACTATACCCTATACATTTCACTTCTGAGCTAGGTGTTTATTCCATCCCTTGAGAAGTAGAGGCCAAGCTGGTTTTTACACAGTGAGTTACAGGCCAGTCAGAAGAACATAGCTGACCGTATCCCAACAGTAACAACAAGAAACAAAAAACTCCATCTGTTTCTCTGAGGACATGCATGACCAAGCAAACAAACCAAGGTACTCAAACGTTTTATATGCAGAATCTAGTTCTTTCTTGAACAATGAATTGAAAAGAACTTTGTTTTATTGACCCCAGATGCCTAGCATCAAAGCGGAACGTCTTTCTGCAACAGGCAATAGGTATGAAACACACATAACTTGTCAAGCGGTTGAGTGAGCATACATTTATTTTAATGTCACTGATTAATTCTAAGCAACTTTAAACAGCAGTTGTTCCTTGTTATGCACATAATAAAGTTGTAGCTGACACGTGCTAAGAAACGTGTTCTCGGATAAAAGGGCATGGATTGGGGTGTGAACCACAAGATCAGAGGCTCAATCTTTACCATTATCCCCTCTCTAATACTGCTCCAGTGCTTGATTGGCCTTCTGGCACAGGTCTTTTCGGCTCAAATTCCAACGCCTTAGGTGTGTGATACTACCCTTCAACAGATTTTTACAGGGGCAAGGGTGAAAAGCCAGGAGCGGGCCCTTGATATAAGTTATACGGGAAGGTAGTGGCTAAGTCCGATTAAGGACTTGGACCTACCTCTTCTAGTTCCCCTGAGAGGCCCCTGAGAACACACACACTAGATCCCGACGTCCATTCATTTCACAAACCAACTTCCAGCTCCCGTACCTCTATCGTCTCACTCCGGCCCCATTCAGCATCTCTCATCCCACTTACACTTCATGGTCGGTCACCTTCCGGAGCGCTCTGACGATGTCTCCTCCAGCCTTCACTCATTCCTTTTCTTTCTTCGCCTCGTTCAGTGGCTTTCTCCCGCCGGGATGCCTTCTTGTTTAAATTTCCACTGGAAAAATCCGAGAAGCCCAAGAAACAATTCATAAAGTAGACGGACTTGTTCCAGCAGGCGTCAACGGACGGCGACCGGATTCCGGATCGGGCGCCTCTCTGACGTCATCGGCGTGATGGCATCTCTGTGCGTCTGTCTCTGGCAGCACATGCGCCTTGGGGTTATCTCTGTGGCTGAGGCAAGGGCGAGGAGTGCAGGTTCGTTCGGTTTGCAAGTGTCTGTGGCTGGAGCAGTCGCGTTGGGGGTCAGGATTAATGAAGTATAGCGAGGCGAGCTGGCATAGAGAGGACGCGAGGTAGATTGGGGACTAGGGAGGACACAAGTGGACTGGGGAATATCGGCGGTAACGACTGTAATGAAGCCTTAGAATTCCATTTGCCTTAAAAAAAAATCATTTATGTGAGTACACTGTTGCTGTCTTCAGACACACCAGAAGAGGGCATCAGATCCCATTACAGATGGTTGTGAGTCACCATGTGGTTTCTGGGAAGTGAACTCAGGACCTCTGGAAGACCAGTCAGTGCTCTTAACCGCTGAGCCATCTCTCCGCCCCCCTCCCCCCTTAAAGTAAGGGGCTCACAGTGTGGCCCTGGGTGACCTAGAATTCACTCCCGACATTACTAGTCATACTTTGTACTGGTGGCCAGGGATTTACCTCTGTTTCTGCTACAAAATTCTTTTACAACCTCGTTTAAAAGTCTCTTTCTTATGAGTAAAAAAAGATGTTTACTTGGTGTCATAAGCAAGAAGGTAGATAAGGGTAGTCAGTGTATCTAGCATAACAAAAGTTACATTTTACTATGCTGAGGGTCATCACATAGGTTCACATTCTAAATTCCTAACTAAGCCTATCTCCCCAAGGCTAACCCTCCTGTGTGACTTACCTTAGCTGAAAGTCAGGTCCAGTCTCTAACAAGTCTTTGATTTGAGGGTCAGGATCCTGGGGGAGATGCTCCAGCCCCAGGACAGATCAAGGTGTCTTTTCTCCAGATGTGCAGGGCAGAGCATTGCTCTTGGTATCTGCTTATATACTGTCCACTGCTTGTCATGGAGTTCTAGGACCGTGTTTGGTTGTCTTGAGTGAGTGATGTAGCTGGGTTCTGGTTAAGAGGTGCTGCCTTGGGTGTACTGGGGTACCTTGACTAAATGTTTTCATGTCTAAAAGTCCTCTCTTTTCTCCTCCTCATCCTCTTCCCCACGTGTGTGTGTGTGTGTGTGTGTGTGTGTGTGTGTGTGTGTGTGTGTAAAATTATTTATAGAGGTCAGAAGAGAACTCCATTGGATCCCAAGTTACCTGTGGTTTGGAGTCACTCAGTGTGGGAGCTGGAACCTTTGGAAATGTAGCCAGCGCCCTTGATACTGGAACTATCTCCCAACCTCCCAGAATCTTTTAATCCCTTCATTTTTTTTTCATTAATTTATTTAGTTATTCACTTTACATCCTGGCTGCTGCACCCCTTCCCAGTCCCACCCTCATATCCCTCCCCCATTACCCTCTCTTCCTCTCAGTATATCAAAACCCCTCCCTGCACCCCCATCCCCGGGGATCAGCCTACCCTGGGACATCAAACCACACAGCAGGACTAAGTATGTTCTCTCCTACTAAGGCCCAACTAGGCAGCCCACCTAGGGGACGGGGGTCCAGTGACAGGCAACAGAGTCAGAGACAGCCTTTACCCCAATTGTTAGGGGACCCACATAAAGACCAAGCTGCACATCTGCTACAAATGTGTAGGGAGCCTCCATCCAGCCCCCTGTGTGTTCTTTTGTAGGTTTAGTCTCTGTCAACCCTCAGGGCCTAGTTTAGTTAACTCTGTTGGTATTCCTGTGGCGTCCTTGACCCTTCCAACTTGCTCAAGCCCGTTCACAACTTTTCCACAAGACTTCCTGAGCTCTGTCTGATGTTTGGCTATGGGTCTCTGCATCTGTTTTCATCCACTGCTGGATGAAGCCTCCCAGGAGACAGTTATGATAGGCTCCTGTCTGCAAGCATAACAGAGTGTCATTAATAGTGTCAGGGGTTGGCCATTCCCTCATCCTCTGCGCCATCTTTATCCCTGCACATCTTGTAGGTAGTACAAGTTTTAAGTTCAAGGTTTTGTGGATGGGTTGATGTCTACTTCCCTCCACCCGAAGTCTTGCCTGACTACAGGATGTGGCCACTTCAGCTCCATATACCTCACTGGCTGGAGTCTTGGTTACAGTCAACCTCAGACTCCTGGAATCTCCCCATTCCCAGGTCTCCAGCTAGTCCCAGAGATGTACCCCATCCATATCTGTTCTCTCTCCTGGCTCTCTCCTGCCCCACCCCACACCTTATCCTCATCCCTCTTCCCCTCCATACTCCCTTCCCACCCGGTTCCCTCCATCCACATCTGAATTCTATTTTATTTCCACTTTTGAGTGAGACACTACATCCTCCCTTGGACCCTCCTTATTGCCAAGTTTCTCTGGCTCTGTCGATTTTCGCATGATGATCCTGTACTTTATGGCTAATATTCACTTAGAAGTGAGTACACACCATATATGTTCCATCACCAAATTCCACAGTGACAGAGAAGGACGGACTTCAGAGAGTTGACCTCTGACCTCCAGACTCGTGCACTAGCATTCACGCACGCGTGCCCACTCCAGTCAGTACCAGCATGCTTCTAGATCTAACATGTTGCTACATTAGTGCAGGTCCCTCTTGCTGCCTCCAGATCCTCAGGCTGTCATAGGGAAGACCGAAGAGCATTTTCATCTAGGAACTCGAGAATAAGCTCCAGTTATTCTTCCAAGCACAAGTGTCTGAGAGTCAAAGTCAGGACATGACTTGAAGTAGATGCTTTTCTTTCATTGCTTCTACAGTTATTATGTGGTCGGTTGGCATGTGTGTCACAGCACATTTGTGGAGGTCTAAGGACAGCTGTAGGAGTCGATTTTGTCCCTTTACTATGCATGTCCCTGACACTGAACCCTTGTCATCAGGCCAGGCGGCAAGCACATATACCCACTGTTTTTGTTAAGGTTTCTACACTGTGATGAAGCACGGTAACGAAAAGCAGCGTAGGGAGGAGGGGGTTTATTACTCTTAAGTATCCAGAGCCACAGTTTATGCATGGAAACCAATGCAGGGCCTGAAGCTGGGCAGGAATCTGTTCTTATTAAAGCTTTATTTATATATTTTATATATTTGAGCGCTCTTCTTAAAGATTTATTGGTTTATTTTATATATGTGAGGTACACTATCACTGTCTTCAGACACACCAGAAGAGGGCATCAGATCTCGTTACAGATTGTTGTGAGCCACCATGTGGTTGCTGAGATCTTAGTTCAGGAGCTCTGGAAGAGAGCAGCCAGTACTCTTAACTGCTGAGCCATCTCTCCAGCCAAGTTCTGCCTGTTTTCTTATGGACCCTACCCAGGCCCACCTGCCCAGGGGCAGGACCATATACAATGGACTGGGCCCTCCCATTATCAATCACTAATTGAGAAAACTTCCTGAAGGTTGTGGAGGCACTTTCCTCAATTGAGACTCCCTTCTCTCAGATGACTTCAGCTTGTTTCAAGTCCATACAAAACTAGCAAGCACACCCACTGAACCATCTTGTCAGCCCCTTAGTTGTTCTGTTGCTGCTGTGACACCAGAGGCACAAGTGAGCAAAGGCATATTTTGGCTGGTGTTCAGAGCTCTGCAGTGTGTAGCAGCAGGCAGGAATGTGGAGTAGCTTGGTTTGTGGCACTGGCTGCTCATACCATGGCTGACCTGGAAGGACAGAGTACCCAGAACCATGCCTGGACTATAACCTTCCTAATCATCTACTTCTGTCAGGGAGGCTGGGCTTCCTAAAGTCACCATAGCCTTCCCAAATAGCACCACCAGCTAGGGAACAAGTGTTTACAACAGAAGCCTCTGGAAGACATTGCAGATTCAAACCATGTGTTCCAAAAGTGAACGATACTCATTCATCTAATGACTCCTAATGTCCCTATTGACAGCGTGAATTACTTTCAGTAGCTCACTTTTCACTTTCGGACAAGGAAAATAATTTCTACCGGATTCCTAGTCAGGAGTTTAAAAAAAAGAGTGATTTAAAAGAACTTATCTGCAAGCATGCAATAATAATCAGAATGCCTTGTTATGAGAATGGTAATCTACTAAATCTCATTCCTCTTTTATTTCATTTGTTGTATGAAATATGGATACACACATGCATACACGGGCCTCAGCCTGCCCAGTGACAGGCGACAGACCATCACCATCAAACCACATTCTGTTTCTTTTAAATGGTTGTGTGGGTGTGAGAGAGACAGGCGCTCTTGTGCTCCTGTGTGTAAACAGCTTGAGGACAACAGTGGGTGAGTTTTTCTCACTAAAAATGTTTGAAACCAGAAGTGTCTCGCACTTAGGAGTTTTCTCGACTTTTGGAGTATCAGCATGGATTTGCTGATTGGACAGTCCTGATCTGAAGTTTTAAAGCTGGAGATTGAGCTGAGATCTGAAGGTTTTACAAGATATTTTGGATTCTGGGTTACTTTGGATGTTGGATTGGGGATTCTCCTGTGCTTTCTTCATAGGGTGACTTGGGATATTCTGAGACAGCACTGCTCGACAGATGAGACCCTGCTTTCTCAGTGCCCTCAAAAGTACAAGGCACAAGACTGAACTTCCTGGACCCGCTGGGCACTTGATGCAAATACTGGCCTCAGTAGAGCGGACTGGCCAGTGGGGCTGGAGGTTTTGGATAGAGGAGAACATGGACACCGTGGTACCAGCATCCCCCAGGTTGGTTATTTATTCTGTCTCTGTGTGTGCATGTGTGTGCTCACCATGCATGTGGAGGTCAGAAGACAACTTACAGCAGTTACAGTGTTCCTTCTCTTATGTGAGTTTAGAAGATTGAACTCCAGTTGTCAGGCTTGGCAGCCAGCTTCTTGACTCCCTGATCCGTTTTGCTGGCCCCCGTCTTCTACTTTAACAGGGTTGCCCAAAGCCATGAGAAAATCAAGAGACTAACACCCAACCTTCCATCCCTCACTCTATGTTGTTATGCCTCATAGTGGTGGGGATGGAACCCAGGTTTCCTACTTGCTGCTTGACAGCTCTACTGTGGAATTTGCACTAGTTTGACTCTGGGCATATCTGCTGGGTAACCCCTTTCCCATATTGAATAAGCAGATACATTGGCAATAGAAACTGCAGGCCCGATCGATCACATGCACACCCATGCTCCAGAGCAGGCACTGTACTTTAATACTTGGAACTGTTAACAGTAGAAACTACGATATGTGCATAGATAGTCCAACATCAGTTTTCAAGTGCAAGTCGGGCTGACCTCATAGAGTAAAGCTCTGTGTGTGTGTGTGTGTGTGTGTGTGTGTGTGTGATGGGTTCACAGGAATTTGATCCTGTTTAGATTGGGAGGAATTCTCTTGATCCTGGAGGGGTTTCCAGGGTCCTCCCTGTAGGCTGCACAGGCACACACTCAGTTCACACTTGTACTCTCCTTTCTGACAAATTTAGTGTCAGACAAGTAACTGCTATCTGCAGGCCTCAGATTTCCCTGTGCAGCTTCCAGCTGGTTTGTGACACTGGGAAACGAGAGAGAAAGGAGTGAAAGTAAAAAGTAAGGTGTGGCTGTGTTTCTTGTGTCCTAACCCCTGGTTGGATGGAAGAGACCTACCTCCCATTGAGTTACTTAAGCCTCGTTCTGGGAGGCAGAGAGCCCCCAGCACAGCTGCTGCCAACAGTTTAAAAGTCATGTGCTTTCTGAGAGGTGGAAATAAATACCTTTAGCTTCTTCTGCCTCATCTGTCCTTTAATGTGTTGAATGAAGCTTAAAATTGAAAAAAAGCTTTAGAGGAATATATGGAAAATCAATGTGGAAAATATGCAGAAGCAAGAAACTTCAGGAGAAACCAGGAGAGAACCCATCAGACATAGGAAACTGCATGTGAGGCCAGGAGAGGGCAGAGCTGTAGATGTCCCAGATGCCTGAACTGGAAGAAAGAGCCATGAGATACAATGGCAAACTTATAAAATAGCTTAGAGGAAAAGATATGTTGTGGTAAATATTAAAATGGTTCTGTTGTTACTAGTCTCACTCTGTGGGAGCCACACCAGGTGCCAGGAGCTGCTACAGCCACACCAGTGCAAAGCTGGAGTGCAATCTCCTAAGTGGTTAGTTCCCAAGCCTGGTACCCACACATCTTGTTCCACAGGCCCGGTAAAAACATAACTCCACAATTATTAACTTATCAAACAGGTTTATATGTTAAATTCTCAATCCATAAACCCTCTACACAATAAACTCACAACCAGCGGTCAAAGGTATAAACTGCTCATCCAGAAAAGATAAATTAGACCCATAAAAACCCTTAGAAATAATCATAACAACTTCATCAAGCTAGAGATGTGCAGAGAGAAATATACACATCAGCTTCCATGTTGGCTCTGGGATCTCTCCTCCTCTCTCTCTCTTTCACTCCTCCAGACTCTTTTTCCCCGCCTACCTCTCTACTCTCCAATCATGTATCGCCTTAACATAAACCTACAAAGATGGACTCAATAAAGGATACACAAAAAGCACTAAAGACTAAGACACTGTTTTTGGTGGTGGTGGCTGAGTGTGTAAAGTTAACACAGTAATAATTATGGAGCATAAATTCATTTTAAGACAGCAGACACACTAGCAGGTTACACATACTGGACAAGTGTTCTGCAACTGAGCTCAATCAGTACCTTCTTTGTGTTTTATTTTGAGCCCGGGGTACCTTGCCCAGGCTAACTTTGAAGTTGTGCTCTCTTGGCTTAGCTTCTCTAGTGGGATAACAGATTTGTACCAGCAGGCCTAGCAACAATTGTCTTCTGCCTGCTCTGGGATCTCTCCCTGGAAATCTAGGACATGGAAATGGTAAACTTGGAAAACTACTAGTAATCAAAACTACAGGAGCCTTTAGAATGATACTTTAGGTGTCCACTAGATGTCAGGGAGCATCCGGAATGAAACAGTGCTGGGGCCTTCTTTCAGAGTCAGGGAGTGATTTCCTTCCATGCCTCATAGAATTCGGGTTTACCAAGTACTTCTGAGGATTCCAGATGGTCCTTGTGAGTAGGAGGTGGATGCAGTCAGGATCAGAGTTATTTCTCTGTAAACAATGTAGCTGGATTGTGCTTTAACACCTCAACAGAGACAGGTAGCTTCAAGGAAACAGAGATAAAGAGAAAGGATAAGATACATAATTGCAGAAGGCATTCATGAGTTGGTGGCTGCTCAAGGGAGTGGAAGGGCAGGAGTTTATTCCTCCTAGAGCGAAGGGTGATAGGTAGATTGTTTTGAGTCCAAAACAGGGCTGCTCCTATGAATGCAAGGGCTTTTCACTCTGGCTTTATTTTATGTTTATTTTTCTTATTTCTGAAGGTAAATCTATATCTTTTCCCTTTATCTATAATAGAATTTTCTGCCCAGTAACTTTGCAGTTTGCCATGGAGAGATCTCATATCTGCAGTTCCCCCAACACTGCTGAACTGGACTGCTGGTATCCTGACAAACATCAGAATTGCCCCAAGGGACCACTTCTAAGCAGGTCCACATCCAATTGTCCCATTTACCACTGATTATTGTCAGTGTTGTAGCGTTTGTCAAGTACCCTGCAGTTATCTGGTTCTTTCCTTTGTAGTGCTGTTTAATCCTCTGTATGTCCTCAGAGAGGGATTCATCTCTGTCCTCTGCCTCAGGTCATTCTCATGCCATCGTCTCCGTTCCTGACTCAGAGAGTACTGATTTCTGTGGTTTGTGTCTACAAGGGACGTTCTCCTTTCTTCAACCACAGGGTTAGCTGTGCTCTAGATACTCATCTAGGTTAGCTCTCGGTGTCTTCGTATGTTTATAGGTAGTTCTATATTCTCCTGCTGTTTAAGTTTAATCTATGCATTTCACTCTAATGCGGGGTGTGTGTGTGTGTATGTGTGTGTGTATGTGTGTGTGTGTGTGTGTGTGTGTGTGTGTGTGTGTTCTGTTTTGCTTTTCATGGCTGTGATAAAGCTATTAGCAAATGTAAGTTGGAGCAGGAAAGTGTGTCTTTCATATTTTTTTTTTTGTCCTGAACAAGATTTACTGTTGTAGTTAACAACCTATCAAGGTATGGGGTGAGGGTAACTGGTGAGATAGAAACAGTTAAAATTCAGCACAACAGTAGTTTTAGAATGCTTACATGACTGTAAGCAAGGTGCATTGTAACCTGGGATAGAACAGGCACAGACATCCAAGGCAGCCACACACTGGCAGCTTATCACAGAGGCTGGGAATGCTGGTTCCTATGGTTGTCACGATCCTCGGGACCTGGGACCTTTTCACAGGGTCCAAACGAGAGGTTTTGGACCTGCAATGGGGAGTTGGGGAGCTAGGCTCTCAGATCATGACATCTGATGGAGTGGCCTGACTGTCTACCCTAGTCATCATGAGAGGAAGAAATAGATTCTGCTGCCCTGTTCAGGAGCTGCTGCAATTACAAACACAGTGTGGTGTGTATAAATTCCCAGCTGTACAGCCAAGCCATGAAGTCACTACAGTGTACTGTGGCAGTCAGATGATCTTCTGATCCTTACATTTCTTGGGCAATAAGATACATCCACATATCTTCAAGTGTTCAAGGACCACCTTCTGTGTCCTAGCTAACAGATAGCTCTCTAGATTTAGAGGTGTGTTTACGTCTTTAGCTCCTTTCCAAAGAGAAGCCTGTCCTCTCTGAGTCAGTCAGCTTTTCCCATCCTACATTCAAAGAAACCAGAGTATAACATTTCCATTTAAATTATAGAATTGTGGTCCTGACTGCTTTATTCCCTATGGGGGGAATTTCTCTAATGCTATTACTATAGAATGCATAAGACCTCTATATGGTATATATTGTGAATATTGCAGACAACATAGTGCAATATTTTATATAAAATTAAATCTCATGGATTTTTCATTTTATGGCAGTGACCAAATTCATTAGCGTTTATTTGATACTGAAAGTGTGAAATTCAACGTGAAGCTCCACAGCCCCATGCTGTTCTAATAGTAGAGAAGTTCACTGAGCTCTGTAGACTTCAGGTCTGACTAATTTCACAATGTGCTGTTTGCTAGTGGGAAGTATTTTATAATAAAAATGGAATGGGTTATTTAAAATTTTAAAAAAGATGTTAAACTTTTCAAAGAGAACAATATTTGTAAAGAAGGTTCAGAAATCTGTCATCATCATCATCAATTTGACATTTCTACCTCAGTCTCCACTCTTTCATCTGCCCACAGTCCTTCTCAACAACCTCCCGTCTGCTCCCTCATCTCCTCCTCCTTTTCTATTCAGAGAAGGGCAGGCCTCTCAGAGATCTAAGCCAAACGTGGCATATCACGTTTTAGTAAGGCAATTCCCTTCATATTAAGGTTGGATAAGGCAATCCAATATGAGAAAAAGGTTCCCAAAAGCTGGCAAATGTGTCAGAGACAGCTCCTGTTTCCACAGGTGTCCCAGAAGATCACCAGGCCACACAGCTGTGACATACATGCAGAGGGCCTAGGGCAGTTTCATGCAGGTCCCCTGGTTGGCAGTTTAGTCCCTGTGAGCCCCTGTCAGCCCTTGTGGCCCAAGTTAGTTGGTTTTGTGGCGTTTCTTGTGGTATCCTTGATGCCTCTGGCTTCTACAATCTTCCCTCTCCCTCTTCTACAAGATTCTCTGAGCTCCACCTAATGGTTGGCCATGGGACTGTGCATGGATGCTGCTGGATGAAGCCTCTCTAATGGCAATTGGCTAGAGACCAATCTATGAGTATAGCAGAACGTCATTAGGAGTCAGCGTTCTTTAAGTAAAGCTCAACATGATTGGTAGGGGTGCAAACAACAAGGGTGGTAATAGGTTTTTCTGGTGGGGTTTTGGGTGGAATTGAACATTCTGAGACTAGTTTTTGCCATGTTGATAAGAGTGTGGTGTGCACTGAATATTTTTTCTCCCTGCAGTAGTCAGTGGTCCCTTTGTTGTATTTCAGCAGCATTCAAAGTAACATGGTTGGCAGGTTGTTTCCTGGTCTTTTTAGTTTTTCATTCTTCATGTTTGGAGTTCCCATTAGTTCCACGGACTGGAAAAATAACAGAGGATAGAGATATTGCTGGGAGAGTACATTGTAGGTGGTCTACAATGTCCACTTTCCAGAGATACATAGGCCTGCGTTCATGGTACTCTTATGGAAGAAGTTAATTCAGCAGGGACCCTGCGAATGGTGTGGGGCTTTCATGTCTGTGCTGGTTCTATTGATCTGTTATGGCCGTGTGCTTTTGAATTTAAATTAATAATCCACTTCTCCTCTGAAGGGGTGTAGTCCCTCTGATTTCCTCCCGACCCTGGTACATCAAGTCTCTGCAGGGTTAGGTGTATCCTCTCCCGCTGAAGCCGTGGTGAGAGGGCAGCCTGTTACCCAGAAACGGACCATGCACAAATCAGTTCTTGCAAGACTCAGGGATTTTCAGGCCAGCTAGAGTGTCAAAGAGTGTGAGAGCAAAGGCGTTCAGTAGTGTAGCCTAGCGTTACCACTCCATAATACAGTGGCCAGCCCACTGACATATTTTAGTGGCAGTTAGCTTGGATGAATGGAGACTGTTAAGTGCTTGAACAGATCTGCACAGTGGTAGCTTGGTCTGTGGCAGTGGACATAACAGTTTGGAGTCAAAGGAGCCATGGAAAGTCCTGATATTGTGGCTTTGCATCCCAACCTTTACTCACTAGTGAATCCAGACCCTCGTGGTATGTGATGTTTCTAGATGCTAGAGAAAGAAAAGTGGTGCTTTAACTGAAAGTAGGGGGCTCCCAAGTTCCGCCTTTATACAGTGGTGAAGTGCTCGTATCCCCCCCCCCCGAGTTTCTTTAAATAAGAAAAGCATGTCTATCACATACCCCATCTATACTTTTTAAATTGAATGCACTAGTGATTTGCACATCGGTATGAACTGTGGCATCATCAGCAATGTCTATGTTAGGGCCAGATGTTGGTGTCCAACTAGAGAAGCCTGGATCAGGAAGCTGTGATCTCTGCAAACATGGGGGCTATTTTCAGTTACAAAGGTGAAGGGAGTCCCCTTGGCAGGAGACTGTATGTAACTGGAAACAATGTTACTGTGACAAATGTATCCATTCCCAGGAGAAAAATCCTCTTATGATTTCTCTCATATGTTGATCCTTGATCATACATATAGAGCTATTCATGAACTGCTACACAACCACAACTGCTTCACAACTACAGCGTTGTGTAGGAGAAGGATGAGGACTCAGGGTTGTGGTGAGAGGTGAGGAACGGGCAAGTCTTGGTAACAGAGAGTGTCAGTATGTAGTGCACCCCTCAAGGAAGAAAGAGCGAGTTCAGTGGACGGTTCCATGAGAATTAAAACCAGTGAGGATAATTTCAACACAAGCCTAACATTCTGTTAATTGCTTTAACACTGAAAATTCTTTTCCTACGCTTTATGTTATGTTTTATTAGCACATGGTTCTTAATTTGGAAACACAGAGGTTCAGAGTATCAGAATGAGAAGACGTGCGTTCAGCTCTTCCATTTCACTCCTAGGATGGAAGGAGGCTTCTCTCCGGAGCTTCTGGAGCTAATGCAGTACACGGTGAACGCCGCCACCAGAGAGCTCCATCAGCTGCTGCTCCACAGCATGTCCCCACTGGACCCTGTCCTTGTGTGGGTCATTTAACACAGGCATCGGGGTATTTCATGCTGGCCTTGTTAAGTCATCTGGATGGGTGACCGTGGGCAGCAAATGGCCTGCGTTAGAGTGGGGTTATTGACTCTTGGTACGTGTTGGGAATATGGTATTTTGAAGATAACTACACCATGACTGTCTACCGCAAGTTGGATTTAATCACCCAATAAAACCCCATTTTCATTCCTTTCAGGAGTAGAAAGGCATCCTGACATTACCAAGGAAGCACAAAATACTCTGGGTAGCTTAAACACACCTCGTGTGACCCACAGCCGTATTACCTAGTATAGCCTAGCATGGCCTACTTCTGCCGCTAAATAGACTTTAGATAATTGAGTCTGAATTGAGTTCCAGTTAAAAACATGTTCCTTTAAATCCCACTGGGTTTTAGAAAGATAACAAATATGCCCCCTCCCTAAAATGTGGGTTTCTTCTCAAGCGATGCTGGGAAACCTGGATAGCTATCTGGAATGAAAGGAACTTGGTTCCACCTGGGGCAGTGGAGTACGTTTGTGCTCCCATAACTCAGACAGAGGCAGGGGCACTCGCAGAGGCACAGACTCAGGCAGAGAAAGGAGGAGCAGATGGACAGAGACACAGAGAGGCGCAGGGAGACAGAGACTTGGGAGTGTTGGGGAGGCAGGGAGGCAGAGACACAGAGGGAGAGAGGCACAGAGGTAGAGATGGGGGCAGAATGGAGGCAGATCCCTGTGAGTTCAAGGATATTGCAGTCTACAGTGTCTGCACTGTAGCCCAGGATAGCCAGGGCTATGTAGCGAGACCCTGTATCAAGACACTAAAGGGGTCCTTCCCAGCAATCGAAGCAGTTACTCAAGGGTATGACTGAGAGAGCAAGAGCCAGCCTTTGCTATTACTACTGCAGACAGGAAATCAACACATAGATCATTTGCAATTAAACAAAATATCTAAGTCATGGGAATGGAGGCAACCCAGTTTGTAAAGGGCAAATAAAAGACAGCCCTCAAAGTTTTAATACAAACAGAGCACGAATGCATAAAAGCCTGTGGATTTAGGAGGAGTCAGAGCAATGTATCAGAGAAGGAATGACAAACACCCCTGTGGGAGTGCACAGGAAGAAATGCTGTGTGCACTGCTGGTGGGGATGTGATGTATTTCTGCCTGCTTGGATGTCCCAATAACGGGACCTTCTAAAGCCAAAACCTAGCCTACCACATGGCTCAAATACACCATTCCAAAAACTCAACATATTAGAAAGACCCTTGTCATCAGTGTTGGTCACAGCAGTGTCTCCAGTACGTTAGGGAACCAGGCTTGGTGTCCAACAGCATTGTCATGGGCGAGGAGAATGTGACAGACAGAGAGAGGAAAGTACTTTAAGCCATAAAAAAAACGAAGCTATGTTTCTAGGGCCTGCTTTCGTCCTGGGTCAGGTGAGATGGCTGTACAGAGAACATTTGCTGCTCGTGCAGAGTCCCCAGGCTGAGTTCCCACCAGCCTCACGGTGCCTCTCAACCTTCCTCAGTTCCAGATCCACACGTCTGACATTGTCTTCTGGCCTGTGTGGGCACTGCAGACGTGTTGTTCCAGAATGCATGCAGAGGAGACATACACGCAAAATAAATATTAAATGCATGTTTTCTAAAATGGATCCAAATTGAGACAGACATACTAATCTAAATAAACCCATCTCAGAAAGCTGGTCGTCCTGATATGTTTCCAGCCTGATATGTTTCCTCTCAGATCTGTGTTCTAAACTGTGTATATACACATGTACACAAAAGCCTGTTTTCCGTTCCAAGAAGCAGCAGGAAGTGCTCTGTTCCTTACAAATTATGGTTAAGGGCTGGAGTGAGAGGTTTGAAATGGCAAGAACTGTGAGTGTTAAGTTGACAGGAAAATGTTTAGGAAACATCCCATATTTAGTGACTAGTGCAATGAAAATAAAAGCCAAGGAAAATAATTTTATTACCACCAGAACTATGATGGATTGCTTTAGTAGTAAATACATATTATCAGACAGAGTTTTATAGCATCTGATATAGTTATGTAACATATACTACGCTGTCAATAAAAATGAACTATATCAAAGTTACAAGAACAACAACAAAGCCCCTGTATATACTGTGGGTTAAAGAACTGACTTAAATTACCCCAGTTAATTTTACTGACTAAATATTTACAAGTATTATAGAAAATGTGTTCATTTATATATAAGCAAGCATCTACATATTTATCTACAAAGCTGCCTATTTCCTTATGTATCTACGTATTCATATGGCCCTTGAAGTCCTACATATATGTACCTGTATCTGTACCTTTCACTGTGCACATCAAGAGCACCGTGTTACAAAGACCTGGGCAGATATTACATTGCGTACCCATAATATTGGGAAATTTCCATATCCTCCTCCCTCTGCAGGAAAAGCTGCAGCTTCCCAGGACAGGGCTTCTTGGCAGCATTCTCGCGCTCCTGCTGGGCCCGCCTCTTCATGGCCTCCCTCTCTGGCCTCTGCTCTTTTGTGATGGGCTGTGAGACCACTGGCCCCAGAATGTCGACCTTCCTCCATGGAATGGGTTGGCGGCTGAAGTCTTGCAGCAGATACTGGGTCTGAGGTTTGGGGGGTGATGGTGCCTTGTTCCTGGGAGCAGTAACAGGCTCTCTCTGGAATGAAGTGTAGGGTACGGGCCTCATGTAGGCCGCCTGAGACACAGCACTAGACTGGATGGTGCTGGCTGCATTAGGTCGCGTAGCACTGGAGGAGACTGGCGGAGCTGGCTTGGCAGAGGGCATCAGAGCTGTGTTAGCAGGACCTGACTGGGATGGATGGTCTGAGTGGGAATGAGGCCGCACAGGGTAAGCTGCAGTGGACCTGTGTGAAGCCACGGGGAGAGGCTTTCTAGAAACAGGTCTGGCTTGAGGCTTGTCCAGGGTGGGGAAAGGCAGAGGTACTAACCTGACCTTCCCAGGCGGGGGCAGCTCGTACTGGGACTGAGATGGACACTCCTTATGGGCACTGGCCTCTGCTCTCTGAGCATTAGCTGGGCTTCTGTCAGGACCCTGGCCTTTGCGTGGCATATCCAGCAGGGTGGCTGGGCCTGGCTTGGGATCTTTGTTACTGGTGAAGGTTCGCAGACCCCTGAAGGAGGAGATGCCAGGCTTCTTCTCACTCCTCTTCCCCAGTGGGTGGAAGACCTGCACAGACTCCAGCATGTGCATGCCAAGGTGGGTTCGAGGCTTCTTGAAGCTGTCATGGCTGAGCTCAGGTGGATTCCTCTTCCTCTTGGTCTTGGGGATGGTGGCCTTCTCTTCTGCTTTGACTCTGTTCCTTGACTGCTTGAGCTCCTCTGTTTTCTTGGAGTTGTTCTCTGGTCCATTTGGTCTTCTTTGCCCCAGTCCGCTAGCTCTCCTATGCCTTCTGGGTGCATCTTTGGGAACTTTGCCCTTCAGATGCTTTGAGATGTTGTCAGTGGTCCTGTTCTTGTGCCCTGCACCGTCCACAGCCCCCTCCCCTTCCACCACGAGCTGGATTTTGGCCTGAGGAGCTTCATCAAGCAGGTCAGAGGCTTTTAGGTCATTCTTCCTCACCTTATCTGAGGGGGTGCTCATGACTCTCCAGTTCTGAAGGGGAGGGTCCTGGTCTATGTCTTTGAGGGTTTTGAAGAGTTGGGGAAGGTGATTATCTGCCTCCAGTGTAGTGATTTCCTCAAAATCAATAGTGGACACCATCAGACTGTCCAGTGCTCCTTTTTCTTCCAGACCCACGCTGACGCCTCCCAAGCTGGCATTGTCAGAAGCAGACTTCTGTCTTAGGCTCTCGGAGTCAGTGCAGTCAGGGTGCACTAAAGGAAGGTGTGGCAGGTCTTGGTTTTCTTTAGTGTCCTCATAGGCATCCCGAGGCATTGACAGCTCAGCTTCCACCCCATGCATGTTTTCGTTCTCTCTTTGTTCCAGTCCTGGAGCTGGAGGCACGGCCAGGATTTCTGAAGGACTGTGGATAGGGGCTGTCAATGACCTGTACCCACTGACAGGGGGTGTCCTCAGCTGGAGAACCTCGGTGGAAACAGGCCAGAATATCTGGCCTGAAGGTGGCAATCCTAGGGACACCTCTGTGTCCAGCACTGGAAAAGAGTGAAGGAAGAAATCAGTGCTGGTTCGTGAGTGAGATGCCCCCACCCCACCCCCATGTCACAGCCCCACAGCACGCAGCCCCTGCAGGAGGTAGGGGAGTCCTGTGAGCAGACAGACAGCAACTCTGATGACAGGTGGTGACTGCTCGGTTTCTGCTGGCCATGCTATAACATGTCCTTTCCGGGCTCTTTTGTGTTCTTTTGTGATTGTGTAGTGTGTGGGGCATAGCCTCCATGGTCAGGTTATAGAATTTTCTCAATGGTACAGTGATTCTCATCCTTGGGGCTTTGCTATTAGGACGGTTGTCCGGGTCATAATTTTCAAGAAATTACCTGGCTCTACCAACTTCTTTCAGTTTAAAGCATTGCTCAAACCCTCAGAAGCCTGACTTTTTATGTGGGTTTAGGCATCCAAACCCAGTTGGACCTTCCTTCAAAACAAGCATTTGAACAGCTGAGGCTTTCCTCCAGCCCCATGTTTTACAGACTTCCTATAAGTGATACACAACATGATATAAGAAAATGAAATATGTGGGCTTGGCCATGACTGCATTAGAGAAGACATCTACACGATCTTATATTGTTGGCATTGGGTTGCCTCTGAAGCACTCTGTCAAAAGAAAAAAGAAAAAGAGCATCTTTGGCTACCTTAGCGACGGAACATGGTCAGCATGCTACTCCCTCTATAAATTTTAAGTGTAAGAGAATGCCAGGACAGGTGCTGGGATCTGGAAGGAATTCTTCCTCCAGGACAGATGCTAAGCTGCATTGCTCTGGAGAGGGATTTCAACTGAAAGAAAATCCCGTGTTACCAAAACCAAAAGTCCTCATTGTCTTCTATACCCCAGAACCATAGTTCAGGAAGGAGTCAGATACGATGTACTGGTGCATGGCACTGATTAGCTTTTGCTATATGTTTGAGTATCATGTGCTTCTGGGCACCACTGAGTGCAGGATGGATACCACTCACCAAGGCTTTGCATCCTCTCTCATTCAGTCTGAAGATGAAAAGCCATGAGCTCTATTTAACCTGTAAAGACTTAGAATCTCCGGCTGTGTGTTCACTACTAAAAGGTAGAGCTGAGTATCCCTGGACTGCTGATCACGTGCCTTTCCCTCCTGAGTCTGTACTCACCCAGAAGACTGTTGTCTGGCACATTTTGAGCAGACAAGTCAGAGGTGGAGATTGGTTTTTGGAGATTTCTTGTCTGCGTCTCCTTTTCCACCATCACCGTCTCTGGTTGAGGGGCAGACTCCTCACGTGCAGGGTAGGAAACAGAGCTGTAGGGCTGCTGTCCCGGTTCTCCAAGTATCAGATGGTTCAGGCTGTTGTGGTGGTGGCACATGTGGCTGCCATCCTGGTAGGAAGGTGGTGTGACCTGGACAAAGCTGGTTAAAAGTGTTGGATGGAAGGGGACAATGGTATTGGGATGGAAAACTTTATCCCACTGGGCTGTCGGAGACAGGGAGGAGAGGGCAGTGTCCTGGTCAGAGATAGTCGTATTGAATTCCTGGAGTGCATCGCCCTTGTCTTTGCTTTCTGGGAGGTCCCATTTGAGTGCACCTGGATAGAAGAGTGCTGAGGTTGAGTTCTGCATCTGGTCAGTCAGCTCCACCAGCATGGCCGTGCTGGTGTGTGGGTTAAGGTAGGCTCTGCCCGGGATCAGCTGGAGAGAAGTGCTCGTGGTTGGTGGCAGGAACCACGCTAAACTCACAGCTGGGGTGGAGACCCTGGAGATGTCGCACATCCTTTCTGAGTGTGTAGAGTTGCTCAGTACAGGCAGAGAGGGCTGAAGAGCACTTTCTGTCCCAAAGAAAGGTGGACTTTGGTAATTTTCTGTAGGGAGAGAGGGGACAGTGGTTGAGGCTGATGCTTTCTATGTTCTGTAAGGAGCAGTGCTGTCTCCATTTTATACTGGCTGGGACTGTCTAAGACTGAAGTTCCCTCTCACATCACAACCGCATGTGTTCAAATCGATTCTTGGTACCATCCAGGATGAGACTCATTTGATGAAGCCTGTTCTTCCTCTGATGGCAAGGAGTTTCTAATTGATCTCGTTCAACTTCTGCTCCAATCTAGGCCCAGTCCTCCTTTGCCCTGGTTTGTCTTGCCCTCATATCTCCTATGATACTGCTTCATTACCATGTCCTAGAGCAGAACTAGAGGTAAGAGAGCCAGAGACCGCTGAAGCCTCTTGCTGTGCCCTGCCCTGTGCAGTTTTCACTCTGTGAAGAGACAGGTTCTCTTTACTATGTCAGGCTAGCCTTGGAATCACAGAGACAGGCCTGCCCCTGCCTCTGGAGTGCCGCTGTCATAGGTGAGTCCCAGCCCCACCAGGATTGTCTATATGCTATGAGTTTTTCTTTTAAATGATGCATACAGGATTTTATATGAGTACCATATTTACCTAATTACTTCTTCCCCTTCTAACTCCTCCTGTGTCCCTCCCACTCCTTTTATAATTAATGACTTTTTATGGTTGAAGTATAATATGCGTCTCACTTTATAAACACTACCTGCTGATAAACTTTTATGGAGCTTGCACATATTTATGCCTGACTTTTTTAGGATTTGCAAACCTATTTCTTAGAAGGTTTTCCCATAAATAAGATCGTTTCTTCCTTTCTTCCCAGTAATCATAATCTTATGGAGGGGAAGCCTTGATAATATCCGACATAACCCATGTATGCAAGAATCAGGGAATGACATAGTAAGCGTCAGGACTCAGAGTGGGATAGTCCCTCTGTGTATGACAGGGGACATGTACCCAGACAGATCTCAGCAGTGCAGCTGCTGTCATGGAATGACAATTCCTTGAGCCCTTTGGTTTGAAATTTGTGCCTCTCTGCAGCATTCAGTCCCAGACTATCTGTGTGTTCCCCTGGGATCATTCATATACTCTTGACTTCTTTTATTTCTAGCCCCTCATCTTTATACTTTGGGTTTTTTCCTCTCCCCAGTTCCCGTCTTTCACGTAACAGCCTCAATATTTCTACAGTAACTTCCTCCTCAGAGTCAAGTCCTCTCTTAGTCTCTCCCACATTCGTTTGCCTCTTAAGATTCAACAGTTCAGAGCCCAGAGCGTAGTGACACTGTAATCCTCCTGAGGTGGATGTAGAACACTTAAGACCAAAGTACCTGTCTAAAGTCACATTCTTAGTAAGAGCCAAATCTAAATGTGACATCCAATTTGAGCCGTCTGTACCTATGGCATCCCTAATATTCTAAGGTCTTAATCATATACTAAAACTAAGGAAAGATGTGATCAAAATAAATGTTTTAAGATTTTGTTTCTTACCTGACATGATGGTATGGTACAGGGGAGGGTAACAGTAATTCACACGAGAACAGGGCTGAATAAATAGTTGTCTTTGTCTGATCTGCTGACCAAACCAGCAAGGGTGTCCAGTATTAGACAGAGCCCACTGGTCACTGGTCACAGGTTATCTGTGATGATCCAAATTTGTTTACAGACAGCTCCATGGAAACCCCAGGATTCTACCAGGTGCTGGTAGGCTGGGAGGGAGAATGATGTCATAAATCAAGAAGTAGCCAATTGGAAGGTCAGATTCTGAGCTACAAGGCAGGATTGGGTGGGGAAGATGACAGAGGACCAGCTTCATCCATGAAGCTGAGGCATGTGCTGATCAGAGTTGACCATGGCTTGGCAAGTCTCACTTGCCATGACTTTTAGCCTCTGAGGTCGTGACAGTGCTTTTGATAAGGTTCATAGATGAACGTATTTATAATGTGCATATGATGTATAACATTCCAAAAGATTGTATCCCTTCAGTGCCCATTGTATACCCGGACAACCCTTCAGAAGGAAGGAGAGGGGCATATAGGTTGGGGCAACTTAGTTGAGAAACCGTTTCACTTGATCTGAGTTACTGTCAGCATCTGTCTATGACCAAAGGTAGAGATCTGAGGTTCCATTTTGACTGCGTTGAAGAGTAGGGTTGTGGAGATTATGAATGCTAAGACTCTTCTCTTTCAGTTTCTTCTCCAGGAGTTCCTCTTTCAGTTGTTCTGACCCCAGTTGACTTCCCATCTCTCTTCTCTGTATGTAGGCTTTGATCTTTGGACCAGCATGACCCCGCATCCTTATATCAGTGGGCAATAGCACTGAATTTTCAGAAGCGGTGGCCTTCATTTTATCATGCAGATGTGATAAGGCTGGCGGTGTGTGTCCCATTATTCAGATCTTCTTGCTTTTCTCATGCCTCTATGCTGCTATTTCTGCATACTTTTCTGGTATTTCTTTCCTTTATCCGAGACAGGCTTCTCCGCAGCTCACGTCCTGGATCCCAGTGTACATCACCATCCGTCCTCAGACTCAGGGACACGTTTGTTGTCTTTGCCTCCTTGTTTTTAGTTTCATGGTTGTAAGCTGGCTGCCTTCCCTCTTTGTCCCTAACAGAAAGGATTGTGACAGTTCCTGTAGCATCTCCCTTCTTGCAACAGCCTCTGTAGAATTCTAGGCTTCTCCCATTCCCTGCCATGCTTGACTCTGAGCCCCACCTAAATAGAGAGGGAATAGAGAAAGAAAGAGGTGGAGAAAGAAGTCCTTAATTGGTACAAGGAGTTGGGTTACATGAAAAAAAGCAACGGAGGCACTTTTCTTTGTGGATAAAGGACCAACCTTTCCCCCTTCTCAGTGTATCTTCATAAGCCTGCATGTTTTTGGCATTTTGTAGACATATACCCAAACCTTGTGTCTTTCCTTATGTGTGTGTGTGTTGTATCTCCAGTTTCTGTGACTCCCTGGTAGGTTCATAGACTATGTATGGATCATGGCTTGTGTCTAGTATGCATTCATATGCCATCTGTAGTCTAAGTGTGTCTTAAAGCACCAGCTCATGTGACTGTATCTAGAAGTCTTTATTAAAAATGACACTAGAGCCACTTAGCTGTGTTCCAGCAATTGCACGAGGCATCTCAACAATCTCCGTGAAGCTTTCAGTCTGAGCTGGTGCTGTAGCTGCGTGTCCAGCTCCATAGAGACGTCCCTCCATGTCCCTTCATGCAGACGGTGCAGTGTTGTGTAATTCTGGGCAAATCTCTGCTGGAAGGATGTCCTTTTTCACTTGGCACCCAAAGTGAGATATCTTCCTGACACATCACTTGTCAGACCATGGGACGTATTTGCCAAGGCTGTGTCTGAAAGTAGGCTCCTTGTTGTAGGTGTTTCAGAAACTGATGTTGGCATACTACAACACTGTAGACCCAGGATGAGTGGACCATCACCAGGACTGTAAGATGGATCAGTCTACGATGAGAGGGAGAGGGAGAAAAATACTGTTATTTATGTTTTACTATGTAATCCATAATTTCTGCGCATTTAAAAATCTTTTTCGTCATTTGTTTATGTTTCCTTTTATTGGAAATAGCTTATGTTCTCATAGACTGTATCCCAGTTTTAGTTTCCCTCCCTCTACTCTGTCTGACACATCCCCAGCCTCCCTGTGACCAGTATCCATTCCCCCAGTCTTTCCGTAGAAAAGAACATGCTTCTATGAGACAACTAACCAGTTCCAAAGAAAATACTCAGATGAAGCGCACCCCTGCTTTTCCACATTGAACACGGATAACTGAGGAGAGGAAACGACTCCTAAGTCAGAGGCTCTTTTAAAAGCCTCTACCGAGATGGTTGAATGTGTTTTTATACCAGTTTGTTTATATGGTGGGTTACATTGATAGACTCCTATATATTGAACCATCCCCACATCCCTGAGATGGTCGACTTGACCACGGTGGAATTATGTTTTTGATGTGCTGTTGGATTTGGTTTGCATTAACTTACTGAATATTTTTGCATCAGTGTTCATAAGGGAAATTGGCCTGAAATTCTTGCTTTGTTGAGTTCTCTCTGGCCACCAGTCTCTCTAGTTTCTTTATGAATGCACTTACACTATGACCTTTACTCTTAGCAGCACTTTCATTGTTTCTACTGCATTTGGGTACGTTGTGCCTGCATTTTTATCGACTATTAGAAAGTCTTTAATTTTTTTTCTTTATTTCTTCCTGGCTGAGTGATCATTGAGTAGCCAATCGTTTGGCTTCCAAGAGTTCATAGGCTGTTTCCTCTGTCGTTGAAGCTTGCTCTTAATCAATGGCGATCTGATAAGGTGCAAGGAGTTGTTTCAAACATCTGCTATCTGGTGAGATTCAGTTTTGGACTCACAACCCCACACTAGTCCCATCGTCCTTACTTCTCCTACCCAGCTCTCCACCTCTGTTGCCTCCTATAACTATTTTATTCCTCGGTCTAAGTGTGTTTCGAGCATCCTCCATTGGCCTTTTTTTTTTTTTTTTTGCTCATCTTTTGGGTCTGTGGAGTGTAACGTGGGTGTCCTGTATTTTATGGCCAATATCCATTTATAAGTGAGTACATATCATGCATGTCATTTTGGGGCTGTGTTACCTCATTCAGGAAGATATTTTCTAGTTTCACTTGTCAGCAAAATTCATAATGTCCTTGTTTTTAATAGCTTACTGGTATTCCATTGTGTAAGTGAACCACATTTTCTGTATCCGTTCTTCAGTTGAGGGGCATGTTGGTTGTTTTCAGTTTCTGGCTATTATGAATAAAGCTGCTACGAACATGGTGGAGCACATGTCCCTGGGGTATGGTGGAGCATCTTTTAGGTTTGTACACAGGACTGGTGTAGCTGGGTTTTCAGGTAGATTGTTTTCCAGAGTGGCTATTCAAGTTCACATTCCCACCAGCAATGTAGGAGTGTCTCCTGTAACTTTAATTTTTTAAAACACCCGTCTTTTTAATTATTTTATTTATTTATATTCTAGCCATTGCCCCACCTCCCAACTCCCCTTCCCACTGTTCTTCACCCCACTCATCCTCCCCTGCCTCCAGGAGGGTGCTTCTCCCCCATCCCCCAGGCCTTCTCATTCCCTGGGGCCTCAAATCTCTTACGGTTAGATGCATCTTTTCCCACTAAGGCCAGACCAACCAAGCAGATCTCTGCTGTATATGTGCGGGGGGGTGGGGGGTCTCAGACCAGCCTGTGTATGCTGCCTAGTTGGTGGCTCAGTCTCTGGCTGGTCTTGTGGTGTCACCCTTCCCTCCAGTCTCTTCAGTTCTTCTCATAATTCAGCCATAGGGGTCCCTGATGTCTGTCTCAGTCAGTTACTGGTTGAGCCTCTCAGAGGTCAGCCATGATAGACTTCTGTCTTCAGTCTCTTCTCCAATTTTGTCTCTGCAGTTCTTTTAGACAGGAACAGTCCCGGGTCGGAAATTTTGACTGTGAGTTAGTAAACATGTCCCTCCACTTGAGACCCTGTCTACCTACCGAGTGGACTCTTTGCTTTCCCTCTCCGCATTGTTGGGCATTTTGGCAAACATCACCCACACTGAGTCCTGAGAGTCTCACCTCCCAGGTCTATGTTACTTTCTAACCAGTCTCCCCAGCCTCCAGGCTGCATATTTCCATTCATTCTCCTGGCCCTCTGGGCTTCTCTCCTGTCCCCCACCCCCTGTTACCCCTTTCCATTTCCCCCACTCCCATTCAGGTCCCCTCTCTCTCTGCCTCCCATGATTATTTCCTTTCCCCTTCTAAGTTTGATTGAAGCCTCCTTACTCGGGTATTTCTGCTTGTTAAACTTCTTATGGTCTGTGGGTTGTGTCTTAGGTATTCTGTACTTTTTTGGATAATATCTACCTGTCAGTGAGTACATACCATGCATGTCCTTTGGGGCCTGGTTCAGATCACTCAGGATATTTTCTAGTTCCACCCATTTGACTGCAGTACCCATGATGTCCTTGTTTTCCATAGCTGAATAGTAGTACTCCATTGTATAAATGAACCACATTTTCAAAACAATCTCAGGGTTGTTTTGATTTACAATTTAAATTTCGCTGATGAATAAGGACTTTGAACATTTCTTTAAGTGGTTCTAAATTTTATGAAGGTGATCCTGATGAGATCTGATAAAGGGAGTCCCAACTCGCCATCTCTTGTCACCAAACAGGGGTCCCATGTAAATCCACAAATAACATACTCTGTTGCTACAGTGGGGCCCCACTGCTGAGAACAGCATCTCTATCGCTCATTGAACATGGAGAAGTCAGGCTGGTGCCTATAAGAACCCTTCACCCATGCGTTCCAATGGGATGTTGTTGTTGTTTGTTTTGTTTTGGTGTTGGAAGTTACTCTGCAGGCTACCAAAAGAGAAACATAAACATCAACGTAGACAAGAAAAACCTTTGATCTATCTGTCCTGCCAGAAAGACATGAAACAAGATGGTGGCATAGAACTTGTGGGAGTAGCCAGCTAAATCTGATTTGACTTAAGGCCTATTCCACAGGAAGGAACCCATATCTGACACTGCTTGGGTGACCAGGAACAGACACAGCGACCCCCAGTCAGACATTACCCGGAGAGAGAATCCTTGCCCACACACATGTAGGTGGGATGTCTCCATCACATCTCTGCCCCCCAGAGCTCAGGAAGATTTTAAGAGATGAGGGTGTGGTGGGGAAGTGATGTTGGGCACCAGAAAATGGCCCCCAGAGTCAGAAGCAGCAAGCTCAGGGCCTACAGGGCTCTGTACCAGGTCCTCTACGGAAGTATTACTAAGCTAATAGCCGTAACACTATATTTTTCATGGGATCCTAGACCTAAATATGAATTGCAAAGTGTGGAAATTGTGCAAGAGTGTTGCAGTAAATATTAAAAATAAAAATTGTTCATCTCTTTATCGGCCCCACGGTAAAATCGAGGTAAAAGCGGACTCTGTGGGTCCGATTCTAGCACGGAGCCCCACGCACCTCTGCTTCCCTGTCCGATGCCGACACCCAGGTCTCACTCCATTCCCTTGGTTTTCCTCCACCCTCCCTACTGTCTCCATCCCAGGGTGTTTCTCTAGCCCCAAACCCCACACAAATGCAACTCTATAGCCTGATAGCTTTTCACACAGCTTTATGTATTTAGTTCTCAATGCACAATCCCTCTACACAACAAGATCACATCAAATAGACAAAGATACAATTTACCCTTCTATATAAGATATTAGACCTATTAAATCCCTAATGCTCATAGCCATTTAATGCCAATTAAGCCCACCTGGATCTAGCTCATCTTTATGGAGGTTCACCTCGGAACTTCTCTTCTGTCCTCCTCCCTCCTCCCTGCCCAGTCACTGGCTCTCCTTTATTGTTAATTAAAATGGGAAGGTCCAGAATGGAAGGGTACCCCTGTGATGGACAGCTGGTCCAGACAACATTCACACCCCATGACTGGTATTTGCTTTGTTCCGTATGTGTCAACTCCACCGATTGGTCATTCTTTCAGTATCCATGGCAACAGAAGCTGCATCTCTCAACACTGTGTGCAGAAACTCTTCAAGTGGTCCACCTAGACCCTCGGATGCCACAGCTCTGTAGCATCCCATGTCTGCTGGCACTTTGCCCTGGCCACGTCTGGCATTTGGTGACCTTAGACCAGGAATGCCAACCAGGCTCATACCACATGCCTGGAAACCCAGATGCCATCACTGAGAACTGTGATTAGCAACATCTGCCATAGCAGTCCACTGGGTGGACTGTGGGACAGGCTATGTGCTGGACACTTTGATCTGTGTCCCACCCTTGCTTCAGATGGTGTTTCGGATGCAGTCTGATGTCCAGGTGGCCCCAGATGGAGCAGCACTGTGGGAACTTCTGTGGTGGTCCACAGGCAGGAGCTTCCTGTCCTGGCATTGTGGTGTAAGTGAAAACAGATGCTGCGGTGGGGGTGGGAAGGGGAGCAGCCTTCCATGGCCTTCACCCAGAGATGACCTCATCGTCTCAAGCACAGTGTCACTGTCCAAACAGGAAAGGGAACTATCCCCGAAACCAAATCCCAGTGAAAGGAGCGCCTGACTTTAATCAGGTTTCAGAAAGCTTGGTCTCCGCAGATGCTCCAGCCAGGTGTAAAAACATTCTAGAAACCACGGAGGGAAGCAATACAGTCCGTCCTGCCTTCTGCCCTTTGCACCCCGGCAGGCTACTTGGTCCAGCTGACTTTGGGAATGTCGTAGTGCTCGGTGAGTGTGTCCAGGTGTCGGTTGAAGTCCTCCACTCTCTGCTTGTGGGTTTTTGTCGCCTTCTTCAGGATTCTTTCCATTTGGCGCTTCTCCTGCATCTTTTCGAAGGCCGCCTGCGCCGGCGTGCGCTCATCCAGGCAGCGCCTCTTCTCCTCGCTCTTCTTGCTCGTCCCCATGGCCTCCAGCATCTTAGCCTTGTCTTTGTCCTTCTTCTTCCTCCGCTTTGCCACGCCAAGCTCTGAGATGCCTTTCAGCCTCAGGGGGCCCTTCTGAACTTGCTCGTATGCCTCAATAGCGCTCGCTGCCGCCATGATCACTTTTCTAAGTGCCCCCTTTTCTTCCTGTGACTTCTACTCGAAGGTTGAAAGTTAGAGCTGAGCAGTTCCTCCTGAGATAGAACAAAGGCCACATTATTTTATCCCCTGCTGTTAGGCTACAGGAGTTGGTGGCCTAAGCCTGCAGCTTTTTATTCTCAGAAAGAGCGAGAACGTTTTTTAGGACTTTTTAGAAGTTATCATCAGCATTTTAGTACCCTTAGCCAGAACATCCTGAGACCTGTGTTCCCTTTCAACCTGCTCCAGGCAACTCACTAGAGTTCTGCTTTGACCCAGTGATTTGTGAATCAATCAACAACTTTGGGTTCTGTTAAGTCTGTACTGAGTCTTTAGTCTATGAGTATTTATTATACCAGAAAGGAGGTAGCATTCTGATTCTCATAAAAATAGCCTTCCCCCTGGCCCCCGCCCTGGATTTCCATTGAACTTATACATTTCTCTGCCTTTCTTCATTTTGTGTAACTTGTGTATGCATCTGAGTGTAAAGTTTGTGGTGGCTAATCTTGGCTGTTGGCTTTATACACCTGGGAAGAGGAACACAGGTGGCTTCCAACCAATTAGCCTGTGAGCTTGTATGTGGGGCATCTAAAAAACTTGATTTAGAAGTGCCCCAGCCCAACATGGGCGGACCTGTCCCTAGGCAGACAGGCCTGCACTGTTTAAGAAAGGTAGCTGACTGCGATAATGTGGTCAGCATCATTTCTCCGTGGTTTCTGCTGCAAGCCTCTGCCCCAGTGGAGTTCCCACCGGCATTAGTCAGGGTTCTCTAGAACTTATGGGATGTCTCTATATATGTTAAGGGAATTTGTATGGATGACTTACATACAGTCTGCAGTCCAATTAACAATGGGCAGTTGTGGATGGGAAGTCCCAGAATCTAGTAGTTGCTCAGTCAGGCTGGTTGTTTCGGTTCTAACAGATGTGCTGGCAAGTAAAGCATGTAAAGAGCAGCTCTTCCTTCTTCCAAGGCCCCTATTTATGTCTGCAGCAGAAGGTGTGGCCCCGATTACAGGTGTGTACCGCCACGCCTGGATCTGGGACTTGCTTTGTCCCAGGCTGACCTTGAACTCAGAGATCTCCTTTCCTCAGTCTCCTGGGATTAAAGGCGTGTACTACTTTGCCTGGGCCTAAGCTTTTCAAATCCACTAAGACTCAAGATCTCCATGCCAAAATCCAGGTCAGAAACCTGTGTCTTCCAGCCTCAAGATCAGGATCACAGGTGAGCCCTCCAGGTCTGGAGTGTGGTTCATTCCAGACACGGTCAGGTTGACAGCCAGGAAGAGCCATCACACCACCCTTGAGGGAAGCAGCCCTGCAGTTGTCCTGGCAGGGAAGTGAACCCACGGAGACGTGAGAATGAAAACCTGGACCAGACTTTGAAAGTGTAATGTCAGGCAGTTCACTGTCAGCATATTTTAAATACAGTCCAGTTTGGGGAAAAGCTTCCAGGAAACAATCGTTCTAGTTCTAAGTGCACAATAAAGCTTAAGATTTTACCATATACTCTGTTACAAAGCACATGTGACCACAAGGGTGGGTTCTAGAGCTAAACATCCTAGAATCTAATGTGGGCTCTGACTAATAGCATAGAGGTCAGCAGGCCATAAGATATATGTGGCATCTCCACTAAGAAAGGGTTTTATTAATTAGAAGCAACAGAGGGAGAGATTTGGTCAGGTGAGCAAAAGGTGAGTTTGGTCTGCCTCCACAGACAGCACACATGTCAACAGGTCATTGACAATATCCACTTGTAGTGTTTTGGGTGGAAAACAGGCATTTTAATCTCCTCCATTGGGGAGAAAATCCTGTGTGTTTTAACAGTCCTGGTTCCCTAATGCTCTGTGGGCGCAAGAACTTTTGTGTTCCCAACATGCCCTGACTTCCCTCAAAGACAGACTCTAAGTTATGAGCCGAACAAACCCTTTCCTCTCTGGATTGCTTCTGGTCAGTTTCCACACAGCACCCGAAAAGCAAACAGTATGGCTCTCAGCACATGTGGAGGTCAAAGGACAACTTTCTTTCCTTAGAGTATCTGGGTTCGAGGAATGGAACTCAGCTTCTCTAACTTGGTGGCAAACTCCTTTACCCAAGGAGGCATCTTTATGGCTTTACTTTTAAATGATAAACAAAACCGTGTTATTTATGAACAACATGGCCAAATAACACCATTCGTATTTTCAGATAATGAAGTAATCTGGTCTGTGTAATATAAGTTTATTGCTGCCCTCCAGTGTTGATTAAAACAGAATCAAAACCACGCAGAGTAACACATTAACTCTGCATTAACTCTAATCACAGAAGTGTTCAGGCATTATAGATTACCACAAGTTCAAGGTCATATCTGGCTCTGTAATGAGTTCCCAGCAAGTCAGGGTGGATTACATACTGAGCCAGAGAGGGGCTGGAGGAATCGTTTAAAGAATACGGGTGAATTTCCAAGTGTGAAACCCGGAGTCTGAATCTCCAGTGCCTACATCAGAAAGTTGAGGGCTATGGGAGACAGGGGTCACTGGGGTGGGCTGGCTGCCAGCTTTCCTCCAGGTTAAGCAAGAAACTTTGTCCTAGGGGAATGAAGCCCAAGTGTCATAGACTAAGATATTCAGCCTCTTTCTCTGGCCACACACATATACACATAAATTTAAAAAAACATTAAGGGAGGAAACTTGGCCAATGGGATGACTTCAGTGAGTAAAGGGCCCTCCATACAAACCTGATGAGGTGACCCAGGCACTCACATGGTAGAAGGAAGGAACAGCAACCCTCACAAGTTGTCCTCTGAACACTACAAGTGTACCAAAGGCAGGTGATGCCCCACAAAAACCAATAAATAAATAGAATAGAGAGACAACAAAGAAAACTAGGCGAGAAAAGTCTGCTAATTGAAAGAAAAGGACAAAACAAAAGCAAAAATCACAGTTACTATTGGTTTGTTTGTTCGCCAGTGGCAAAGAAAACTTTGCACACGAGCACAAAGAAGTCACTTTCCCTTGAGAAGCTGCAGAATGGCCAGCAGGGACATGGGTTTTCATAGTTTGCTCAAGCGGGGCCTCTTAAAGCATTTTCTTAACACATTCTTCACCTCCGTCCTGTACAATGACTTCCTTCCATTAAGGTCAGTCTTAACTGGACATTACCATGTCACCTTCAGCGCTGTTGACACTCCAAGTTCAAAGATACAACTGAGGGTTCTTTCATGAAAAGCAGCTGGGACAGTAGTACAGGGTTCATCAGGAAGTATTCTGTATTCTAAGTGTAGAGAGAAAACCGGGCGAACCCTTGAGGCTGATATTTAGCAGTTACCAACGAAATGCCAGAGGGGCTAAGCAGCTCAGAAAGCTTGCTGCTCTTGCAGAGGATTGGAGATTAGACGCAGCACCCACATCACCACCCAAGCAGCATGTGTCTAGTTTGAAGGAAACCGATGCCCTCTTCTGCCCTCCCCACACGCTTCTATATGCACAGTGTGCACATGCATGCAAATTCTCAGACAGAAACATACAGAAAAGAAATAATCTTAAAAAAAAACAAAAAACAAAAGACAAAACAGCTGTGAGTGTGGTTGCCGGGAGATTCCTTTGTATTTCGAACGAGTGATTCATGCTGTTGTTGTTGTCTGTTTGCCATTTGAGACAGGGTCTCTCATTGCATAGCCTTAGCTGTCCTGGAATATACGGCGTAGACCAGGCTGGCCTCAAACACACAGAGATCCTCCTGCCTCTTCCTCCAAAGTACTGGGATTAGAAGTGTGTGCCATAATGCCCAGCTGTTTGCAGCTGTTTGTCTATTGAGAGAGGCTCTCTTTGTGTGCCCAAGGCTGGCCTCTGACTTCTGGGTATAAACGAGTCCCCTGCCTTACTCTCGGGAAGTAAGCTGAAATTCATGATAGCTGTGTATCAGCATGCACCTTCAAGTGTCCTAGTGTCCCATCCCCCCTGCGGGCGATTTAGATGAAGTCTTGGTATGTTAACTGTGGTGATTACTACACAGTCCATAGGGCAGGCTGGCTTCCAATCTTCTCTCCTCCAGAATTAGGCATGAGTCACTATCCCTGGTGTACAGAGTTTCTGTTTTTATATTTTTATTTAAATCATGAATACTGGAGAATCTCTGTGTGGAACTGAGGTGGAAATGCGTCCCTTTTCCAACCCAGTGAGAACCCACCCCTAACACTCAGGGAAAATAAGAGAAAAGAGCCCTTTAATAGTCTGGCTTTGGCTGATGCAGGAGGGGCTGGGTAGGAATAGAAGATCTTGTTAATTTAAGTACACATTAGGCTTATGGATTCTACTGATGTGGTCGTCCTTAAATCTCTTTCAAGTCCTGTCCCCAGATAACATTGACCAGTTTAAACAGAGACAGGAGACAGAAAGTCTGGCCACATGTGCATATGGGAGATTTACACAGCAAGAATATTCCCAGGATGATCTCTAAGTACAACCGTGTTGTCCTTTTAGAACTAGAATGGTTCTTACCAGGTCCATCTTGACCCCCTGGCAGAATTACACTTTTCCTGATAAGCAGGAATATCAATTTTATCCACGCTTCTCCTTTAAAAGTACAATCATGTGATTTCAGTGTCCCTAGGAGGCAGAAGAGTGTGTTAAATCCCGTAGAGCTCAAGTGACCCAACTCCAGTCTCTGCAACAGCAACACATAGACTTAACTCTCAAACATGATATGGGTCTGTGGTTTTTCAGAGACTCTGAGCATGAATATATCTTAACAATGAAGAGGCTCTTATGCAGATACTGGTGCCAAGAGACCCAGGATTCCCATATATATAGCCCATAGCCATAGTAGGTCAGGAGTTTATAAAGGAAGAAACGAAAACAGGACAAAAGAAAAACATATTTACATTCACAGCACCCTCCTGTGGCTTCTGGTGGCCCTGCTATTACGTGCTTGTACAGAGATCTTGCAGGCAGGTGTCCTGGGTATCTCCAGCACGACAAGCTTTGTTTACAGAAGCAGAAGCAGCTGTTAACCTTGGGACCATCAGTATTGTTAATGTGCAAGACCAAGCAATTGTCACAACAACCCTTAACATCTTGGAAGTCCAAAGTTGTGTACTTTGTAGTTAAACTTTTAAACATAAACCTAGCCATCAACATAACTAACGTTTGCTTTTAAAGGCCATCACCCCACCCCCACCCCACCCCCGCCAAGGGAAGTAAAGCATTTTACATTTGACAGCAGCAGCTACGAGAAAATAAAAAGAATCCTGCTTTGAATAAAATCTTCACTTCTGTCTGGTTTTTGCAAAGGCTAATGCAATTTCCCACTTACGAACAAGAAACATTTGTATATCAATCATTAGCTGATATACCCTTATACCCTTGAATATTCAATTAATTGCGTCTAAGCGTCTGTCTTAAAATACCCCCTTAGCTAGAGCTGATCAGTCGTTCCGCGTGGCTGGAGTGCTGCTGGCTCAGCACTCTAAGACCTGCCAAACATTTGCTGGCCACTGGAAAGACACTAATCTATCCTCTTCCTCCCGTCACTCTGGAGGGCAAGGCCTAAACCCCTGTCCAATCAAAAGCACTGTTATAGGAGGATCCAATCGAATTCCTTGAGAAAGTAGGGGGGCGGGCTTGAAACTTACGGTTCTTTTTCCCCGCCCACTAGCCAGTACCCACCCACCACCATCCCCGTTGGGATCTGTCAGGCGCTTCTCAGTCTCTGGGATTCCCTGCCTTGTCCTGTCGTCGCCAGTGTCTTCTTGCTCGCTGCCTAGGGACGCTCCATAATTAGGACCCCGGTGTTCGGGAACCGGAAATGGTAAGCGCGTGGCGTCCCGACCTGGGCTCAGTGTTGGCGCACCGCACCTTCCTGCTTGGCCTCTCAGGACCGTCCCGTCCAGCCCGGCACTGGTGTCCTGCCAGGGCTGATGGCTTTTCGGGCACCTGGGCCGGGGCAGCGGAGAACGGCTTTCCGAGAGTGGTCTGGCCAGGCGCGCTGCGGAAAGCGCAGTGGTCCCTGCATCTAGGCCAGTGCGTTCCGGGACTCGCGCTGTGTTTTCCGCTCCGGGTTCTGAGTGCGCCTCGGGGTTTGTGTGCCTGTCTCCGTGTCTGATTTTGACCCTGAGTCTAAGTCTAGGTGTACGATCGCTGGCCAGACTGTGGCTTTGCTGTCGCGAACTTTAGTTTCTTACCACCCATTCCTCAGGAAGCATTTCCTTAAGCCATTTGGGGTCTCTGGGACATAGGCTGTGTGAATCTTATACCACTATTGAGAAGGCAGTGGCTGATTGCCTCTCTGCTTCTCCACTACTCATCCATATGCATCTGGGGACGTGGGTCCAGGGCTAGCTTGCTTACCCAATCACAACACTCTGTATGCCTCTGTCTGGGTGTTGATCCGAATCTGTGTGATGTATTTCTCTGAATATGTGACTGGCTTTGACTGTCAGACCTAGGCGTGGGAACGGACAACACCTCTGCTGCCGCTACATCTTTGTTCAGTATTAGGATGCCTTACCATATCTTGGACAGGAGCGAAGTTTCTGGGACCCTGGGATTCTAGCACATGGGTTGGAAGTACTGATTCTTGCTTCATTCCTGGGTAACTTTTATTAGCCTCTTCTCTGAGCTGTTTCTGTGTGTATGCATGTATCGAGGATCAAATACCTGGAGATTTGTGCCTATTAGGCGAATTGTACGCCATGATAGAGACAGGGTCCCAGTGTAGACCAGTGTGGCCTTGAACTTATCTGGGATTATAGACCTACACCCACAGGGTTGGTAGTGGGTCATTTTTGTGCAGAAGTGAAGAGGAACCCAGGGGAAGGACAGACATTTGGCAGGCATTCAGGCATTAGCTGCTTCTCTGTCTCCCCTGCTACTCGATGAATTTAGGGGACAGTGTGTGTGATTGTCTATGCTCAGCCCAGGGAGTGGCACTAATAGAAAGTGTGGCCCTGTTGGAGTAGGTATGTCTCAGAAGTAAAACCCAAACTAAGACAGAAGTTGGTACCAGGGACTAGAGTATTGCTGTGATAAGCCTGGCCAAGCTTTTGTTTGGAAGGATTTGGATTTGGAGACCTTGGGTTTGGAAAACAGTGGAATGTTTTAAGTGGGGCTTAATGAACTATCCTAGTATGTGTGAATATGGAAGATTTTATTGCTGAGAGTGATTTGAACTGTGGAGATCTGGCCCAAGAGGTTTCAGTGGAGAGAGTAGAGCTTCAGTATATGTCCTGAAGACTTCTTTCTTTTGTAGTATTTTGGTGAAGACTATCTGCTCTTTTGCTCCTGTCTGAAGAGTTGGCCCGAGGCTAAGGTGAAGAGACTCAGATTAGTTGCATTGACAAAGCATGGTTGTGTGTCAACTTGACACAAGCTGGAGTTATCACAGAGAAAGGAGCCTCCAGTGAGGAAATGCCTCCATGAGACCCAGCTGTAAGGCATTTTCTCAACTAGTGATCAAGGGGGGAGGGCCCAGCCCTTTGTGGGTGGAGCCATCCCTGGGCTGGTAGACCTGGGTTCTATAAGAAAGCAGGCTGAGCAAGCCAGGGGAAGCAAGCCAGTAAGTGACATCCCTCCATGGCCTCTGCTTCAGCTCCTGCTTCCTGACCTGCTTGAGTTCCAGTCCTGACTTCCTCTGGTGATGAACAGCAATGTGGAAGTGTAAGCTGAATAAACCCTTTCCTGTCCAACTTGCTTCTGGGTCATGATATTTTGTGCAGGAATAGAAACCCTGACTAAGACAAAGGAATTCTCAGAAACACCCATTATAGACTTCATTCTCTGGTTAAGTCTCATGAAGAGCATTTGGAATAAGTATAGCAAGTGGAGAAAGAAGAAATAAATATAAAACGTATGGTTGGAGTATTAAAGGGGCACCAGGAAGTGAAACAGCAGAATCCTGTGTTCAAGGATATTAAATTGAATTAAGGGAGTGGTGACCTTGGGGCAAGATCCCACCCAGATATTTAGATCCTTTAATCCCTGGAGGAAGGACCTTGTAGATCTCTGAGTTCAAGGTCTATCTACAGCTCGAGTTCTAGGACAGCCCAGCTTAGGCGAGAGAAAACAGAAAGCTGATGATAAAGTAATAGAACAAGGGGGCCATGTTCCAGCCCCAGCAAGCAGCAGAAATTTGGCAGCTTCCGCCTTGCATCTTTGACTTTATAGTCAAGAGGAGAAGAAGATTACTGGGACAATTGATGCTGGTCAGCTGGAGCTAAGAAATATTACTGGTGATTAAGAGACCAGGATCACTGAGGTGAAATCTTCTGGGAAGTGTCTTCTGAGAGCACAAAGAAGCTGTGTTCCAGAGAGAGCCAAGGTTGTACCTCATGCTGTGGCTGGACGTGGTAATGTGTAAGACTCACCCAGGTGGTACTGGGTTTGAAGGCATGAAGGAGTCATGGAGAGCAGCTGAGGCTCGGCACTGTGAGAGGCCATGGAAGGCCATTGGTGGAGGTGCAGCCTCAGTTGCAGTTGACAGCCCGGGACTGAAGGGGTCATGCAAAGGAGTTGAGTCTTGGCACTATGAAGACAGCCCATGAGAGGCTATTGGTGAAGCCTAGTTGCAGCAGAAGACCCCAGCCTATTGGAGATGCCAGTGCCATGGGATGATCACCAAGAACAGCAGCTGCAGCAGTGGAGTGGATCAACCACAGCCCAGAGTGCTGCAAAGGGCAGAGCTGGTGATGTGAGACCAGCCCTAAGGAGGAGTTCAGATCATGTGTGGATCCCAGACTTTGGAACAAGATCTGTGAAACTGAAGTTGCCTTGGAGACCCCAAGATATTCAGATGCCAGAACTATGAGATATCTGCTGAGGAAAGCTGCTAACAGGGTGGAACCAGCCAAGGAGAAAGGTTTGCTACAGTCAACAAAGATGAAAAAGAAATTGCAGATCTGAAGACTACTTTGACATCAGACATGGAGACTCAGAGTTTGGAGTTTGCCCAGTTGGCTTTCTGTCTTGCTTTGGGGATTACAGTGAAGTGATTGAAAGGATCTCAGCAGAGATTTGACTTTTAACATTGCCGAGACAGTTATAGACAATGGGGGCTTTGGAAATTGGACTAAGTGTATTTTGCATTGTGCCTTGTTGAGGTATGGCCCCCATAGACTCATGTTGAAACAAGCCAATGGGGATCAGGGAACAGAATGTGATGGTTTCTTTAAGCTCAGACCAGGGCGTGGCATCTTTAGAAGGTGTGGCCTTATTGGAGTAGGTGTGTCACTGTGGGTGTAGGCTTTAAGACCCCCAGCCTAGCTGCCTGGAAGCCAGCATTCTGCTAGCAGCCCTCAGATGAAGATGTAGAACTCTCAGCTCCTTCTGCACCATCTGTACCATATCCCTGTCTGGATGCTGCCATGTTCCCACCTTGATGATAATGGACTGAACCTCTGAACCTGTAAGCCAGCCCCCATTAAATGTTGTCCTTATAAGACTTGCCTTGGTCATGGTGTCTGTTCACAGCAGTAAACCCTAAGACTGTATGAAAAAAAGGGTTATGAATGGGTCTGTCCTGTTGGGGTCTTGTTACTCTCTGGACAGAAGACCCAGTGAAGAGACTTGCAGACTGAGGTACAGCAATGGTTAGAGACCCAGATTACAGGACCCTCCAGATGGCCACAGTAAGAACCAGAGGCCTGACCCTGGGCTATGTTAGAGGGTCACTCCTGCTTCCAGTTGTCCAGTGCCTGGGAAGACTTGGCAGGTGGACAGCTGAAACTAGTTTCAGAACACGACTCAAATGAGTGGTTCAGGTGTTCTCTAGTTCCCACCTGAGGCGCACCCCGACAAGTGGAGCGTTTCCAGATTTCACTTGAGACAAGCCACTGCTGTAGCTGAGCTCTGGGCAGTCAATCCAGGGCAGGGGCTAGAGCAACGAAAAACAGTAGAAATCAAGGAGACGGGGTGAGAACTGTACCCCAAAGGGGCATATAGGCTGTCTGATTGTGTTCTGTCTGCAAATCTGTTTTATTTATTTTTTTGCTCCATCATCCTGTTTTTGTTTGTTGTGATTTTGCAGGTTAATAAGTCTGTCTGGGTTTTTTTTGGGGGGGGGGGCAGACTGATTTTTCCATACTTTATCATCTTGAAGCAGTGGCTTCTGGGACTGCCTAAGACTGTGGCTGCACTAGGCCCTGGAAGACATCTGGAGGCTGGAAGAGAGTATGCCAATGATCCTCAGTCTGTGAAGGTGGACTAGGAACAAGAGTGTCCGAGGGTGGCCTATGGGTGGCAGTGGGGGAAGCAGGCCTTCTGAGTGGAAGGGGAAAAGACAGCATCGAGAGAGGAATCGGGCTTGTTAGCAAGGAGGTGATTCTTGGGTAGGGGAGATGGCCTGCAGAAGTCTGAAGAGTAAGTGGGCAAAACAGTTCTGAGGAGGGACAGTGGGGGCAAAGGTGTGACAGGCTGAGGCTGTGAGTGTGTGAGGGAGAACACTAGCGTTCTGGTGTTAGGAGAAGTGGTTCTGAGGGAGAAAAGGAAAAGCACAGCCTGTTTATAGGTCATAGGTCTTTATAACATAACCTGAATGTGTGTGTCCAGGCTGAGCATGTGACACACTCTTCCCCAGGAAGGACAACTCCCGATCTCAGCAGGCTGTAGTCGCCCACAGTTATTTGTTGGGGTTAAGGCTCTCTGAGCTTTCCCTGTCCTTATATTTATCACTGTTTGTTGTTCAGGTCATATTTAGGCAGCCATGTTGGTGAGACTTTATGGATGTAGCTTCTGACATTTTGAGGAAACACGATCTCACATCAGACTCCACTTCTATACCCCTCATGGTCTTTTTGTCTCTTTGGCAATGGTCCCTGAGCCTTGGGTGCAGTTTTGTAGGTGTGTCTTGGGGGTTTGGGTCTACTGCTTTGCATTTGGAGGGAAACTGCCTAGTCAGCGACCCTGTGCTAGTGAAGTCATGGGTTTCGAAGGAGAACCTACAACTTCCGCTGTACTAGTGTGATCTCTACCTACATTTTAAACATTCACCTTCTACCCACAGATAAGCATAATTCTCACCCCTCATTGAGGAAACTCGTTGCAGGAGAAGGATGAAATTTTGAGGGAACCTGAGAGTGGATGTCAGGAGGAGGAGGCGGAACAGCATTTAATGGTGGAAGCACAGCCCATGGAGATGAAGGAAGGGCTGGGGAGATAGTTGAATGTATAGTATTTGGCATGAAGGTGTGAGGACCTGATTCCAACTTCCCAGAACCCACATCTAGGCTGGGCAGGTGATGTGAATGTTTCTAATTTCTGTGCCCCTATCAGTGAGGCAAAGAGCACAGAGAGGACTCTCAAGCTGAAAGACCAACTCTACTGGCTGGTTTTGTGTCAACTTGACACAAGCTGGAGTTATCACAGAGAAAAGAGCCTCAGTTGGGGAAATGCCTCCATGAGATCCAACTGTAAGGCATTTTCTCAATTAGTGATCAAGGTGGCAGGGCCCAGGCCATTGTGGGTGGTGCCATCCCTGGGCTGGTGGACCTGGGTTCTATAAGAAAACAGGCTGAGCAAGCTAATAAGTGACATCCCTTTGTGGCCTCTGCATCAGCTTCTGCTTCCTGACCTGCTTGAGTTCCAGTCCTGACTTCCTTTGGTGATGAACAGCAATGTGGAAGTGTAAGCTGAATAAACCCTTTCCTCCCCAACTTGCTTTTTGGTCATGATGTTCTATGCAGGAATAGAAACCCTGCCTAAGACAAATTGGAACCAGCATAGTGGGGTATTCCTGTGACAACCTGACCATGTTTTGGGGAGGGCTGTGAAAGGACTTTGGAACTTTGAGCTAAAAGAGCCATTGGGATGTTAAGAGCTCTGTGGGATGTTCAGTAGGAGTTTGGAAGATAATGTTAAGAACAGTGCAGCTGTAGGCTGAGGCATGTAAGAAGGCCTGGCCACTGTGGACAGTTCCTAATGCTGGCCATAATCTGATGCAAGAAGGGTGTCTCCACTGTGGAAGCCTCCCTTTGAGGCAGAAAAGGAGGTGTGCCAGCTTGGACAGCTCCCTTGACAATTGGAGCCTGTGGTGTGGTGGTTTAATGGTGGGGTGGGGGTGTGTGCACCATTTTGAACAGCTCTATTGGGACAGTTTACTGGGGTGGCCACCAGTTGGGGGAGGGGAGGAAGAAGCCTGCCAATGCCTTGAAGGCTTTGGTGGCCCAGTGACTTTTGTGGTGTGATGCCCAGGAACTGCAGCGCTTCATCAGGTGGTTCACCTGTAACTTCTTGGGGGGGGGGACCAATTCTTCTGGTTTCTGTGAGCACCTGTGCGTGTGGTCTACAATTAAAAATAAGAAAGATCAAAATAATTTTAAAAAAGGGATGCTGTCCTTAACTGAGTGTCAGTTCTGAAAACAACTGCTCAGGTTGCTGCAAGGAACACAGGAGAGCCACATCTCTGTTCTGTTTCTCACTACTGCTGACAAGGGGAGTGGTTTCTGAGGGTCCTATAAAGGAGGTGGAAGGGCAGAGGTCCAGCAACCCTTAAAACAAGAGGGGCAAGAAGGAAGCAGCAGGAAGGGGTGTGAAAGGCGAAGAACCAACTTTGTCCTGTTGTTGGTACATTACCTAGAGTGCTCTGATACTCAAAAGGGCCGGTGCCCACAGCAGCCTCCTGTCCAGTGTATGGAGATGCGGAGTCAGGGTGAACACCCTCCCGGGCCCGTCGTTCCTAACTGCTCACCTCCCTGTGAGCATTCCCATTCATCAGCCTCCCATTCCACACTGTGGTCAACTTTTGGTTCTGTATGGTATCTTTCAAGCAGTGTCTTGTCATTGTCCTCTGAATTCTGAGCAATATATTCTGAAGAACTAAATTGTGTTCACGAACATTTCACACAAGTAATCTGTGAAAATTCTCCCGGCCCAAAGTTAATGATCTCTGTGGCCCTGTTGTCTCCCCTGGGCACACACGTATTCCCAGGATGCGTTTGGTTTTAGCGTTACTCTTGCTTACCTTATGGGGGAATATGTCTTCATGCGTGTGGTTCCATGCAGAAGATACTGAGACCACCCGGAGAGAGTTTGTGTTCCCAAAGTTTAAAAAGGAATGTGTCCCTCCCAGGGTTCCGTGTCGTTTGAAGACATTGCGGTGCACTTCAGCTGGGATGAATGGCAGCATCTGAATGTCGCTCAGAGGACTCTGTACAGGGACGTGATGCTGGAGAACTACAGCAGTCTCCTGTTCTTGGGTGAGTGTGGCCTGCAACCCTCAGTACCAGTCACGTTTTCTGATGGTCGTCTTAGGAATTATTGCTGACTCCTGTTTTAATTAACTAATTTGTTTTTGTCTTTCAAGAAAAAAAGCAAAACAGCTTGTTCTCCAGAACAAGCTTGTGAAGAGTCAGGGTCACACTGAGAACAAGCTTGTGAAGAGTCAGGGTCACACTGAGCAGCCCTGTCTCGGGGTGTGGGTTACCCATGATTTCCATATGCCTCTCAGTAAATACTCCCAGGCTTTTGCCTTTTCCTCTCCCCTGTGTATCCCATTCCCCATTTTTCAGTGTTGAGAGTTGGATGTTTTATGACGTACAGATTATGACATTCGGGTTATGGCTTTGATTTTCCTGGGCAGACATAAGGAAACTTCTGCTCACAAGTGTGAAGTGAGTGGATAAGCCAGAAGAAAGGTTCCATCCGTTCCAGCTTAGACAGTAAGCGAACCCTGGGATCCTTGGAGAACAAGGGCTTCAGACGAGTGTAGCAACCCCTGCCCCACTCAGGTTCTACCTTCTTGTGTGGCACAGTTGGCTGACAGCCAGTCCTGAATGGAATGCTGGTCGTGTTTGTGACAATCCCACGTGGAAATGTCCAAGAGACCCACGGTGTTACCATCACCGCAGAGCTAGGCATCCTCTCTGTGGTCCAGTGTTGCCGTGGCTGTGGACGGGAGTCTCCTGCAGGTCACCACAGCTGCTGGACTTTAAGCTCAGAGGAAATGACAGCACCACAGCTTCCCATGACCCCCTGCATGTCACCATAAGACTTTGTTCTCCTCAGGGAGTCGTGCTATTCTGTGTACCACATGATCTCTGTCCGCTGTTGATGGACGCTTGCCTTAGCTTTTGTGAACAACACTGTAATACCCAGGGAGCTGCAGCTTTCTCTGCATGGTACCCTTCTTGACTGTTCAGTCAGCAGAAAAATAGCAACATGCGGTCGTTCTGGCTAGTTCTGAGAATGTTTTATACTCTATTACATGTTAGCTGTACTGGCCTGCATTAGCGCTGTCATCCCGGGGACTTTTCAGTATTTGTTCTTGTGAGTCTTTGGTGGCCAGGCTAAGAAGAAAGAAGCCACACTTCCTTGTGGTTGTGATTGATGTTTTCACGATGACTAGGTGCTGTGAGCTTTCTTTTTGTATTTTTGTGGGCTGTTTGTGTTTAAGAAATGTCTCTTCAGGCCTTTTACCCTTAGTTAAGAGGAGGGTGACTGTTCCTTCTCCTTAGGGCTTGGAGGTCATTAGTGGTTCTGTAAGTGACTGTCTCGGATGAATCCTTTGCCCGTGTTTTCACCCATGTAGAATTGTTTCTTCTATTAGTTGTTGGCCTTTCTGTAGAGACGGTATCGAGATGCATCATCATTTTGCTTTTGTCTGCTTTTTTATACACATATGAAAACACTGTATGGTTGCTCCAAAGTGTATTCTGTATATGTTAACAACTTTATAGCTTCTGTCTTGTGCTTAAATTTTGATCCAGTTTTAACAGATCTGTACAGGGAGAAAGAAGGTCTATTGCTTTTCCTCAGTTGGTTAAATATTCATGTTTCTCAACATGACTGCAAGTAAACTTAACAGGAGGAAAGATTTATGTTCGCTTGTGGCTTTGAAAAGTTTCAGTCGGTAATTACCTGGTGTCTTCCTTACCTTCCTGCCGCTGTGACAAAACACTGTGACCAAGGCAACAGACAGACGGAGGGAAGGGTTTGCTTGTTAGATCTGTTGTGTGTCATTAATGTTAGTGGACTGACTGCACCTAACCCCTTTGCAAAAACTTGTTTATTCTTCGACACTTACAGGACAGTGCGTGACCAAACCTGAGGTGATCTTCAAGCTGGAGCACGGCTTTGGGCCATGGCCTGTGGTGGAATCTTCTGTCCGCTGCCTTCGAGGTCAGTGAATGCACATTGGACGGAGGAAGGCACCAACGGGACAGTTAGCATGTTGTCCATGTTGAATGCTTACCCTGAGCAGACACTTCACTTTTGGAGTTTCTGGGAAGAATTAGCTGTATCAACCTGTCTCCCAGTTTTTGGTTCTTTCTGATGTATGAGGTGGTTTTTGTTTTTGGTATGAAAACATCCAAGTTTTTAACTGAATTCAGCTTTACTGCTAACAGGTAACAATTATGAGGCCAGCTGTCAGCCAACATACGGCACTGTGTGGTAAGGTGTGAATAGAGGACTGAGATTAGACCCTAGTCACACACCAGTAACTGTCACTGTCTTAATGAAGGTTCCCTTTACTATGAGGTGACACTGCCTTAGGGTTTGCATTGCTGTAAAGAGATACTATGAGGAAGGCAACTCTTTATAAGGATAAATTTTAATCTGGGCTGGCTTACAGGTTCAGAGGTTCAGTCCGTCATTAAGGCAGGAGCATGGCAGTGTACAGGCAGGCAGGGAACAGGCAGAGCTGACAGTTCCACATCTTCATCTGATAGAAGACTGGGTCCCACATGATTAGTAGGAGAGTCTCATCGCCTAAAGTCCCATAGTCTTTGACAGCCTCAACAATGTTAAAAATTCAAAGTCTAAAGTCGCTTCTGAGATTCATCTTGTCACTTAACTATAACCCCCAAAGAAAAATCAGGAAACCAGCTGGGAAAACTCCAAACTGCATCTCCAGGTCTGATGTCAAAATGCTCTTCAGATCTCCAACTCCTTTTTTTTTTTTTTCTTTCATCTTTTTGACCACAACAAATGTCTTTCTTCTGGACTGGTTTCACAGCCTGCTAACGGCTTTCCTTGGCAGGCATCCCATGACTCTGGCATCTTTAACATCTTAGTGTCTCGAAGGCACATTCAACTGCAGCATCCTGTTCCAATGTCTGGGATCCACACATGATCTTCTGGGCTCCTCCACAGGGCTTGGGTCACTTCTCCAGCTCTGCCCACTGGAACACTTCTGGCTCTGGTTGATCCACTCCACTAATGGTTCTGTTCTTGGTGATCATCCCGTGGTACTGGCATCTCTAGCATGCTGGGGTCTTGTGCTTCAACTAGGCATGGCCAAGAGTCTCTCATAGGTTCCCTCATGGTGCCAAGCCTCAACTGCTTTGCATGACCCCTTCAGTCTTGAGGCATCATCTACAGCGGAGGCTGCACCTTCACCAGTGGCCTTTTCTGGCCTCACACAGTGCCAAGCTTCAGCTTCTATCCATGACCCTTTATGCCTTCAAAACCAGTGCTAACTGATTGATTCTTCCTTTTATGCCCAGACCTCACGGTCACCAGAGATCAGCAAATACAATCAGGAGTCCAGTTGTATGCAAAAGCACCGAGTCTTTATTCATGCTTGAGCTTCCAACCTCTCTAGCGCAGTGGGCGGGTATAGAGGGTGCTGAGCTGGTATCAGCCTTGCTTTTTAAACAGTGTAAGCTGGATAAGGGGCTTTCCAACTTGGCAGTTACATGATTGGATGGCATTTTAGAAAGCACAGCTTGCAGAACATTTTAGCTAACATCATAAACTTTGCTATAGCTTGAGTCATTTGTCCTGAACAGGACACTCAGCATTTCCCCTTACCAAGAGTGGAGTGGATATCAAGGTTGGTATCTGTGTTACTTGGGTGTGTTCTGGTTCTTGGAACAAACTGTGGTTTTTCAATTTGCCAAACTGAGGACAAGCTAGACATATGATAGAATTAACTAGCTTGGTCCTTTACCAAGTTCAGCCTCAGCACAATGTACAACCTTGGCTATCTCTGGAACACAGCTTCCTTATCCTCTAAGAACACATTTCCAGAAGATTTCACCTCGGTGATGCTGGCCTCTTCTTAATCACCACTAATTTCTTAGCGTCAGCTGACCAGCATCTCTTGTCCCAGTAGTTTCTTCTATTCTTGACTCTAAAGCCAGAACCACATGGCTGAAGCTTCTGAGTTCTGCTTTACTGTTCTTGACCTTGCTTTGGAGAATGACCTTAAATTCAGAAATCTGCATGGCTCTGTCTCCTGGATTCTGTGATTATAGCATGTACCAGCACACCTGGACTTAAGCTTTTCTTTATCTGCAGTTTACTCTGTCTTAGGCTGGCCTTGAACTCCAAGCTCTGTTTGGCTCTGTCTCCTCAAGTTAAAGGCGTGTACCACCATGCCTGGATCTGAGATTTCATGGCCATTATTCTTCAAGATATGGATCAAAACCTGTGTTGTCCATTTCTGGATTGTAGTGCGTTCCAAATGAAAACAACAGGCAAGTTATTCCATGTTCCCTGGTGAACACGTAGACGGTAAGCTTAGCTGTGTGGGGTCTTACTCAGTGTCACCACTCCCTTAATCTGTTTCCTTAGACACAGGATTTAACTCCATTGTACTTCCTGGTAACCCTTTTTCATTTGAACCATACATTTTGTATTTATTTCTAACCTTGCTACACTGGATCAAAACACTTTTCATGAGAGTAAACCAGAGGACAAAGTCTATGCTGGGCTTTTCTGAGACTTTATCAGTGCAGTTAATTGAAATCTTTATACCTTAGCCTCAGATAGACTCTTTAGACAAGCTCAAAATGGGGCCACATTCTTCATTAAATATCACACCAATCTCCAGGCAGCATACTAAAACCCCTCCTCTCTGAAACCTCTAGAGCCAAGGTTCCAGAGCTCAAGTCACCCTCAGCAGCACAGTCTTCTACATTCCTAGGAGGACAGCCTATTAAGTCTCACGTAGAGCATCCCACTCCTTTCCAAAATCACAAAACCTACAAACCAAAGCATGGTCAGGCCGATCCCAGCAATACCCCAGTCCCTGGTACCAACTTCTGTCTTAGGGTTTCCATTGCTGTAAAGAGACACCATGACCAAGTGACCAAGGCAATGCTTACAAGGACAACATTTAACTGGGTTCAGGGGTCCAGTCCATTAGTAAGGTGGGAAGCATGGCAGCATCCAGGCAGGCGTGGGGCTGTTCGAGGTCAGAATGTGTTATACGAGACATGTCTGAAACAAAAACCAACTACAACAGCGAATGAATGCCTGCGTATGAAACTTCAACTTTCAAACCAGAAATACGAGAATGGAGGTGCATCATAAGATAGAAAAGTATGGTTGCCAGTATTCACTCGGTATATTGTGAATATGTGAAGGAAGGACCAGATACACCGTTGCTGATAACATCGAATTATACAGGTACTGTGGGGTTTTTTTTTTTTTTTTTTTTTTTTCAGTTATAAGAAATACAACAGCTGTATGATGTAGGTAACCCATCCTGGGTAAATGTACCATAGCCAAGCTGCAAAGTCAGTCTCAGTGCTCATAATGGGAATTTCAGGTGCATTACTTAACTGAAAAGAATTGGATTGTTTGTGCTAGGGACAGTGGCACACGTGCAAGGCGAAGTAATCGGTTTATATTCTTGAAGAACTAAAGTGTATACTATTATCATAATCCAGTGTTATTTTATACTTTGCACAAGGATAGGAATATACACTTTCATGTTTGAGTAACATGAGAAAGACTACAGACTTATTCACCAGGAGGGATATTTTTAATATCATTTTAGGTATTCGTAAGGTGACTGCCCCAGTTGAGACCCACAAGGACAATCACAAGGAATATTTATGGCAAGTTGAAATCACTAGCAGCCAGACTCCAAATGAAGAAATCACTGAAGTAAGTAAAACATTTAACGTGAGTTTTTAACAGAGAGATTGAAAATTACTAAGTAATGTTCCTTTAAGAACCTAACCTAAGTCAACAAGAATCAGTGGGTAAAAGGCTTAACTACTGAGCCTGACCATCGGAGTGTGATTCCCATGCTCACGTGGTGGGCAATGAAGAAAAACTCAAACTCATATGTGTGCCCTGCTGTGCATACGTGTATACACACAAACACAAGTGTAGTTTGAAAAGTAAAGTAACTCAAGCCTGGGAAGACTGTTTAGTCAATAAAGTGATAGAGTCAGGTTCATGAGGACCTGAGTAGGATCCTCGGCTCTCATAGAAAGCTAGTTTTGAATCTTTAACCAGTGCTGTGAAAACTGAGATTAGGGCCTGTGGGCTTTGCTGGCTATCCTTCTCTAATGAGACCTGATCTCAGAAAATAGGGTGGATACTGATTGATGAAGACACCTAACAGCAACCTGACACGTGCACGCACACACTTGTTAATAAACAGGTTCCCTCCCGTCTACCCACAGAGCAGTGTCTGTCTCTATTATGTGGCTGTTAAGTTACCAACTAGAGAAGAATGTGATAACGGTAATCATAATAGAAAATTATTCTGACATCATGATTAAAATAATTTGGCCAAACCTCAGTCAAAGTTGAAAATGGTGTTTTCAATATATTTGGCCATAGGTATTGTTTTAAATAAAGGCAATAAATATTATTTACAAATGTATTTCCACATGAAAGAGCTATCTGGTCAACTCAGTAAATATTTGAAATCCTTATATACTCCAAAGCAAAACCAGAAAGCACATCCTAGGAAAAAGGCCCATTGCTATATGAAATATAACTGATTCCTCTCATTCAAGGCAGACCTGAAGGTGGCACGGAAGATCCAACAAGGGACAGCATCCCATGAAGATGAGGAATGTGTGAAGCCATTTATCCAGCACTCAGAGCCCACGAGGAGGCAGATGAGTGACACATGTAAGAAGAGTGTCTGTTATAAGTCACCTCTCAAGAGCTGTCAGAGGCTTCTTAATGAGATGCTGTATACACACAGACAGCACAGGAAGTCACATGTGACCGAACAGAGAAGTCACGAAGGGGAGAAGCCACGTGAAAGCTCAGGATGTGGGAAAACTTCCCATACCAAGTCTCAGTGTCAGAACACTCACAGAGATGAGAAGCCCTACAAGTGTCTAGACTGTGGGAAATATTTCTACTACAAGTCACAAATCATGGAGCATCAAAGAAGTCACACGGGGGAGAAGCCCTATGAGTGTACAGAATGTGGAAAATCTTTTAGCTATAAATCACATCTCACTGTTCATCGCAGAAGTCACACAGGCGAGAAGTGTCATGAGTGTGCAGAATGTGGAAAAGTTTTTTACTATAAGTCCCAACTTACTCGACACCAGAGGAGTCACACAGGGGAGAAGTCCTATGAGTGTGTGAAATGTGGAAAATCTTTCTACTGTAACACACACCTTTCTCTGCACCAGAGAGTTCATGTGAGTGTGAAACCCTATGCATGTACGGACTGTGGGAAAACTTTCTCTTTCAGTGCATGCCTCACCAGACACCAGAGGATTCATACAAACGAAAAGCCCTATGAATGTGCACAGTGCCACAAAGCTTTCTACTTTAAGAAACAGCTGACTCATCATGAGAAAACTCATGCTACAGAGAAGCGCTTTGAATGTAAACAATGTGGTAAAGCATTTTACTGGAGGGCCAACCTGACTGTGCATCAGAAAACGCATGGTGGGGAGAAGCCCTTTGAATGTAAACAGTGCGGTAAAGCATTTTACTGCAAGTCCCATCTCACCGTGCATCAGAGAACTCATATAAGCGAAAAGCTCTATAAATGTTCACAGTGCAGGAAAGCATTCAACTCTCAGGCGCAGCTTGCTGTACATCAGAGAACTCACACTGATGAGAAGCCCTATGAATGTAAGCAGTGTGGAAAAACATTCTACAGCAAGTCTGGGCTTACTGCACATGAGAAAACCCATACGGGGGAGAAGCCCTATGAATGTAAGGAGTGTGGGAAGGCGTTCTACAACAAGTACTTGCTCATTGAGCATCATAGAGTTCATACAGGGGAGAAGCCCTATCAGTGTACAGAATGCAGGAAAGCATTCTACTGCAAAAAATACCTTTCTCTACATCAGAAAACTCACGCAAGTGAGAAGTCGTTCCATTGTGCGGAGTGTGGGAAAGCTTTCTCCTGGTTGTCACACCTCACTCAACACCAGAGAATTCATACAGGTGAGAAGCCCTATGCATGTGAACATTGTCAGAAGACTTTCTACTTTAAGAAACAACTCACTCGGCATCAAAGAACGCATGAGAAGTCATGAGGTGTAAGGGACGCACGAGGCCGTTCTGCTGCAAATGGAGCCTCAAGGGAGAAACCCTGTGCTGAGTGTACCAGATACAGAAAATGTCCTTCCTCAAGCTTACCTTGCTCAAAGTCAGATGAGAAAGCCTAAGGATATAAAGAATATATGAATTCTTACTTAACTGTATAATCAGAAAATTATACATGAAAATATGATGAATGTACAACCTGTGAAACTTTTCTAGTGTAAGTCAGGTGTTACTCAGCCAATAAACATACTGTTGTCTGTCTGCTGACTTTGTTGGAAGGCACGTACTGTCTGCTAGAGAATTCATGCATGGGGCTGTCTCCTATGAAGTTAAAAAACTGTACAAAAGCTCTCTCTACTTTTGTTCCTGTTTTTATTGGATATTTTATGTATTTGCATTTCAAATGTTATTCCCTTTCTCCCCTCTCCTATCACATCTTCCCCTCTCCCTGCTTCTGTGAAGATGCTCCCATTCCCACCCACCCACCCCCAACTCAATACCTTGACAATCCCTTTTACTGGGGAAATGAACCTTCACAAAGCTTTCTCATTCTTCACATTACTTGAGTATATTTTAGGTGATTAACACAGAATGCAAGGAACAGAGGAACACTAACAGGAACCCCATCTGGTCACAGGTGTGGGCCCAGTGAAATTAATGAAAGTAGACACATTTGAGATAGAACTTGGGCCTTTACATAGGAACTTACGAGTCGAGCAAAAAGTAAAGTGAGACATATGTCTTCATGCCTTCAATTCTAGGTCCTGCTACTGCAGGTTTACTGGGACTCAGTGACTGAAGATTGAACCTCGCAACATAGGCAGGTTGAAGTTCCCCTTGTCAGATGATGACATTGTAACCCATAAGTGCCAGAAGTTTTGACGTTAACTTGACATGTGTCTGGCATTAGAAATCCAACAGAAGTGATTAAACAGGATTCCAGTATGAAAATATACTTCCTTAGCTCTTGTGACTTTTTTAAACAAGGGTTCACCAACTACTCCTGCACAAAACATGACCAAGCTGGGGAGGAAAGGGTTTATTCAGCTTACACTTCCACATTGCTGTTCATCACCAGAGGAAGTCAGGACTGGAACTCAAGCAGGTCAGGAAGCAGGAGCTGATGCAGAGGCCATGGAGGGATGTCACTTACTGGCTTGCTTCCCCTGGCTTGCTCAGCCTGCTTTCTTATAGAACCCAAGACTACCAGCCCAGGGATGGCACCACTCACAATGGGCTGGGCCAGGGATGGCTCCACCCACAATGTGCTGGGCCCTTCCCCCTTGATCACTAGTTGAGAAAATGCCTTACAGCTGGGTCTCATGGAGGTGTTTCCTCAACTGAGGCTCCTTTCTCACCAGTCTTGTGCCGTATGGCTACACACAGAACTTTCCATGTGTCATCTTGATTTAGGATATTTTTGTTCATGTCTATTTGTAAATCAGTTCAAACTGTCCACAAGGTTTAATGCCTCATTAGGCATGCAAATTATAAATGTGTTCACATTTATATCATACATTCACATCAACCCAGTGAACAGCTGTCTGTCTATCCATCCAATTATTTTGAATCAAGGTCTCATTATGGAACCTTGGCTGGCCTTGAGCTTGCCGTGTAAACCAGGTGGCCTCGAACTCATACAGACCTGCCTGCCCCTGCCTTTCGAGTGCTGGGATCACAGCCCTATGCCATGCTCTTTTGGTTTGTTTTGGATTCAGGTTGCCCTGTAATTCCATCTAGCCAGGCCTCATAAAAAGCATCCTGTCTCAGTGTCTTGGTGCTGGAATGGCAGATGTGAAACCAAATGTTCAGCTAAAAGATTTGTGTGTTCTGGAGTGTGAGAGAGGGGGAGGGAGGATTTTATATGCTCCTGGAGACCAAAGGATTTGAATCTCCCTCATTGTCAGTAGCACGAACTGAAAACCAAATGTTAGGTAAAACGGGTTACATGCAGATTTGGGACAAAGGAAGTTGAGGCAATGTCCTTCCTATGAGAGCTCTATTGGGAGCCTTATAGCCTCACACTACAGGAAGTATGGTGGGTCCAGGAGGGGAGAAAAGCCTTCAGTTCAAACAGCAAGTTTCTGACTTCAGGTTTTTAAAAGAATGGGTACATTTCGCATCATGCAATCTAACCTATGTTTCAGGAGTTGAGGAGGAAGGCATTACACAAGGGCCAACTTAGAATCCAAAATTGTCTCGGGTCTAGGCACCAGAGGCAATGGGAGGAGAGAACGCAGCTTTCTGTGAGGGCTCAAGGTCAGCAGGGTTTGTCAGCATCTGAAGAGGGAGAGCATATAATGAGGTGTGGCTGGATTTGAGGTCGAGCTGCAGCAAGGAGTCTGTCTTCTTCCAAGAAAAACTTCAAATATGTAATGCAATCTTCAAACATGTGGTGCATCTCTTTTTGATAAACACAGAGAAGACCCAATGCTGAGCTTAAAGTCTTCTCAGTAAATGTTATTAGAATGCACAAGCATCTACCCACACACCAAACAGTCGCACACAGATTTTTCCATCGTTCACAAAACTAACTCAGACCGGATTCTAAACCTAAATATGAACTGCAGATACACAAGTTGTGCAAGAGAACCTGGAGAAAGTAGGAGCTGGATAACAGGCGTGGTCCACAACTCCAAGACAACTGAACCTGCTAGGAAACCGCTACTACCGGCAAAGGTGACCAATGGCTGCCGGCCGGGACCAGTTTGCTGCTAGAGATGCCTTGTCTGGTTTTTGATTTAGTCCTGGCCCAACCCCTAGCGACTCGGCTGCCTGCTCCTTCCTGTCTGAGTTTGTGGCTTGTTCCCCGTGCCTGCTTCTGATCTCTCCTGAGGGTTCCCCACATCTTTAGCAGCAGCAGCAGCAGCACCATTCCAAGAGCATCCACAAGTGCCCCGCCTCGCTCTCAGAGACAAACCTACACCTTGGCAGATGGGATGAGCCTGCCTCCCATCGTTTCCCGGAGTTTATGATTGGATAACACAACCACATAACTCATAGCTCATTGGCTATGGAGCAGCATGTGGGGGGGTGGAGCAGAAATCGTGGGTCAGTGCGACTGGCAGGGCAGGCTCAAACCTGGCCCAGCTATGGGTAGATTTACAGGTTAGTGGAAAGTTTTCCTTCTTCCCAGAGCTCGGGGAATTTTCCGTTCAGTAGGTACTTTCCGTTATTCCTGCTTGATAATGAGTAATTTCTTTATGTATCCAAAGTCTCGGGCTACATAATTTCATCCACAAAACAACTCAGCAACAACAACAAAAAAAAAAAAAACAAAAAAAAAAAACCGCCAAGTAGAGCCTCGAGCTTGCAATCGGCATCGGGAGGAAGAGACGGGAAGTCCATGAGCCCATCCTGGACTACAGAACTTGTGTTTTTGTTTTGTTTGTTTTTAAACCAAAAAAAAAACACCTTTGTAACAAAACCAACTCCACAACTGCACACAGAGAAACAAACGTGCTAATAAAACAAAACAAAGAAAAATTAATGTATGAAAAAAGTGTGGTTTAGGAAAAAAGAGATCCCCGTGCCTGCCTGGCCCATGTTGGGCACAGCCAGCAGAGGTGAACACCGTCCTTTGAGCTTTGTCGTTAACTCCACAGCTCTGTCTGCCTTCCAGAGGAGACTTGCAGGGTCTAGGTTAGACCCCTCCCCACCAATCCCCTGTCTGTTGGGTCTACTTGAGGCAGACCAGAAGAGGTGATCAGCATGCTCTTCCCTGATCTCTTGTCAGACCGGTGGCTCTGCCTGCCTTCCGGAGGAAACTTCCTGGTACCAGGACTAGTAAGCTAACACCAGGTGAGAACAGGGTGACTAGCAGCCAGCCTGAGAACACAACCAACACGTCAGGGCAATATGGTAACACCAGAGCCCAGCTATTGTACCCTTCAGACATCATGTGTCCTTCACGTGCCTTGCCTCAGCACGGGTGTCTGTCTCAGCTGATATCACTCTGCCAATCAGCCTGAGTTCTCGGAAGTGCCAAGAAACTGCAGCTCACCATCAAAGATTTTTTTTTTTTTTTTGGTGTGTTTCTTTCTACATAGTCCCCAAGCATGCAGCTCAACTACACAACGTAAGGTGGACCGATGCATGCATGTTTGTTAGCAAAGAATCCTCCCTCCCGTGTCTATTTCAGCAAAATGTTCCTTCACATGTTTGCCCCAGCAAAAACATCATCTGACGCTACTGACTCCCCAAAGAACTCTTGGCGTTTCCACTTCAGTCGGGGATCAGGGTTACAAGGCACACACCTAAACTTAATAAAGGCCAGACGCAACGAGCAAATAACCAACATCAAATTAAATGGCGAGAAACTCGAAGCAATTCTACTCCAGTCAGGGACAAGAGAAGGCTGCCCCCTCTCTCCCCATCTATTCAATGTAGCGCATGAAGTCCTAGCTAGAGAAATAAGAAAACTTAAGGAGATTAAGTGGATAAAAAAATTAGAAAGGAAGAAGTCAAAGTATTTGCTGTTTTCAGATGATAAGATTAGCATACATAAGCAACTCCCAAAATTTCACCAGGGAACTACTGTGGCTGATAAACAACTTCAACAAAGTGGCTGGATGCAAAATTAATTAAAAAAAAATCAGTATCCCTCCTTTATACAAACGATAAAGGGACTGAAAAAGAATTTAGGAAAATGACACCTTTTACAATACCCAAGAATAATATGAGATAACTTGGCATAACTCTAACCAAGCAACCAAAGACTTATATGGCAAGAACTTCAATTCCCTGAAGAAAGAAACTGAGGAAGATATAAGACGAAAAGATCTCCCATTCTCATGGACCAGTGGGATTAAAATAGTGAAAACGGCTCCTTAACAAAGGCAGTCTAAACATTCAATGTCATTGCCATCAAAATTCTAACACAATTCCTTCCAGACCTTGAAAGAGGAATTCTCAGCTTCATATGGAAAAACAAAAAACCCAGGATAGCCAAAACAACCCTGAACAATAAAAGGCTTTCTGGAGGAATCCCTGACCTCAAGCTATACTACAGATCAATAGTCATAAAAGCTGCATGGGATGAGCAGGTTGACCAATGGAATCAAATCGAAGATACCGAAATTAACACATGTGTCTGTGCACACTTGATCTTGACAACGAAGGCAAAACCATACAATGGAAAAAAGAAAGCATCTTGCACAAATGGTGCAGGTCTAACTGGATACCTGCAAGCTCTGTATCGATCACCCTGCAAGTCCAAGTGGATCAAAGACCTCAACATAGTACCAGATAGACTAAATCTGATAGAAGAAGTAAGGAATAACCTGGAATTCACCGAGACAGGGGATGACTTCCTAAACAGAACACCAGCAGCACAGACACTGAGATAAATAATAAACAAATGGAACTTCACAAAACTGAAAATCACTTGTAAGGAAAAGAACACCATCAAACAAACAAAAAAGCAGGCTACAGAATGGAGAAAGATCTTTATCTGACAGAGGGATGATAGCCAAAATAAAGAAAGAACCCAAGAAGCCAACATAACCCAGTGTACGAATGAGGCACAGAGCTTAAGAAAGAATTCTCCACAGACCTATCTCTAGTAGCATTTACAGAAATGTTCAACGTCTTTCATCACCAAGGACACACAAATAAAAAGGACTGTAACATTCCACCTTACACCCCTCAGAATGGCTAAGGTAAAAAACTCACACGACAGCATGTACTGGCAAGGTTGTGGAACAAGGGGGACACCCCTCCCTTTCTGGTGTGAGTGTAAACTTGTACAGCCCTTTGGAAATCAATTTGGCAGTTTCTTAGATAATTGGGAATAGTTCTAACTCAAGACCCAGATACCCCCAAAATGGTCCACCATACAAAAACCAAAACAAAACAACGATAAACAATAAAACACTTGCTCAACTATGTCCATAGAAACTCTATTCATTGTAGCCAGGGACAGGAAACAACCCACATGTTCCTCAACTGAAGAATGGATAAAGAAGACGTAGTTCATTTACATAATGGAATACTACCTAGCCAGGAAAAAAAAAGCACATCATGAATTTTGCAAGCAAGTGAATGAAACTAGAAAATTTAATTCTGAGTGAGGGAACCCGGACCCAAAAGGACATGCATGATATGTGTGGATATTATTATAATATATTATATTTATTATAAGTGGATATTAGCCATTTGGGTACAGGACACCCTAAGAAGCTAAGCAGCAAATAGTACCCAAGAGAGAATTCTTCTTCATCCTCTTCTTCTTTTTCTTCTTCCTCTTCTTCTTCTTCTTCTTCTTCAGATTTTTACATTTTATTTATATGGGTACACTGTTGCTGTCCTCAGACACACCAGAATCAGGCATTGGATCCCATTATAGATGGTTGTGAGCCACCATGTGGTTGCTGGAAACTGAACTCAGGACCTCTGGAAGACCAGTCAGTGCTCTTAACCACTGAGTCATCTCCTGAGCCCCACCTCCCCAAGGGAAGATTCTTGAATCTCACTAAGAATGGGAAGAGAGACCAGAACCCATAAGTAATCTTTAAACAGGTGAAAAGAAAAGAGAGAAAACAGCGTTGCAAATTGTTGCCAGGAGTTTCATTTGGACTTTATACAAGTGCCTCAGTTTTGTTGTTGTTATTTGAGACAGGATCTCCCACTACACAGCCCTTGCTGTTCTGAACACACTGTGTAGACCAGGCTGGCCTCAAGCACACAAAGATCCACCTTCTTCTTCCTCCAGAGTGCAGGGATTAAAAGTGTGTGCCACAATGCCCAGCTGTTTATTGGGAGAGGGTCTCTTGCATGCCAATGTTTTTTAGAATGGTTCTTACCCAGGTTCACCTGAACCCCCTTGTCACGCGCCCACGCTTCCCGCAGATAGGAACAGGCTTGCAACAAACTAACAGATTCTTCTGCGGACAACTTTTATTGTACAGCAATCTGAGCAGGGGACTTCTTGAGCAGGAAACTTCTCTCTGAGCCGGGACTCCCTACTGGGGTCTACTGTATAGGCGACCTCTCACGTGCAGTCTCCCACATGCGATCTCTCTGCCCAGTCTCTCTCCACGTGGGATCTCCCGCAATCTCTCCTATCGGGTCTCTCTCCACGTGGTATATCTCTGCCATCCCTCCACGTGGGGTCTCCTGCAATCTCTCCACTATCTCCCTCTCCACGTGGGGGAGAAATGCACTGCTATATATGCCTAGGAGACTTGGGTCGCTACCTGATTGGTGCGCCCTCCAGTAACTCAATAGTATGCCCCGAGAGCAGGCTATGACGTATGTGGCGCATGCACATTAAGTCTCTTGGCTGTGCACCAGCTCTGTTTGCTGAGTTCTCAGCGGGAAGCCGGCGCCATGTTTGGGTGTGGCACAAACGGCTCCCTACACCCCCTGGCAGAATTATGCTTTCCTGATAACCGTAGCGGACTTCATGGTATCTGTGAGCCTATGCTGTCTCCAGCAGCTACCCCCTTGAGCTGCTTCTTAGAGCTGTGTTCTCTGATACAGCAAGATAGGAGTGGGGCGTTTATGGAGGGCAGTCTTAATGAACAAATGTTAACATAAACTTTCTCAGCAACCCTAAACGTTAACAGTAGCACGAAAACAGGGCTGGAGAGATGGCTCAGTGGTTAAGAGCACTGACTGCTCTTCCAGAGGTCCTGAGTTCAAATCCCAGCAACCACAGGGTGGTTCACAACCATCTGTGATGAGATCTGATTTCCTCTTCTGGTGTGTCTGAAGACAGTGACAGCGTACTCATATAAAATAAATAAATAAGTCCAAAAAAAAATAGTAGCACAAAAATCTTCCAACAGTTTCTAACAAGCCTGGTTACTACATATACTAATCTTCCAGACCAACTGAATACAGAGCTCCTTTATTTGAGGTCAGTTATGTGTAACAACATACCCTAATCAAGTTCATCCACATGTCCTTTACAGTATCGATTTATTTAAGTTCTCCCTGTATTGGTACAAGCATGTGATTGCCTTGTCCCCAGAAGCCACAAGAGAGCGTTGAATCCCTTGGAGCTGGAGTCACAGGTAGTGAACTGTGGGACAGTAACTGGAATCTCAGCTTCATCCTCTGCACCAGCAGTTTACGGTTTTGACTGCTGAGCCTGTTGCGGGTCTGTGGGTGCTGAGATTCACCAGTGTGAGCGTGAATCTATTTGAACAAAGAAGAGGCTTTTATGCAGCTTCTGATGCAGAGGCTTCACCTGGTACTCAAGATTCCCAAATGTAGTCGGGAGTTTATAAAGGAGAGAGAGAAAAAAAAAAAAGAGCACAAAGTTTCATTTAACAACGTGCTGTTCTTCTGATCTCTGGCCCTGCAATTACATGCGTGTACAGAGATCTTGCAGGCAGGTGTCTTGGGTATCTCCAGCACAACAAGCTTTGTTTACAGAAGCAGAAATAACGGTTAACCTTGGGACCATCTTGTGTAAGCAACAATTTTCTTAAAGATGTACAGGACCAGAATTTACCAAAACAACCTTGAGCATTTGGAAGTCCAATTTTGCTTTGTAGTTAAACTTTTAACTAGCAAATTAACAAAAGCTAGCAAATTAACATACCTAATGTTTGCCACAAAGAGCTACCTCCCTTACCACCTTAAGGGTTTATTTTTATTTTCTATTTTTGTAAACATTTTAACATTCGACACCACCAGGTATGAGGGGAAAAAAAATCCTGCTTCTAATTTGAATATGACAGAAAAGGAAAAAAAAATCTGGGAGTTTTTACATATTAGTCCTCTCCCCCACCCCAAATCTCAGCCTCTGTGTCTGGTTTTTGCTAAGGCTGGTATTACTTCCACTTATGAGTAAGAAACATTTGTATATCAACATCAGCTGATATAACCTTATGTAGAAAGTTCATCTAGAAGATTCAATTAATTGTGGAAAGGCTTCTGCCTTAAAATACCCATAAGCAAAAATTGGCCAGTCTTTCCATGAGGCATCAGGGCTTGCCCAGAAGGCATCCTACAACTTCTCTGGCTTTTGTGGACACTGCCCTTACACCCCCTTGCTAGTCTAGCCCTCCACTCAGAAGTCCAAGGTCTGAAGCCCTGTCCAATCAAAAGCACTGTTAAAAGAGCATCCAATCAGATTCCCTGACAGATAGGGAGCTGGCTTTGTTCATAACTAAGGTTCTCTTTTCTTTTCCCATCCACTCCCACCTGCGCTGGGCTCTGCTTCTCCTCCTCCTCTCTGGGATTCTCTGCCTTGTCCTGTCGTCGCCAGCGTCTTCTTGCTCGCTGCCAAGGGACGCTCCATAATTAGGACCCTGGTGTTCGGGAACCGGAAATGGTAAGCGCGTGGCGTCCAGACCTGGGCTCAGTGTTGGCGCACCGCACCTTCCTGCTTGGCCTCTCAGGACCGTCCCGTCCAGCCCGGCACTGGTGTCCTGCCAGGGCTGATGGCTTTTCGGGCACCTGGGCCGGGGCAGCGGAGAACGGCTTTCCGAGAGTGGTCTGGCCAGGCGCGCTGCGGAAAGCGCAGTGGTCCCTGCATCTAGGCCAGTGCGTTCCGGGACTCGCGCTGTGTTTTCCGCTCCGGGTTCTGAGTGCGCCTCGGGGTTTGTGTGCCTGTCTCCGTGTCTGATTTTGACCCTGACTCTAAGTCTAGGTGTACGATCGCTGGCCAGACTGTGGCTTTGCTGTCGCGGACTTGTCTTTAGTGTCTTACTTAAGGGACTGCTTCCTGAGGAGAGGACAGTGGCTGATTGAATTTCTGCGCCTCCACTCACCTTACCTGGGGAGGTGGGTCCAGGGCTAACTGGACCTAGGCATGTGAACGGACTCTGATTTATCTCTGCCGTCACTTCATCTTGGCTTAATTAAAATTTTTTATTTTAAAATGGTATTTTTATTTCACATGTATTGTTTTACCTACACAATCTAGACAGTGTGTCCTTGGGTTTCCCTTCCTTGATTCCAGATCACGTCAGGTCTTCATGTGTGTGGTTCCATGCAGAAGATGCTGAGACCACCCGGAGAGAGTTTGTGTTCCCAAAGTTTAAAAAGGAATGTGTCCCCCCCCAGGGTTCCGTGTCGTTTGAAGACATTGCGGTGCACTTCAGCTGGGATGAATGGCAGCATCTGAATGTCGCTCAGAGGACTCTGTACAGGGACGTGATGCTGGAGAACTACAGCAGTCTCCTGTTCTTGGGTGAGTGTGGCCTGCAACCCTCAGTACCAGTCACGTTTTCTGATGGTCATCTTAGGAATTATTGACTTTGGGAGGTGGGGACGGACTGTTCACGACAGCCTGTGCTACAGAGCCAGTGTCTGGGCAGCTAGGTCTGCACAAGGAACCCCTGTCTCAGGAAGGGGGGCTTGCTTATAACTTCCTTTTCCATCTCAGTAAGAACTCCCTGTTTTCCGTCCATTCCTCTTCCATGGATGCTTTCAGCGTTCTAAGTGTTCCTGGTTTGTTGTTGTTGTTGTTGTTGTTTTTTTTTTTTTTTTTTTTTTTTTCTCACCACTACTACACAATAAACTTCACTTGGAAATAGATGAGGACTGTCCATCGATTTTTTTTTTTGTTTTGTTTTTTTATGTTTTGTTTTGTTTTGGGTGTGTGTGTCTTGTTTTGCTTTTGGTGTTGGGAGTGGGATGTTTTATACCATATTCAGGTTATGTTTGATTTTCCTGGGCAGACATTGCTCACAAGTGTGACGTGAGTGGATAAGCCAGAAGAAAGGTTCCATCCGTTCCAGCTTAGACAGGAAGAGAACCCTGGGATCCTTGGAGAACAAGGGCTTCAGACGAGTGTAGCACCGAGAGACCCCTGCCCCATTCAGGTTCTACCTTCTTGTGTGGCACAGTTGGCTGACAGCCAGTCCTGAATGGAATGCTGGTCGTGTTTGTGACAATCCCACGTGGAAATGTCCAAGAGACCCACGGTGTTACCATCACCGCAGAGCTAGGCATCCTCTCTGTGGTCCAGTGTTGCCGTGGCTGTGGACGGGAGTCTCCTGCAGGTCACCACAGCTGCTGGACTTTAAGCTCAGAGGAAATGACAGCACCACAGCTTCCCATGACCCCCTGCATGTCACCGTAAGACTTTGTTCTCCTCAGGGAGTCGTGCTATTCTGTGTGCCATAGTGAGTATGTTATGTACCAACACCAGCATAGACTGGTACCAAAGAATCAGCACCCAGTCTTTGGAGGACATTTTAGATCCAGAGGATAACACTGGACATGCAGGCTTCTATACTTAAGCTATTTAATTGTTAATGGTGTGTGTGTGTGTGTGTGTGTGTGTGTGTGTGTGTGTCTTTATGCCAGTGCCTTGGTATTTTCGTTACTGTCTGTGGTTGTGTTGCTATTACAAGGACTTCAGGGTTGCTCCTTCTGGTGGCTTTGACAATTGGCAGTATTGTTCCCTGAATGTTTTAGTTGTAATCTTGGTTTGTTTTTCTCTTTCTGGAGACTATCATTGGTATTAAAATTGAGGATTTTAATGAACTGGAAAGTCACTTTGAGCAGTGTCACTATTTAAAGTATTTTTCTCATCCATAACACCAAATGGAGAGTGATTCATGTTTTTCCACCCTGGGGAAGCAGATCCTGAAACAAGGTTTTACTGTTGGGCACACTTACTATTGTGTGAAAGTATAATCCTGTGTCTAGTTTATCGTAGCTTGCACACTGTATACTGTATAGCTGAGGGCAACCTTTAAATATATTCTTTGAATATTTATTTTATGTGTTTATGTGCCTGAGTCTATATCTGTGTGTCCAGGAGTCTGGGGAATGGGCTCAGAAAAGGGCATGAGATCTGGAACTGGAGTCACAGATGGTTGTGAGCTGACATATAGGTAGGGCAAACTGAACCTCAGTTCTCTGCAAGAGCATTTAGGGCTGTCTACCACTGAGTCATCTACTCAGCACCTCCTATTCAAGTCTGTTTATTTGTTGACACAGGAATTCTCTGTGTAGCCCCAGGTATCCTGGGACTCTATCGAGCAGACTGACCTAGACTTCGGATTCACCTTCCTCTGCTTCCTGTGGGATCATTTAGCATTTATATGTATGCCTTCAGGGCCGACTGTTTGGCCTTAGATAACACATGAACGTATCTTGACCACTTCATTTGTATGAAACAGAATCATGGGGCTGGTGAGATGGCTCAGTAAGTAAAGGTGTTTGCTGCCAAGCCTGACCACCCAGGTTCAATGCTTGGGACCTTCGGTGTGGAATGAGAGAAGTACCTGCTAATAGTTGATCTCCATCTTCCACATATATGACAATGCATGTTCATGCTCACACACATACACATGCTCTCTCTCTCTCTCTCTCTCACACATACACACACATACTAAATACATGTAATAAACACATTTTAAAAGTGGATTTGTTGAGCCTAAATAGTTGTTGCTCTCACTAAGGATTCAAGTTGATTCCCAGCACACACATGGTGGCTTGGTCATCTCTAACTCGTTCCAGGACATCGGATGACTTCTTCTGACCTCTGTAGGCACCAGGCAGGCATGCACTTGGTGAACATATACATACATGCAGGAAAAATCCTCATACACAGAAAAGGAACCAAATGTGAGAGAAAAGTTGATTTGTTAGTGTTGCTGCCTTGATAAGAGGCTTATGTGGTGTGACTGAGATTTCACATGTGGTTGTCGGCATGCCCAAATGAAAAATGAATAAACAATTAAAAATAAACATTTAAATAAAATCCAAATAAAATTTCCAACATAATAGCGTTAATGATTACTTGGGAATTTTACATGATGCACCCTGATCACACTCGATTCTCAGACTACTCAGGTGTTGCCCCCCTCTCCCATTCCCCCCCACACCCTGTGCCCTTCCCCCAGAAAAAAAGAAAAGGAGGGGGATAGATCAGGTCAAGTTTCTGTTGCCCATACAAGCATTAGAGCATAGTTAAATTCCCAGTGGCCAGCCCTTCAAAGATACTTGATTCCTTTCCGGTGCCCCACCCCCACCGGAAGTAATCAGCTGTGAAGAGCCACACATCAGTATCTCCATCACAGTTTTCAAAGGCTCTTTCGGGTAGCTTCCTGCCAAGACTTTTCCTTATTGGATCTTGGGGGTGGAGGGTTCTCACGATAGCCCCCAGTGTCTATTTTGGAGTCTGAGGCTTTCTCTTTACAGCATGAATTATAGGTAAGCTCAACTTTACTTCCCTCTTTCTGTTTTGGGTGTTCTCCTTTCCTTACCTTGCACCCACCAGGCATATGTTTGTAGACCTCGTTAGTAAGATCCAAGATTGCTGAAAGGCCACATCCTGCTGTGTTCCTAGAGGAAATCCTCTCAGCTTTGCTCCAGTCCCCAAGCTGTGGGCTGTGGCTTTGGTGTATGTAGACAGCCGTGTTTCAAGCTATAGTTGACTGAGCTTTTTCTCTGAACAAAACAGTACTTTTGATGCATCCATTGTTTGAATATGGCTAGTTTTGCTGCAGTGGCATTGGTTATTTGACACTCCCTGTACAAACCTGGCTAGCTTGGAACTCACAGAGATGAACTTGCCCTGACTCTCTTGGGATTAAAGGCAGGTGCCACCATAATGTAGAAATATAGCTGTTTATTATTTAGTACGTGGATGTGTCTCCCATTTCCATATGGTGAGTGCCACACGCATAACCATAGCTTCTAATTATTTTATGTGCTGGTCGATTTTCTATATCGTTGAGAATTTTTGTTCACTGGGGTTATTGTATCTGCTGTGTCCATGTGAAGCTTCGACGTCATTGTAATGCTGGGGAGTATGGTGACAGCTAAACATGGCCAAGGTGTGTTCTTGTATATACAGCATTACATCACCACCTCCTCTTCCCCCCCTTCACCTGTTCCCTCCTCGTCCCCTCCCTCCTCACTTCCCATTCCCCTTCCTTTTTCATTTTTTTGAGACAGGGTTTCTCTTTGGAGCCTTGGCTGTCCTGTAACACATTCTGAAAACCAGGCTGGCCTCAAACGCAGAGTTCTGTCTGCTTCCTCCCGAGTGCTGGGATTAAAGCCTGCACCGTTACAGCCCAGTTTAGGCTTTCCTCTCGAGTGTTTGGAATTCTCTCTGTTTTGCTGCTGTGCCTGTTTGACTAGAATGTGACAGAGGCATTTGCTGGCATGTGACCCATCTCTCCAGTCCCGTTTGTTTGATTGGTTACCTTGCCTTCTAGAAAACACAGGGAAGACACATTTTCTTTTCAACGATGATGCGTGTATATTGAATGATCCTTATATTTTATTGATTACTAAACTCTGCCTGGGCATTTAATTAATTAATTAATTATTTTAAAAAAAGAGTCTCCCTATATGGCTCTGGCTGGCCTTGAACTCAAATTGATCTGCCTGCCTCTTTCTTCCAGGCGCTGGGATTAAATACATGCTCCACCAAGCCTAGGGATTTATCTTCTTTAAAACATTTTTAAAATGTATTTTTTTAAAACTTATAGCACGTGCACTCAGTATGGTCAGACTGAAAACAGAGTGTCAGATTTGCTGGAACTTGCCTTACGGGTGTTGTGTGCAGCCTCATAAGGTTGCTGGCAACAGACCCCAAGTCATCTACATGAGCAGCAAGTGTTCTTAACCGCGGAGGCGTCTCTTCAGTCCCTTGTAGAAAATGCTCTTTCATTGTGTTTTCTACTCGCTTCTGCTTTCTTAAAATTTCTGGAAATCATCGTGCTGTTTGAAGATGATATCCCAGGCCGTGAAGAGTGTGAGCACAGACTCTCTGAGGAAAGTTTCGGATTCACCGATCGAAGCGCAGAATTTGGTCTTTCTCGAGTGGACTGGCTGCACCTAACACCTTTGCAAAAACTTGTTTATTCTTCGCCACATACAGGACATTGCGTGACCAAACCTGAGGTGATCTTCAGGCTGGAGCACGGCTTTGGGCCGTGGCCTGTGGTGGAATCTTCTGTCCGCCGCCTTCGAGGTCAGTGAATGCACATTGGGCGGAGGAAGGCACCAACGGGACAGTTACCATGTTGTCCATGTTGAATGCTTACCCTGAGCAGACACTTCACTTTTGGAGTTTCTGGGAAGAATTAGCTGTATCAGCCTGTCTCCTAGTCTCTGGTTGTTTCTGATGTCTTTTCCTCGTATGAACGCATACATGTTTTCAGCTGAATGATGCCCTATTGCTGACGCATACCATTAGAGGCCAGCTGTCAATCAGCGAACAGCACCGAGTGGTAAGGTGTGAACGGGACTGAGATAAGACCCTAGTCACACACACTTCATTGGCCCCTAATTGATAGTACTCAGAGAAGACAGATAAAAATGCCCCCTCCCCAACCTCTTTACTTCATGGTTAGAGTCTTTATTTTCTTTTTTGATTCAGTTCTTCTGTGTTTGTGGGTTTTTTTTCCTTCCTTGCAGGCTCATATAACCTTTTAATTTTTTAATGTTTCCACCAGCTGCATCTCTCCTGTGGTTTTCTGTTCCTCTTTCACAGATTCCCTTCCATGTTTGTTTTTGTTTCTATTTTCCTGTTACCTAACCCTCTCTTCCCCTTTTTTTATCTGTCCCCATTTCATTTTTCTTATCTCTTATACATTTCTTCTCTTTGGTTGGTTTTTTTCAAGACAGCGATTGTATTTTCTCTAACTGTCCTAGAACTGTCTCTATAGACCAGGCTGGCCTGGAACTGAGAGATCTACCCGTCTCTTCATCCCACATGCTGGGACTAAAGGCCTACCCCAAAGGCCCAGCTATCCATAAAGGCTCTTAAACATTACCTACAAGGAACAGGTTATGCAGTCAGAATAGCACGTCTGCAGTTTTTCCTCCCGCCCCTTTATAGTAAGGATAAGTGTCCTTAAGTGTCCTGTGTCTTGTTTGTACCAGCCAAGTCCAGTAATCCTGAGACAGGTCTTCAACCAGGAGAGTAACTTTATTTTTCTTTAAGCAGCATTTCATGCAGCCCATGATGACCTTGACTTTACTGTCTTGGTGAGGATCACCTTGAATTTCTGAGATGGGTACCACCCTGCATCATTTATGTAATTTGGAAGCAGGACTGTGTGTGTGTGTGTGTGTGTGTGTGTGTGTGTGTGTGTGTGTGTGAACACTCCACCAGCAGAATTTCATCCTTAGATTTCAGTATCTTTTCCACATATGAATAATAGACGTGGCTAGAAGGAAACAAAGAAAACAGCGGGATTTAAAATTGCCTCTGAGCTACATAGGCATATTCTAAGAGGTGCGCAGTTAAACCTGTAACAGTGGTGAGCTTGAGCTTAGCATGCTGGCCCGACAGATAGAGGCTGGAGTTCAGTCACTGACACCAGTATGGTGGGAGGAGACAGCGGACTCATGGGTGTGTCCTCTGACCTCCACACTTGTGGTGTGGCATGTGTGCATGCTCATGTATAGACAGATAAATAACTTTTAAAAGGAAATTGAGGAAGACAGGAATTAAAGATGTCACATGTTCATTGATGAATGCAGTTAGTTTAAAGTGTCTTTAACTTTTAAGAGAGTGATGGTGTTGGTGATGGTGATTGTTATGTGTAGACCTGCTGTGTGTGGCAGGGGCATATGTGCCAAAGCATGTGTGTGGAGGTCAAAGGCCAACTATGTGGAGCTTTTTTCTTCCACCTTTATGTGCATTCTGCAGTTGGAACTCACAGGAGCATCTTTTCCAGATGAGCCATCTAGCCAGCCCCTAAGGTATTCTCGTAATAAAATCGATGAACACATTCAGTGCACACTGAGGAGTGATCGAATATTCTCTAGACAACAGAAAACATAAACCTGTAATTGTCTTAAAGAAGAAGTAATACAAGCCAGCCAACGGACTAACCCTGCAGGAAAGGTGATGCTGAACTTAGCCCTATCCTGTCTTTCCAATAACGCTACAAGGGCCATACCAACAGAAACAGCAAGCCGTTGGCAGGAACTTTTAGCACAGACCCTGTGATGGACCTTCACATCTTTTTCTCTGTGGCATTACCAAGAAGGTAATGCTTCAACAAAGGGACTTTAAAAGATGATTCTGTAAAAAGAACATATCCACCAAAAAAAAAAAAAAAAAAAAAAAAAGGACTGAGCCTAGAACAGCTATTTCACACTGCACGCATGGAACGGAGACCTTAACAGGAGGCCTTTGGTCTTGAAAGCGCTGGAGAAATGCACGCAAACACAATTGCGTGAGCATTGTGTGTTGGCTTCTGAATAGAACGTAAACAGTTCTGGGGTACAGAGCATGGTGGGTCATGCCTATAACTCCCAAAGGGAGAGGAGCTCACGGTCATTCCCCACATAATAATGTTCAAGGCCAGAATGTGTTAAGTGAGACTTGTCTGAGACAATACACAACAAAAAAAAGTGAGCGCCTATGTGTTAAGTTTAAATTTTCTAACCCACGATACCCAGAGTGGGCAAGCATCATATAGATTAAACAATATATATGTTTGCCAGTATTCACTCGATCTAGGATTAAGATTGTGAATATATAAAAACGGAACCCATGCTCACAATGCCAAAGAGATGAGGTCATACTCACCATTGGATTCATTAAAAGGTGATGGTAATTTCAGGTGTATCATTAAGCTGAAAAGAACCAGATTGTGCTGGGCATGGAGGCATACATGTGGCGGGAATTACATACATTTATTATAATCCTCAAAAGAACTGGAGACGTATACTGTTATCACAGGTCAATGTTATTTTATACTTTCCATGAGGATAAGAAAATGCACTTGTACATTCAAGTTACATGAAATAGACTTCAGAATTATTCATGGACAGTGATTTTTTTTATATCATTTTAGGTATTAAAATGCTTGCCCGGAATGAGACTAACCTGGGAAATCACCAAGGACATTTGTGGCAAGTTGAAATTGCCGACACCCGGACATCGAATGACAAAACTGTTGACGTAAGTGAAATGTTTAACACGCGCTCTTTATCGCATTTCAGATCTAAACATACATGTTGGGAATTACTTAGTCATGCCTCTTCAAGAGCTTAACCCAAATCAAGAAGACGGCTCACTGTGTAACAGGACCTGTGCCCTTATGGTGGACAATGAAGAAAAGCCCTGAAACGTGTTCTCTGACCTTGGTGTGTGTGCCCTTGGTGTGAGTATGTATTCACGCACAGAGAGACATTGTAATTGGAAAAAAATAGAAGAGAGCAACTCAGGCCTGGGGAGATGGTTAACTTGGTGAAAAGCTTGATGTAGAAGAGCATGAACTGTGGTGATGGGGTAAAGGCAGGGCTGATCTTCCCCAGTGAGGTGGTGGGAGATAAGCCTGGGAAGTACCCGGCGTACAAGACAGTTGACTTCAGCCGGGTATGGTGGTGCACACCTTTAATCCCAGGACTCAGGAGGCAGAGGCCAGCCTGGTCCACAGAGTGAGTCCCAGGACAGCCAGGGTTATACAGAGAAGCCCTGTCATGAAAAAACTTTAAAGAACCAATGGGTTTGTACACATTAAGTGACAGGTTTGAGGGAATCTAGAGCCTCAAGAAGTCATTTTGGGGCTGGAGAGATGGCTCAGTGGATAAGAGCACCAGCTGCTCTTCCAGAGGTCCTGTGTTCAAATCCCAGCAACCACACAGTGGCTCACAACCATCTGTAATGAGATCTGCTGCCCTCTTCTGGTGTGTCTGAAGATGGTGTGTCAGTGTACAAACATATATAAAATAAATAAATATTAAAAAGAAAAAAAGAGGAGAGCACGGGGTATTCATATAGAAAGCCAGTTCTTCTCTCTGTCTAAACCAGTGCTCTGAAAGAAAGATGATGGTCACCATGCTTGGCTGGCTGTCATTCCTCCCGAGCTAGGGACTTTCAGGTCTACCCTGATCAAAAAAACAGGGTAAACTGTGATTTATGATGTCTCTGAACATCAGCCTCTAGTAACCTCACACATGCCCACACGTCTACATTTAAACTTGTGTGGACACAAATGTGCCCTCGTGGCCAATTAGAAAGGAACCCATAGCTTGGTACTGCTCTCTGTTGTATAGCTGTTAAGAGCCAGTGAAAGAAGAATGTGATAAGTTTAATGATAAGGGAAAATTACCCTGATATCATGATCAAATTAATTTTCCAAAAACTTCAGTCCAAGTTCACAGTGATATTTTCCAATATATTTGACCAGGTATGTTGTTTTACATGAAAGGCAGAATATTAATTACAAATGTATTTCCACATTAAAGAGCTATCTGGTCAACTCAGTAAATATTTGAAATCCTTACATACTCCAAAGCAAAATCAGAAAGCACATCCTAGGAAAAAGGCCCATTGCTATATGAAATATAACCGATTCCTCTCATTCAAGGCAGACCTGAAGGTGGCACGGAAGATCCAACAAGGGACAGCATCCCATGAAGATAAGGAATGCGTGAAGCCATTTATCCAGCACTCAGAGCCCACGAGGAGGCAGATGAGTGACACATGTAAGAAGAGTGTCCATTATAAGTCACCTCTCAAGAGCTGTCAGAGGCTTCTTAATGAGGAGATGCTGTATACACACAGACAGCACAGGAAGTCACATGTGACCGAACAGAGAAGTCACAAAGGGGAGAAGCCACGTGAAAGCTCAGGATGTGGGAAAACTTCCCATACCAAGTCTCAGTGTCAGAACACTCAGAGAAATGAGAAGCCCTACAAGTGTCTAGACTGTGGGAAATATTTCTACTACAAGTCAAAAATCATGGAGCATCAAAGAAGTCACACGGGGGAGAAGCCCTATGAGTGTACAGAATGTGGAAAAGCCTTCAACTATAAATCACATCTCACTGTTCATCGCAGAAGTCACACAGGGGAGAAGCCTTATGAGTGTTTAGAATGTCGAAAAGTTTTTCAGTATCAGTCACAACTCACACAGCACCAGAAAAGTCACACAGGGGAGAAGCGCTATGAATGTACGCAGTGCCCTGAAGCTTTCTACTTTAAGAAACAGCTTTCTCATCATCAGAAAACTCACAGTCATGAAAAGCGCTTTAAATGTAAACAGTGTGGCAAAGCATTCAACTGGAGGTCCAACCTTGCTGTGCATCTGAAAATTCATAGTGGGGAGAAGCCCTTTGAATGTAAACAGTGCGGTAAAGCATTTTACTGCAAGTCCCACCTCAATGTGCATCAGAGAACTCATACAAATAAAAAGCTCTATAAATGTTCACAGTGCAGGAAAGCATTCAACTCTCAGGCGCAGCTTGCTGTACATCAGAGAACTCACACTGATGAGAAGCCCTATGAATGTAAGCAGTGTGGAAAAACATTCTACAGCAAGTCTGGGCTTACTGCACATGAGAAAACCCATACGGGGGAGAAGCCCTATGAATGTAAGGAGTGTGGGAAGGCGTTCTACAACAAGTACTTGCTCATTGAGCATCATAGAGTTCATACGGGGGAGAAGCCCTATCAGTGTACAGAATGCAGGAAAGCATTTTTCTCCAAGAAACATCTTTCTCTACATCAGAAAACTCACGCAAGTGAGAAGTCGTTCCATTGTGCAGAGTGTGGCAAAGGTTTTTCTTGGATGTCACACCTCACTCAACACCAGAGAATTCATACAGGTGAGAAGCCCTATGCATGTGAACAGTGTAGGAAGACTTACTACTTTAAAAGACAACTCACCCGACATCAAAGAACACATGAGAAGTCATGAGCTGTAAATAATGCAGGAAAATGCAACCTCTCTGCATATGAATGAACTCAGACAAGGGAGAAACCAGATACAGAAAATGTTCTTCCTCATGGATACCTTACTCAAAGTCAGATGAGAAAGCCTAAGGATATAAAGAATATATGAATTCTTACTTAACTGTATAATCAGAAAATTGTACATGAAAATCTGATGAATGTACAACCTGTGAAATTTTTCTAGTGTAAGTCAGGTGTTACTCAGCCAATAAACATACTGTTGTCTGTCTGCTGACTTTGTTGGAAGGCACGTACTGTCTGCTAGAGAATTCATGCATGGGGCTGTCTCCTATGAAGTTAAAAAACTATACAAAAGCTCTCTCTACTTTTGTTCCTGTTTTTATTGGATATTTTATGTATTTGCATTTCAAATGTTATTCCCTTTCTCCCCTCTCCTATCATATCTCCCCCTCTCCCTGCTTCTGTGAAGATGCTCCCATTCCCACCCACCCACCCCCAACTCAATACCTTGACATTCCCTTTTCCTGGGGAAATGAACCTTCACAAAGCTTTCTCATTCTTCACATTACTTGAGTGTATTTTAGGTGATTTCTAACACAGAATGCAAGGAACAGAGAAACACTAACACTAACTCCATCCGGTCACAGGTGTGGGCCCAGTGAAATTAATGAAAGTAGACACATTTGAGATAGAACTTGGGCCTTTACATAGGAACTTACGTGATATACCGAGTCTAGCAAAAAGTAAAGTGAGACGTATGTCTTCATGCCTTCAATTCTAGGTCCTGCTACTGCAGGTTTACTGGGACTCAGTGACTGAAGATTGAACTTAGCAACATAGGCAGGTTGAAGTTCCCCTTGTCAGATGATGACATTGTAACCCATTTGTCTTAGACAGGGTTTCAATTCTTGCCTAAAACATCATAACCAATAAGCAAGTTGGGGAGGGAAGGGTTTATTCAGCTTACACTTCCACATGGCTGTTCATCACCAAAGGAAGTCAGGACTGGAACTCAAGCAGGTCAGGAATCAGGAGCTGATGCAGAGGCCATGGAGGGATGTTACTGGCTTGCTTCCCCTGGCTTGCTCAGCCTGCTTTCTTATAGAACCCAGGTCTACCAGCCTAGGGATGGCACCACCCACAATGGGCTGGGCCAGGGATGGCTCCACCCACAATGGGCGGGGCCCTCCCCCCTTGATCACTAATTGAGAAAATGCCTTACAGCTGGATCTCATGGAGGCATTTCCTCAACTGAGGCTCCTTTCTCTGTGATTAACTCCAGCTTGTGTCAAGTTGACACAAAACCAGCCAATACACCTTGCGTTTAAAACCCCAAGAATCTAAAGAGTGTCACAACCTTGACATTAACTTGAAATGTATCTGGCATCAGAAACCGAACAAAGGTGATTAAACAGGGGATTCCAGTATGAAATATACTGGACTCCAGGTGGCTCCATTTACAAAAATTCACCTATTGATAGTGTAAGTATTCTCCAAAAGGCATACTGCCTTGCTTCCACAGTGCCAGCTCTCGGGTATCTCATGAAATGAGCACATGTGAAGTTTACAGATGATCTTGTCTTAACCGAGGCTCAGAGGCAGCGTGCGCACCAGTCTTGTGCCGGATGGCTACATATAGAACTTTTCATATGTCATCTTGATTTAGGACATTTTTGTTCATGTCCATTTGTAAATCAGTTCTAACTGTCCACTAGGTTTGATGCTTCATCAAGCACGAACATTTTAAATGTGTTTACATTTTTGTAATTGTTTAGTTTTGACACAAGCTCTTGATGTGTAGTCTGTATTGTCTGACTTCTGCATGTCCATTGGTATGAACCCACACACGCATGTACAGGACATTTATGTACACACAACAGAAGTACAACATATTCTTTACACATTAACAAATTGTACATCGTAACACCAATATATGTGATTTTCATCTTAATTTTCAAGTGGAATTTTGCTTAAGTGTGCTATTGGAGATTAAAACATTAAACCATATAACCAAATAAACGTAATAATATTCCTTGCCAATATTCACTTGGCAATTTTTTTTAGATTTTATTCTTTGTAATGCACTGGACAGAACCCACAGACTCATGCATCGTAGGCAAATGTTCTACCATGAGACTTTAGCATTCTAGGCAATGTTCTGAGAAATTACTTGTCATTACGAGAGATTTGTCAGTGAAATTAATTAAGTTGATGTGCTTTCTGGATAATAGACTTTATTTACTTGAGTGTCTTCATTCTAGCCACAAAGTATGTGAAGTTTGTCTAAATATACACAATCAAAGGTTACCTTAATAACATGGCATCTGCCTTTGCAAGTACATTTTAATCCCCAACGCACACAAATAATATAGAAGCACTTAAAGACCGAAAGCCTAATTCAAAGCCAAGGTACCAGATTCATTCTTCAGAACTATGCTCTTGTGACCTTGACCTTGTGACCTTGATTCCAAAGCAGCACCATCAAAAGTCTAAAAAAAAATTTTCCCCAAGTAATGCCACAATGAAGATCATAACTCAGTACATAAATGTGGTATAACTATAATGTGATACACATAATACTTATGTTCCCAAATAGTTAGGGTAATCAATTCTTTCCGGAAGTGTAGGAGACTACCAATAGGGCAAATACAATTAGAACTCTAAACTCAGAGACAAACGAGACGTCTAAAGCTTTTCGGAATAAGTAACACATTTTCATCTGAGTAAAATATGCAGAGTAAATACCATCATAAGCATTCTCCTGTTCTCAGAGGAGAAGGGGGAGAGGGAGACTGATATGAGAATGAAAAGCAAAGAAAGAAATGAGGTAAAAATATGAAACGCTAATGGGAATCTTTTATTACCTTTATTTATTGTGTGTGTCTGTGTGTGCACACTCCACAGTGTACAAGTGTAGGTCGGAGGACAGCTTCCTCAGCACCTGTAAATGTCACCTTTTAGGAATACGCATTTTTGCAGATTTAATTAAGCTAAGGACCAGGATACGAGTGGTGTTATCATGACGTCTCCATATGAACTCCAAAGTCAAACTATACTGCCCTTATTGGGAAACAAAGGAGAAGTGTGTGGTGGCTCGATGTGTTCTTAGCTACTCTGTCGGGTAAGGCAGTAGGTTCACAAAATCCAGGCTGGGCTATAGAGTAAGCACACGACCAACGTGAATGAGACAGGGTTTCTCTAAAACCCTGGCTGTCCTGGAACTCACTCTGCAGACCAAGCTGGCCTTGACAGACATCCACCTGCCCCAGGAATGCTGAGATCAAAGGTGTGTACCATCACTGTCCACGGAACCTCATTCTTGTCTCTCAGGATCAGTTGATACTGTGTCTTGTTTGATTTCATTTTATTTCATGGGCAAACGCAGAGGGCATGCGTTCCCCTGGAAATGAAGTTACAGGCAGTTGTGAGTTGACAGACCCGTGAGAATTCAGAGAACTAAGGTTCAGGCTCTTTAACCGCCCATCCTCTAGTCCTATGTAAGAAACCCGATTTCTGTCATTAGTCTGCCTTCAGTTTCGAGGTGGGTACTCGGGATTCAACCTCTGATTTCAACCAAGCTACGGAAGCATTGCATTACAAAGTGTTTTTGTGTTGTGTTTCTGTTCTGAAACTAGCTTTGAGTCCAGCCTGTATCCTTGCCAGACGCTGAACGTTTGATTTTCCCCACCTCAGCCTCCCATGTACTGGGATACCCGGATCTAGCTAGGTTTCTAAATTTAGCAGTTTCTGTGACTCCCCCAACCTCCTTTTAAAAAAGAAAATAATAGGTACGCCTATAAAATTTTTTTTTCTTCTTAAAAATCAACTTTTGGGAAAGCGAATGGCTTAGCTAGTAAGCTGGTCTTGCGCTAAGCCCCAGGAATTGAGTTCAATTCCCAGGACCCCTATGGTGTAAGGGGACAGCCAACTCTAGCCAGTTGTCCTCTAACTTCCACACATGTACCATGGTACACATGTGCTTCTCCCACGTTTTCGTTTTAACTAGATACTTGCAGTTAAATTTTTTAAATGAGTCTTTTGTATAAAAATTCCTGCAGTGAGGGCAAGGCGATCCCTGCGTTGGCCATTGTGCGTAGTGAACAGTGCGCAGGCGCGACTCTGTATACGACAGCAGGGCCAGCTCTGGAGGGCTGGAGTGAATTCCTGAGAGGAAAACTGTCCACAGCTCCCGTACGCGTGTGTACACCGGGACAAGCCACCGGCTCGGTGGGGCTGCCTGCTTCCCCCGCGACGGACCGGTCCCTGTCACTCAGGCCTCGCTAGCCATTCAGAGCAAGCCGGACAAGCTGTCCAATAAAGGGCGCTGCCGAGCGGCGAGGGGCGGGCTCTTCGCCGCCATGCTCCGGGCTCCCCTTTAAGGCTGAGCGAGGCGCCGCGTGAGCTCCGCTCCCTGGACCTGTGGGGAGAGTGCAGCGGAGATCGGGAGCCGCGCCATGGTGAGCAAAAGGCTGCTGTCCTCAGACGGGGACGGGAGGCGGGCTGGGAGCTCCCCGTGATGGAGTGGGAGCAGCGCTCTGGGACCCAGCTCTGGTCAGCTCCGCCCCTCGGGCCGCGGTTGCGCAGAGCTCCGGGGCCGGAGGCTCCGCCCCGCTCGCCTTTGCTGGTGACGTCACTGTGGTGCGGGACCTCGGTAGTGATGTGGTTGTGTGTGTGTGTGTGTGTGTGTGTGTGTGTGTGTGTGTGTGTGTGTGTTGGGGTGGGGGGGTGTCGTTTCTCTTTGGATTATCTCTAGAGGTTCTGTACCTCGCATTTCCTCATTTAGGTTTAGAATATACCTAAGAGTTAATCTTCGTGGCAGTTTTAATGTCTTTTATTAATTTCTCACCTATAGATGTTATGGTGGCTCATCAACACTTGTTAATGAGGAAAATTCCTTGAGTTAGCTTCTTTGTCCAAAACATTTAACTGTATTCGCTTACCTGTTTTTTTCCCCCGAATTTTAATCTGTTTATTGTGAAATAGAACATTTATTTTGGTTTTTGAGATAGGGTATCTCTCTCTCTGAAGTCCTGGCTCTCCAAGAGCTCTCTTTGTAGATTAGTCTGGCCTCGCACGCAAAGATACCCTGCCTCTGCCTCCCGAATGCTTTGGTTAAAGGTGTTGGGCTGAGAACATCTGCCAGAAATAGACTGATTTTATTATTTGTAGCTGATCCAAGTTTTAGACAGATGATGGTAGTACGAGTGTGTGTGTGTGTGTGTGTGTGTGTATGTGTACTATTCGAGTGTGCTGACTTTTTTTTTTAAGATAGACTCATGACTCAGTCTAGCCTCAAACTCGCTGTGTGACTGAGGGTAATTTTGAACCTCTCTGATCTTTCTTTCACTCATTCTGGCGAAGAGGAAAAGAAAGGCAAAGTACAGAATCTCTTAAAGATAACTTAGAGAAACTAGACCTTGGACACTACCCTTAATCATCTCTGGTTTTATGTGGCGCTTCAAAAGGAACCAAAGGCTTTTCTTGAAAGTTTTATACCGACCGTGTTATATACCAGTCCCAACTTATCTGGACTTCTGTCTAATGTCCGGGCAGTATAACTTATTGGTCAGTTAGAAGACCAACATTTTAGTCTTTGGTGAGACTTTTCTGCTGGATGTTTAAGGCCATGTAGGTGACCAAAATTAACTGCATTTTTTCCCTTTAATTGAGACAAGGCCTCTCTGTAGCCTTGCCTGTCCTAGAACTTGCTATGTGGACCAGGCAGGCCCGAACCTACTTACTTCTGCTTCCTGCTGTGTTGGGATTAAAGGGTTGTACCACCACGATCAACTAATTATTTTTTACTGCCAAATCCACTTGCGACTCTGGTCCTTGGGTGGTAACGTGGACTTGGAGAAGCCTCTGGCTCCTCTAGCCTTCCTTTGACTGGTTGTCCCTTTGAGTGAGGATAAGCCTTGCTTGGCCATGGTTTTGCTTGAAAGCATGGAGGAATATTTTCTCTGTTAACTCTCTCCTTTGTATAATGTTAGAGGTCACAAGGTGGGGTCCCTATAGCCTCCCCAAAGGAGAGAGTAAGTGTGTCTGACAGATACAGAAGAGTTTGAGAAATCCCACGTCCCCTCGGGACTCATTGACCTTGGAGGAAGGGGAAAATATTCTTGGTTATTTCTCTGACTGCATTCAGTATAGCCTCCTTTATGGTTATTAAACACACAGCAGGGCCAGTTATATCAGAATGGTACTTGTCACTGCTGTCCTACACAAATCAAGCTTGGGTTAGACTAAACTCCACTTAGCATGCATTCAGTTGTAGGCAGTCTTTGTGTGGCGTGGGTTTCTCATAGACATGGTGGAGCCCCTTCCCACAGCCTTCCTAAGCTTCTATACTTTAGCTTTTCCTCCAATCCATAATCCATGTGCAATTAGAACAGAGTTACATTCAATTGCCTAGAAGGAATGGAAGGTTCCTTAGGGTCCAGTGGCCTTGCGCAGTCCATCTTTTTATGAAAAATGTAAGCAGTCAGTAAGACCAGCTGCCATGATCTTTTTTGATCACAGCTGCAGCCATGAAAACTGAGAACAGCGCTGTGCAATTATACAACCCTAGTGAAAGAAAGTTGAATCAAAACTACATAGTTAGGGTGTATTCGATTAAATGTAAGTCAATTAGCATTATCTGTGCATAAAGTATAACACTATGTAAGCACCCAGGTAATTCTAAAGAAAACAGAAAACAGGTTGTGTCTTCATAAATTTATAGAATACATTTGCCATCATTGCGATTTTGGTTCTGAAATGAGCCTAGGTAGCAGAGAAGCCGCAGGTATAGCAAAAGTCATTAAATTAATGTCTATTTACAGCGTCCTGCGAAACTCATCCCAGGAAGCCCAGTTAAAATTATGATACTGGAGTTACTGTTGAGAGATTCTAATTTCAGATAGAGGGTCCTCTCTGTTCCCTCCTTGAATTTTTATTGGCTGTTTTTATTGCAGATATATTCCCATTATGATACGAATAATAATAAACCCGTTGAAGATAGTTTCTTTGTTGGTATTCTCAAGTGCACCGTGTCTTTATTCTTGGGCTCTTTTGTTCTTTCTCCCTGCCACAGAATCAGGGGCTAGCTTGACTTAGGGAAGAGGCTTGGGATGGCACATCCAAGCAAACATGCTTGGGTCTGAAGTGTGAAGGTCAAATCCTTGAATTTAAAGGGTCATTCTATGATATCTTTAAATTTTATAAGGTCATGGGTACATGGCAGAACACGTGACTGAGGAAGTTACTCATGGTTAACCTGAGATACTCTCTGGCTAGAACTGGTGTGATTAACTGCTTGGAAGCCTTTGTTTGCTTGTTTGTTTTAAACATGTCTACAGACAATGTGAAAAACCAAAACAACTTGGCGAGGAAAGGGTTTATTTGGCTTACACTTCCATGTCACTGTTCATCATCAACGGGAGTCCGAGCAGGAGGCAGGAGCTGATGCAGAGGCCATAGAAGAATGCTCCTTACTATCCTGCGCCTCTTGGCTTGCTCAGCCTGCCTTCTTATAGAACCTGGGACCACCAGCCTAGGGATGGCACCACCCACAGTGGACTGGTTCTTTTCCCATCACCAAGAAAACACGTACAGGCTTGTGTATTACATCATCTTCATCTTCTTCATCATCATCATCATAGAGGTGTTTTCTCAACTGAAGCTTCCTCTGATGAATCTAGCCTATATCAAGTTGTAAAGCTTGCCAGCATACATAGTCAATAACTTTTCTCTGATAAAGAGATCAAATTATAGGGTAATCTAATACTTAGTTATTTTTTTCATAGAGGGCACGTTTTATCTCCATTTATACATAGGTTACTGAATGGAAGGACACAGCTTCAGGGAGTCTTTCCTGAAGACTCCATCTGTAAGACAAAAGAAGACACGGTGGTGTCCTCCAGGTCGTCTTGGTGGCCTGGAGATTCTTTAGCTCTTGTTCCTTTTCTTGGAAACTCATGAGAAAAGGAGGGACCTGTTAGATCAGTTGATTCTTTATCATCAACTGGATACATCCATACCTGGAATTCACTAAAACCCAAAATGGCAGAGCACGTGTGTAAAGGGTTTTGTCTCTTCCAGGTAGGAAGATCCAACTTTAATCTCTGCCACACTTTCCGTCTGTAGCCTGTAAGGAAGAACCTGGGAGGAGAAGGCTTGCTTTCTCTTTGCCCCTTGCTCTCAGTCTATACCTTTACTGCTTCACTGGCATTAGAGCCTACTTTGGGATTCAAGTATTGTATATATTATTGTATATATTGTATAACATGTGTGTGTATCAGTGAACTTGAGGCTTGTGTCCAGTGAACCGGCAATCAAAAGATGAGTTTTATAGACTGAGGCTTGCAAGTTGTTTACTTCCAGAGTCTTAATGGGCCTTTTTCTAGAATGGAATGTTTAAATTGAACTTTTTCTTATTTTCTATATCTTAAGTGGAATATCATTTATTTATTCTTTTACAACTTCGTAAGTGTAAAACATTTTTTGAACCCCAAGTCCTCCCTATTCCCTCCAGGCAACCTCAACTCTTCCCTGCCATTCTTCCTCCTGTGTTTCCCTCTCTCTCTCTCTCCCTCTCTCTCTCTCTCTCTCTCTCTCTCTCTCTGTTAATAACCTACTGGATCCAATGAGTATTGCATTTATAACTGCAGTGAATTTATGGATATAGTGGCCATGTCATGTGCCAAAGATAGCATTTGACAGTTCTTAGCACCCTTCCAGCTCCTGTATTCTTCCCCCCCCCCTCTGTGATGTTCGGTGAACTTGGGGGGATGTTGACATAGAAGTCCCGGTTAGGGTTAGAAACTTTGACAAGTTACAACTTTATTCTTAATTACTGACTGCTACTGAGAGATGCTTCTCTGGCCCAGGCCGCAGGCAGAGTTAATATGTAGCTGTAATTATGAATATTTAAAAGCAATGTTACAGCGTGGCTTTTAGCAAAACAACAATGATAACTTCCTCTCGGGGCCGTAACATCCTGAGCTAAGCAGTTGGTTTCACCGTAACATTTTGTCCTACTTACAGCAATTGTGAGCCTTAGTTGGCAGGTCCTGGCCCCCAGCCTCTCTTCAGTGTGGAATCTATCAACTTGGAAGAAAATGCTGTACGATACTCTATGCTTCCTTCCAGCTCACATATAGTCTTCCTGCCTCCCCTGGGATTGTTCCCAGACCTCAGAGCGGGTGGTATATAGACAGACAAAGTATAGGGCCACTCTGTCAGCAACAGCCACGTTCTCAGGACCACAGCAGTTGTTATGTATCTGGTTAGTTCCTGGCGCTTCTTTTTAACTCCCGAGACTTAAGGCATCTCCGTCTGGGATGGAGCATTGTAATTTGGAAGAAGTTGCTAGGCAACAGGAACAGATCAGAAGTGGAAATCGAGTCACACAATCTGGTTGGTGCCACTGGCTACCGGATGAAGGAGAATATTTTCTGAGGAAGGGGATATGACTTAGTTGCCCACTGAGTTCCCTATGTGAAATGTTTTCATGAGCATGTAAAGGAGAATGTGTATGGGTAAAGGAGATGTATATGGGTAAAGGAGAATGTATATATAGGTAAAGGAGAATGTATATATGGGTAAAGGAGAATGTATATATGGGTAAAGGAGAATGTATATATGGGTAAAGGAGAATGTATATATGGGTAAAGGAGAATGTATATATGGGTAAAGGAGAATGTATATATGGGTAAAGGAGAATGTATATATGGGTAAAGGAGAATGTATATATGGGTAAAGGAGAATGTATATATGGGTAAAGGAGAATGTATATGGGTAAAGGAGAATGTATATATGGATAAAGGAGAATGTATATGGGTAAAGGAGAATGTATATATGGGTAAAGGAGAATGTATATGGGTAAAGGAGAATGTATATGGGTAAAGGAGAATGTATATATGGGTAAAGGAGAGTGTATATATGGGTAAAGGAGAGTGTATATATGGGTAAAGGAGAGTGTATATATGGGTAAAGGAGAATGTATATGGGTAAAGGAGAATGTGTATGGGTAAAGGAGAATGTATATATGGGTAAAGGAGAGTGTATATATGGGTAAAGGAGAATGTATATATGGGTAAAGGTGAATGTATATATGGGTAAAGGAGAATGTATATATGGGTAAAGGAGAATGTATATATGGGTAAAGGAGAATGTATATGGGTAAAGGAGAATGTATATATGGGTAAAGGAGAATGTATATATGGATAAAGGAGAATGTATATGGGTAAAGGAGAATGTATATATGGGTAAAGGAGAATGTATATGGGTAAAGGAGAATGTATATATGGGTAAAGGAGAGTGTATATATGGGTAAAGGAGAGTGTATATATGGGTAAAGGAGAGTGTATATATGGGTAAAGGAGAGTGTATATATGGGTAAAGGAGAGTGTATATATGGGTAAAGGAGAATGTATATGGGTAAAGGAGAATGTGTATGGGTAAAGGAGAATGTATATATGGGTAAAGGAGAGTGTATATATGGGTAAAGGAGAATGTATATATGGGTAAAGGTGAATGTATATATGGGTAAAGGAGAATGTATATATGGGTAAAGGAGAATGTATATATGGGTAAAGGAGAGTGTATATATGGGTAAAGGAGAATGTATTTATGGGTAAAGGAGAGTGTATATATGGGTAAAGGAGAATGTATATATGGGTAAAGGAGAATGTGTATGGGTAAAGGAGAATGTATATGGGTAAAGGAGAATGTATATATGGGTAAAGGAATAGTGATTGGAGGAAATGGCAGAGGTGGAGAGTCAGGTGATTTCAGAAACTTTAAAGGTAGCCGTTTAATCATGGGCGATAGCAGGCTGTCATTTCTCCTCCTCCACCTTAAGTTCCCACCAGAGACTTGCTTCGGCTAGTGTCCCCATAAGTAAAGTAGTAAGATAAGTAAGTAGTGGGCCAAACAAGATATTTGCGTTTGTATGTCCCTTGATGGTAAAGAGTAGTCTGAAGTCATGCCCCTACATCCTTAAGGTCCTGCTGCAGAGCCATACAGAGAGTTGAGTGGAGCAGTCAGGGGAGCCAAGAAGAAAACGCCCATGACAGTTGGAATGGGAATGCCCCCTCCTCCAGACGCCCACATATTTGAATGCTTAGTCATTAGGAAATGGAACTATTTGAGAAAAGTGAGAAGGATTGGGAGGTGGGGACTTGCTGGAGTCGGTGTGGCCTTGTTGGGAGAAGTGTGTCTCTGGAGAGGTGGGCTTTGAGGTTTCAAGAGGACACACCAGGGTCCCCTCACCCCACCCCACCCGCTCTCCCCACTGCCTGGAGATTAGGAGGTAAACCTTTCAGCTACTGTTCTCTGCCTGCCACCATGCATCCTGACAGGATGACAATGGACCAACCCCCTGGAACTGTAAGCCAGCCCGGGTTAGATGCTTTCTTTCATGAGGGTTACCATGGTCATGGTGTCTCTTCGCAGCAATAGAACAGTAAATAAAACAGTCCTGGGATAAGCTGATCATACATGGAATGACAGACAGTAAGAATGTTCTACCAAAATATATTGACATGGAAGCAGCAGGTGAGGTCCAAGACAGGGGAGGGGAGTGCACCAATGAAAAGAAGTGGGTTCTTGGGGGCTGGAGAGATGGCTCAGTGGTTAGAGCACTGACTGCTCTTCCAGCGGTCCTGAGTTCAATTCCTAGCAACCACATGGTGGCTCACGACCATCTGTAATGGGATCCCATGCCCTGTTCTGAAGACAGCTACAGTGTACTCACACACATAAAATAAATAAATGAATAATAAAAAGAAAGAAGTGTGTTCTTTTGCTAAGCCTCAAAGGGGGGCAGAGACAGTAGATTCCTGTGGCTTCAAGGCCAGCCTGCCTGCATGGAGAGACCCAGTCTTGGGCTGGAGAGATAACTTAGCCATTGAAAGACTAGGCTCCCCACCAAAATAGAAGAGATACTCTGTCTCAACAAAATAAAATAAAGGAAGGAAGGAGGGAAGGAAGGAAGGAAAGAAGGAAGAAGTCAAGGGGGGAAGTGACCTAGTCTTAGCTCGTAGAGCCTGTATATAGGCAAATGTTGAATAGCAAACTTCTTTAGCCTGGCCATTTGTATATCGGGTTGCTGAAGATTATCTAAATGGTGGCCCGATAAATTCTGGGGATTTGCTTTAATTTTTGGTTCCTTTATGTCTGCTGTGTATTTCAAATGGTCCTTTTCATCTTTGCTAGACAAGCTGCCACACTGTTGTTCAGAGGGCTCTGATAACTGCTAGACACTTGTGTCACTAGCAGGAATGGAGCTGCAGATTTCGGTGGCTACTAGAGCTCTAAGGTTTATGATTTTTTCTAAAGGTATAATTTAGTGACATTGACTTTCTTTCTTTCCCTCTCCCCCTCCATCCTGGATGCAGGGATCTTTGCAGGCCTGCTTTGAGACCCTGGGACAAGGGATCCTATGTGCCAGGTTTCCTAGCAACTGGGACTACAGCAAATAACGCCCCTGGCTACTTTGGGTTCTTGTAAAAACGGGTTATCCAATTGCTCTATTTCCTTGGACATTTCCTGAGCAGATATTAAAAACTTTGCTCTTATTTGTTCAAGACTCAGGGAACATGGCCGGAGAGGGGTTATATGGAATGTAGGAACCAGAGCACGTGGTAAAGTGCTGTGAGATGCTGTCTTATGCCTGTGATGTGCACTTGGGAACTCACGGCATTGGTGGTTGTTTGCACGAGACCTGCACACAATCAAGCCAGCCAATAACGCTAGGCATAAAATCCCGAGCTAATGAGACTCAACTATCAGCAATTGAAAGCTGCTAGTGGAGGACATTTTTCTTTGGGTGTGTGCATGGCCACCATTAGGTTGTTGGTGTATATGCAAGTAGAAATAATTGGGCGTAGTGGGTGATAAAAGCAAGAAACAAAAACAAGGGTCTGGGGAGGTGGCTCAGTGGTTAGGAACACGTGCTGCCCTTGCAGAAGACCGGTTCGCAGCACTCACATGGTAGCTCTCCGTAAGTCCAGTTCCAGAGGGTCTTATGCCTCCTCTGGTTTCTACAGGAACCACATGAACGTGGTATAGACATATATGCAGGCAAGACAGCCGTGCACATGAATCCTTAAACACAAAACAAACAAATGGGGGAGAACATGAAGCTAAGAGGGCACGTGCTGGGAGGAGGGGTACAGAGGGAGTGAAAGAGGAAGTTGGGGGTGAATGTGAGCAATGCATCACACAATGTATATGAATACTTACGTGCAAAATTATCAAAGACTACACGAAAAGATTGAGAACGGTTCTCTCGTGGTCATTACTGTCTCCCACACCGGCTGCCTTATTAAAATTGGGTGAGTGGGAACCGCCTTCAGGATTTTCCTATTTCTGTTGCCATAGTCACGTAGCACAGGTGTGGTTCCCCTCGGAACAAGATGTGACAAGTTTCGTGAAATTCATTAGGCTTATTGCCTTACATACTACGGGGATGGATTCTTCCCTTATTTCCGTGTATGGAGCGTTCCAGAAGTCGAACAAAGGTTCAGAAAATGCCGAATGTTTCCCAGGGTCATTTAGACTCAGTGACTACTTTTGCCATTTATGTCGGCAATGTCTCCTGTAATGTCAGGGACACGTACCTGAGTCTAGCTCCTCTTTGGGCCTAGGAAGCTCTAAGAAACCGAGGCCTTTCGACTGTACTCTGTTTTGTCTGCCATTCAGTAGGACTTTGTTATCACAGGCATGGGATAATCTATTCTAGACAGACAAACTGACTTGGCCCAGAAGAACACAGCAACCCCCGGTCGCAGTAACGAGAAGCGAGTATGAGTCTGCTTTTGGCAATTTCCTATTTGAACATGTCAGTCTTAGCATTAGAACTTCTCCGTCATTAAATACAAGTTCGGGGACTGCGGAATTATATGAGCATCTTGTCAGTGATGCATGGTACTGTTAGTTTAACCCATTTTCTCATGCATACATATGGGGTGTTTTAGGACTCAGTGACCTTTGAGGATGTGGCTGTGAGCTTCACCCAGGAAGAGTGGACTTTGCTGGATCCTTCTCAGAAGAAGCTCTACATTAGTGTGATGCTGGAAACCTGCAGGAACCTTGCTTCTTTGGGTAAGAGTGTTGATGCCCCTTTACTTTGTCAGTTGAACAAGTGTTCCTTCGTTAAGTAATTTGGAATATGGAAAGGGAAGGATTACATGAATAAATCAGGTATGGCTACAATGTACATTAACCCTAGGAACTTAGAGCTTTTTGTAGTTTCTGTTAATTTGTAATATTTTTTTTCTGGGTCTGCATTTTAGGAATCAAATCAGAAAACCAGACTATTGAAGACCAGTATAAACAACCTGGGAAACATATAAGGTAAATTAGATGTATTAGTTGGGGAAAAAAATATCTTTCGAGAGACTCTTGATATGTTGTGAAAATTTATGAACAAGTTAGCAAGGCAGACACAAATTTAAATTATTCACCATTATAAAACTTGTACAGAAATGTGTGGTTCCTTGTAAGAAAGCTGTCCAGATTTGACAATGGTTCGCTTGGAGAGATGGGTGTTTGATCTTTGCTGTTTTAATAACAGCTTTAAGAGCCATGTGTCAGCATCACAGATCCATTTAGAGAACATTTAAATATTTAACAACAAAGATGTACACTTTGTTGTTAAAAGATGACGTCCTGGATTTTGGCACCAATGTTAGGAAAAGGATGGAGAGAGTGTGGGGGAGATATGGCCCATGGAGGGGCGGCAAGGCCTGGGGGCAAGGGAGATGCCTCTGGGGGGCCCATGTTGGGAATCCCTTCCCCTGAGGGACCAGCCACATGATGGTATAATACAGAATAGAGTTTATTCAGGTCGTGGGGGAATTAAGAGGGTGGTAGGGGCAGAGAGAGAGAAGAGAGGAGTAGAGAAGTAGAGGAGTAGAGGTCGGCCATGAGCATGTGGGGGGGGGGTAGGGGGAAGGGAGGGGTAAGGGTGGGAGAGCAAGAGGGCAAGAGAGAGCAAGAGAGAGAGGAGGGGGCAAGCAGCCCCTTTTATAGTGTCAGGTCACTGGGGTGGAGCAGACCTGGCTGTTGCCAGGTAACTGAGGGGTGGGGTTTATAGAATCCCAATACACTTTCTCTGATTTAGGCCATAGTGGGAGACTAAGACCTACCAATAGCTAAATAGTCATCAGTACAGCAACCATTGGAATTAAAAAGGAGGCATCTGGAGAAGCCTCCGAGACATCAAATGTCAGTAGCAGTCTAGAGATTGCTGCTCATGTGAAACTGTGAATAGTAGTTTGTACAGGAACGTTTTCATGTCTCATTCATCCTTTAATAGGAACATCATAACCCACTCCGGATATAGTCGATATGATCTCAAGGACCATGGGAAGAAGCAATATCACTCCAGCTCTCTCACAACGATGCACATAGACATGGGGACCCACACTATGAACGGAACCTATGGCTCTGATATACATTCAGAACCCTTCTGTGTCCCAAGTCTCTGTGACACTCATAAGGAAGTTCAGAGTGGAGAGCAGCCTCACGCGCACAATGTATATGAGACCCTTCTTTGTCCCAGCTGGTTTTGCACGAGTAGAGGAACTCACACCGAAGAAAGCTCTTCTGACCGTAAACCACGTGGTACAGCTCTGCGTTCTTTCAGGTACCTGCCATTTCACAGTGGGACTCGTACTGGAGGGAAGCATTTTAACTGTACTCGGTGTGTTAAGGCTTTCAGATGTCTCAGTTCCCTTCAAAGACATGAAAGGATGTGTGCTGGGGAAAAACCGCATAGATGTAGACACTGTGGTAAGTCCTTTGTTTATCCGTATTTGCTTAAGATGCATGAGATGTGTCATACTGGAGAGAAGCCGTATCCGTGTAAGATATGTGGGAAGGCATTTCTCTGCTCCTCTTTCCTGCAAAGACATAAAAGCACCCATACAGGAGAAAAACCCTATCACTGTAAGCAGTGTGCAAAGCCCTTTAGACGGCTCAGTAACCTTCAAGTCCACGAGAGAACTCACACCAGAGAAAAACCTTACGAGTGCAAACAGTGCGGGACAGCCCTGAGGAGCCACAGTTCCCTTCAGAGACATAAGCTAGTCCACGCGGGGAAGAAACCCTATGAATGTAAACAGTGTGGTAAGTCCTTCATTTATCCGTATTTACTTCAAACCCACGACAGATCTCACACCGGAGAGAAACCCTACAAATGCGGCACATGCAGTAAAGCCTTTCGCTGTTCCTCTTTCCTCCAAAGGCACGAGAGAACACACACTGGGGGGAAACCCTATGCGTGTCAGCAGTGTGGGAAAACCTTCAAAGGCCGTAGCTCCCTCCGATTGCACACAAGGTCTCACAGCGGGGAAAAGCCATATAAATGTGATATATGTAGTAAAACCTTCTTGTGCCCCTCTTTCCTCCGAAGACACGAAAGGACTCACACTAGGGAAAAGCCCCATAAGTGCACAAAGTGCCACAAAACCTTCCGAGGTCAGGGTTCCCTTCAGTTACATGACCAATCTCACACCGGAGAGAAGCCCTATAAATGTAAGAGCTGTAGTCAAACCTTTCTCTGTACCTCGTTCCTCCGAAGACATGAAAAGACTCACTGTGAGGAAAAGCCCTATGCGTGCCAACAGTCTGGTAAAGACTTTAAGGACATCAGTTCCTTCCAGAAACATAAAGTTGCTCGTGCCAGGGAAAAACCTTATGAGTGTAAACAGTGCAGTAAGTCCTTCATCTACCCATGTTTGCTTCAAGTTCACGTCAGAACCCACACTGGTGAGAAACCCTATGAATGTAAACAGTGTGACAAGGCTTTCAGAAGCCTCAGCTACCTTCGTATACACGAAGGACAGCACACTGAAGACAAGCCTTATGAGTGTACGGAGTGTGGTAAGACCCTGAGCTGCTCTAGCGCACTGCAGTTACACAAACGAACGCACACCGGGGAGAAGCCCTATGCGTGCCAGGAGTGTGGGAAAGCCTTCAGGGGGTTCAGCTATCTTCGGGTCCACGAGAGGACTCACACGGACGACAAACCGTACGAGTGCAAGCAGTGTGGGAAGATTCTCAGTTGCTCGAGTTCCCTTCGGCTGCACGAGAGAACCCACACTGGGGAGAAGCCTTACGTGTGTCAGCAGTGTGGAAAAGCTTTCAGAGGCCTCAGTCGTCTTCGCGTGCACGAAATAATCCACACCGGAGAAAGACCCCACGAGTGTAAACTCTGTGGAAAAGCTTTCAAATATCCCAGTTTACTTCAAGTCCATGAAAGGACCCACACTGGTGAAAAGCCGTATGCGTGTAACCAATGCAGTAAAGCCTTCAAAAGCCTCAGTAACCTTAGGATCCACGAAAAAACTCACAACGGGTTCTACGAGTGTAAGCAGTGTGGCAAGACCCTCAGTTCCTCCAACTCCCTCCAAGTACATGAAAGAGTCCACAGTGGGGAAAAAGCGTACGAATGTCAGCAGTGCGGTAAGACCTTCCGCCGGCTTAGTAATCTCCAGGTACATGAAAAAACGCACGCCGAGGGAAAGCCCTATGGGTGTAAACACTGTGGCAGGGCCTTCATTTATCAGTATTTACTGGAAAAGCATGAGAAGTCTCACACTGCAGAAAAGCCCTATAAATGTAGGACCTGCAGCAAAGCCTTTATTTGTATCTCTTTCCTTCAACGGCACGAAAGGACTCATAGTGTAATAAGACCCTATGAATGTGTGCAATGTGGGAAATCCTTCAAAGGCCTCAGTTCCTTGCAGTTACATGAAAGAGCTCATGCCAGAGAAAAACATTACAACTGTCCACAGTGTGGTAAAACCTTCAGATGTCACAGTCTGCTCCGGGCCCATGAGAGAACCCATACTGGTGAAAAACCCTATGAATGTGCGGAGTGTGGCAAAACCTTCAAAAGTGCTGGCTACCTTCGAATACATGAGAAAACTCACAGTGGTTTCTATGAGTGTAAACAGTGTGGTAAGATTCTCAGTTGTTCGAGTTCTCTTCAGTTACACGAAAGAACCCACACTGGAGAAAAACCTTACGAATGTAAGCAATGTGGTAAGGCCTTCAGAAGTCAAAGTTCCCTTAGGAGACATGAAAGGATCCACGCTGGAGAGAAACCCTATGAATGTAAACAGTGTGGTAAGTCCTTCATTTATCCGTGCTACCTTCAAATGCACGAGAGATCTCATACTGGAGAGAAACTCTATAAATGTAATATATGTAGTAAAGCCTTTCTTTATCCCTGTTTCCTTCAAATGCATGAAAGAACTCATACAGGTGAAAAACCTTACAAGTGTAAGCAATGTGATAAAGCCTTCCGTAGTCACAGTTCCCTTCAAATGCATGAAAGAACTCATACAGGAGAAAAACCCTATGAATGTAAACAGTGTGGTAAAGTTTTGATAAGTCACAGTTCTCTTCAGAGGCACAAAATAGCTCATGCTGGGGGAAAACGTTATGAATGTAAACAGTGTAGTAAATCCTTCACTTATCCGTATTTACTTCAAATTCATGAAAGATCTCACACTGGAGAGAAACCCTATGAGTGCAAAGATTGTAGTAAAGCCTTCACAAGTTACCGTTCCCTCCAGAGACATGGAAAAACACATACCTTAGAGAAATCTCTATAAATGCAAACGAACATGCAAGAATGTTTAGAATTTCTAGTTCTCTTCAGATGTATAGAAGTACTGGGAAAAGAGCTAATGAATATAAAACAAATGGTGAAGTTTGTTTGTTGTGGTAAATATTAAGAAATGGAAAACCTTTTATCCCACGCTAATGCTGGCTCCTGTGCATCCACATAGCACTTTTGGGTATCTCTAACTTAGCGGCTCCATGCTGCCTCTAAGAAATCAGGCTCGGTTTGCCCCACCCACCCCTGTGTGTTGTTTTTACTCGCTTTCCTCCACCATCTGGTACAACATGACTTCACAATCATTAACTTAACAAACAGGTTTATATGTTAAATTCTCAATCCACAAACCCCTATACAATAAGCTTACAAGCAGTGGGCAAAGATATAAACTACCCACCTAGCTAAGATAAATTGACCCATAGAAATCCTTAGAAATAATCATTACACTCCTATCAATCTAGAGATACGCTGGGAGAAACATCCACGTCTGATTCCATCTTCTTCCTCTGCGAATCTCCTGCCTACTCTCCTCTTTCGTTTTCCTAGACTTTTCACCACCTATCTCTTCACTGTCCAAGGTGTCTATCACCTTGACATCAACCTACATTTGTTATTGGCTAAGTTTGGAAGTATTCACTGGTGTTAAAAACAACAACAACGACGACATGTATCTAAGAGATGTGCTAAGACCTTCAGTTCCATTTGAACACATGAAACTACCTGGTGTTAAAACCCAGAATGGACTATGATGTTTCATTCCTTAGATCTACTCAGATACATAAACTAATGAAGATAGTCCTATAGAAAGAGATACAGGATTTGAAATGGCTGCAGTTTGGGAATTAAAGCTTATATTTTAATGACACGAAAATCATGTGATAATTCCAATTAGAAGATCCTACAAATGTGTGTTGAAATTTTGAAGCAAATCATGTTACAAGTTTTATAACATGAATGAAAAGTTATGCAATTTGTGAATGTATGGCGTTTTCCAGTGGTTTGCATTTGAAAACGTTTCCAGCTGCACCGGATAGGTCAGGCCTGTACTTTTAGGTACTCTGGTTTTGCTGCAACTGATAGCAAGTTCATGGCCAGCCCAGACAACTTAGTGAGACCAGTCTCAATAGAAATTGAAAAAAAAAAAAAAAAAAAAAAGCAACTCATTCATTTAGCTCTGGTCTCCCAGTTTGATTCCTAGTCATAGCATCAAGAGATATGAAAAGGTTTCTCGTTGGTGAATTTCCATTTCTTTTACAGGCAAACATTGAAATGAAAGTGTTCTGAATGGAGACATGAACACTAACAGCAGAAATAGTTGCTGGTGTAGACTGTTAGACAATTTCCTAATCACCATATATGTATCTTACAGGGTAGCCCACCATACACTTACTACATGACCCCACTAGTCTTTGCAATGTTGCTTCATTGTATCTTTTAGGCATGGTACCAACAAATATGTATCAAGCAAAAGATTTGGCATAAAAATAAATGCTTCACCTATGAAGAGTACTTATTCTGAAAGGAGTTTTCAGGACTAGATTTTGTTCAATCAGAGATTTAGGTGAATATGAATAAACTCCTAGGACACATTAATCTACTGTAAAATATCAATAGTACAGACATAGTATATTGATGTTTTCTTGAATAATACATTGACTTAAAGCTTTTTACAGTGTCTATAACTTTAATATTTTTGATTTTAGTGATAACACTGGTTAAAATGTAACCATTTTACGACTGTTTAAAACTATTTCATTGTATGCTTGTTCTACATTTTTTGAATTGTAGATTTTTTAAAAAATAATTGTGAAAAACAGCTCTCAGTTAAAACAGAGTCAGGAGGTTGGTATCTGTAGCTTTCAGATTTATATGTGCACTGATTCTCATGTGCTTTCCACGTCACTCGTCGCATTGTGTGATTAACTGCACCTTGCTTTGTTCTGATCATACAACATGGGCATTGCATGTGATGTCATGCCACACAGTGCCTGGTAACAGCTCCCTGAAGCACCTCGGCTCACACACAAGACTTGGGCGTTGCAAACTGAGTAACCAGAGATTTCTGCTCTTCTGGAAATAATGATGTAACTGTGGAAAACAAGACCTGTTTTCCCCATGTCACTCATCATCATGTAAGAACTAAATTAATTTATCTTCACACTGTACTGGATAGTATAGTTTATGTATTTTGTTGAAAAGAAAATCATTCAATGATTATTGGGTTTCAATAAAGAAAAAATATTTAACAACATATGAAATGATCCTAACTGTATTTCTGCCTACTCTTTTATGTGATGTTCTTTATATTTGCCAAATACAAAACCAAAGTATCAACTCTGAAAAAAAAAAGTTGATTCTCTGTGTGCTACATTATCAAATACTCAGCTGAGATTTACTCTTTTATGTAAAAACAAGTATGCCCATTTTATTGATATACTAACTTAACTTTCATAATAAATGGAAAAACTGTCTAGTCACCAAATTGTTTTTAAAGTAGATTTCTTTGATTTAGAAAGAGTAGATGTTTCATTTGAACACACACTTCATACAACCTGTCTACTGAGGGATGCATTACAATTTCTCACACAAAGGGAGTCACAAAGAAAATCAAAACTGAATTAGACCAGTGGTTTCCAGCTTATGGCACTGTTTGGGGGCCTTGACAGACCTTTGGCAGGTATGGCCTCGCTGGAGGAAGAAGGTCCATGGATATCAAACTTTCAGAATTCCAACCATGATCCAGTTCTTGGACTTCTTTCTCTGTCCTCATACTAACAAGGTGAGAGGTTACAGGCCTACAGTCTGGCTACCATGGGAACATTGTCACCTTGTTTTCATGGCACAACAGGCTGTATCACTTTAACCACATCAAAAAAAGATTTCCAAATTCAATTAGTGTGGTATATTATGGAAGCAGGGGCAGAGAGGGGGCATAGGGAGTGTACTGGCTGGTTTTGTGTCAACTTGACCCAAGCTGGAGTTATCACAGAGAAAGGAGCCTCAGTTGAGGAAATGCCTCCATGAGATCCAGCTGTAAGGCATTTTCTCAACTAGTGATCAAGGGGGGAGGGCCCAGTCCATTGTGGGTGGTGCCATCCCTGGGCTGGTAGACCTGGTTCTATAAGAAAGCAAGCTGAGCACGCCAGGGGAAGCAAGCCAGTAAGTAACATCCCTCCATGGCCTCTGCACCAGCTCTTGCTTCCTGACCTGCTTGGGTTCCAGTCCTGACTTCCTTTGGTGATGAACAGCAATGTGGAAGTGTAAGCTGAATAAACCCTTTCCTCCCCAACTTGCTTCTTAGTTGTGGTTGATATGCAGATGAGGGTAGGCACAAGATAAAGCAAGGCCTGTGATTGGACAGTGAAAAAGTAAGGCGTGGATAGAGTTTTGGAAAGACTGGAGAGATAGGGGAGGAGAGAGAAGCCAAGATGGAGGAGGAAGAGGATGATTTACCCTTGTGTGGCTTTAAATAGCCACAGGTAGCTATGAATATCTTATAAGGGATGGATTATTACAGGGCAATTTGTCTTATGTAGGTGAGCAGTTTATGCCAGTATCTATTAGCTCTAAGTTTATTGTGTGGATGTTTTTGTGAAGTGAGAATTTTTGATATAAATCTGATTGACAGATTACAAGTTTCTAGAGTTTTGATTTTTTGTGACATTATTGGGAATTGTGACAGTAACCACAGGGGGTGGTTGCTGGGAATGAGACCAGAGTTAGGGACATAAAGTCTTGGGAGGGTGGCCACAGCTGGGACCAGAGAGTAGCTGGAGGCAGAATGGGATGGAAATTGTGACTCTGAAGTAGGATTCTGAAGATGGACTAAGAAACATACTAATGTCTCTTCTGGATGTAACCACATTAAATAAATCTTTTTCTGACTTTCACTTATTTATATCGATTGGTGGTTGGTTAGAGGCGCTGCAGTAGAGAGATAGAAAGCCTTCATTTTCTGAAGGAGCAGAGGGGTTCAAGCCTACTTGGAAAAGATTGTTCACAGCTAGCTCATTCCAGTGACTTTTATTCAATCCTTCAACAAAATTAACTGGGCTGGAAAAGGTCCCAACTACCAATGTTATCTTGCCCTTGCTGTCGGAGTCTCCCTGCCCACATCCCGAGCCTCCTAGTGGCTGCTGGAGCCCTGGTTCAGGGAGAGAATTGAAACCCTCCCCGGGACTCGGTTGGAAAGATTCAGGTCCTCCTCCTGAATCTTCAAAGCTCTCCTCTACTCCACCTTGCGCCTGATTGCGTAGTCCATAGCGGGTTCCCAGGCGGGCGGTGCAGGCGCTGGCGAGTGGAGGAGCCTACGTGATTCGGTGAGGAGCAGGGATGCTGGCCCTGCGATCGCCAGGTCCCTGCTGGGGTCCTTGTCTGCCATCTGGACACTTGCCTGCAGCTCCTTTTGCCGTCCATCCAGACTTCTCCTTTTCCCTTGGTGTCTTTTCCTGTCCCCGAGGGGTCCCCTTCTGAAAGATTTCCAGCCCCCCTTCCTTAGAACTATGCTGTCTCCGTCTGTCCCTAGTTTTAGCAGTCTCTTTTCTGTTCCTGGCCAGGTCGGTCGAACCTCAGGTCCAGTAAAGAAGAGGATTGTGTGTCCTCAGCCCTCTCTGTGTCGGGACGTGGGGAAACTGCTGAACATCTACTGTGACCTTGGTGCAGTTTCAGTTTCATCAAAGACAGAGATTGAGACACTTCAACATTAAGACCATTTGGGGTTCGTGACCTATTTGATTGTAGGGAACAAGTGGCTTCTCCTCGGGATATCAAATTTTCTGCATTTGTGTGGAATACGCATGTTCTCCAGTGGGGAATTCTGTTTTCCGCAGTGTGACTCGTTTTCTTACTCAAATTTTTACTCCGTGGCCGAGAAAGAGTTGAGAAGGGGGGAAGGGGGAAACTTTTCCAGGCTTTTTACAACTTCTGGGGGGAAGATCACTTTTTTTTTTGGTCTTGTTTTTGTTTTTTTGTTTTTTTGTTTTTTTTTTTTTTAAATGAGTTCCCCTCAGGCTTCCCCATGCCTCTAAATTTTGAGATTGTTGTCAAGGCCTTGGAGGTATTCTGCAGCGTTACTTTATGGGTTTTCTAAATGTGGGCAAAATTCAGTGTCTAGACCGTGACATAGTTCATCACGGTTTTACCTTGATGGCGCAGTGGAAACATCTCAGGGATGTTCTGCAACGCTTTGTCTGAGTTTTAATTTTTTTATTCGTTGAAAATGTCACACATTACATTTTGATCATATTCATCTCCCTCACCTGTCTCTTCCCAGCTCCACATCCCACCTGCATGGTCCACTTAGCTCGAGCTACTGGTAGACTCCTGTTTCCGGTTTTGAGGGTGGAACTCAAGAGATTCACTTGCGTTTGCCTTCCCGGTGTTGGGTTTAAAAGCACACATCACCGCTTTGAGCTTTTCAGTTGTCTGTTTCCAAGTTATGTGAAGATTTTCGGTTAAGCTGCAAACAGCATCTGAGTTCTCTGATAGTTGAATAGAAACTGTGATGTGGGTATTTTTTATTTTTATTTTTGGTGGTAGGGGGTACCCTTACCTCTTTGGCTGCCCTGGAACCTGCTATTTGGACCAGGATAACCTTGAACTCAGAGATCCTTCTGTCTCTTCCTGTGGAGAGCGGGTGTGGCGGCAGTCCCAAGATGGCGCTTGGGACTCCGGCCTAGTCTTGTGACTAGCACCTGACTTCCTCCTGCCCCCCCCCCATAGCCACTCCCACCGTGAGAGCTGCGCAGGCGCACCCATGACTCAAAAATCAGGCCAGATGATGCAGACCTATGAACTGCAGCCACAGAACATGGACTGAGGAGGTGGAGTTGAGAGAGGATAAAAGGGATTGTACTTGGGGGCGGGGAGGAGAGAAAGAGAAACAGAGAGACAGAAAGGAGACAAAGATTTTCACTGGCATGCTGTAAGGTTCCTGAGTAAACTGCTTGGAGAAGAATGCTGTGTCGTCGCTCCTTTTCTGCTGGTCAGAGATGGTAGCGACATCTTCCTGAGGTAGTGCTAGGGCTGGGATTAAAGGTATATGGTAGCACACCCAGCCATGTTCTTAAAATATTGCTTACCTATCTTATAGGAGCACATGAGTGTTAACTTCCAGTCTTTCTGGAATCCCAGTGTAGACTGAAGACCAGCTGAGAAGTCCAGCCTTATGGACTGAGTGACTATCGGATTCTTGTCCATTCCTTTGGGAGATGGCCATTGTTGGAGTAGCCAGATTGATTACAGCATGTAAGCCACTGTAACAAATTCCCTTTATACATGCATATATCTTCATTTTATTAGCTTTATATCCCTTCAGAGAATCTTGGCTCATATTCTTGTCTGAATAAAATCTTAATTTTTCCTTCATGGGAGCTGAAGTCTCAGTTGGTACTTTCATTCTTTCAAATCTGTAAGGATGGTGTCCCCACTGTATTTTTTAGATTTATTTATTTTAGGTGTATGAGTATTTTGCCTGCATCCAGGTATGTACCTCGTGACTGAGGAAGTCAGGAGAGGACACTGGATCTCCTAGAGCTGGAGTTACAAAAGGGTGTCAGCTGCCAAGTGGGTGCTGGGAACTCAACCCGTGCTCTTTGGGAGAGAGCATCAAGTGCTCTTAGCTGCTGAGCCATCTCTCCAGCCCAAACTGTTTCTGATAAGCATCTTCACAGTTGCATTTCATGTCTCTGATGTAGGTGCCTCCATTTTTTCCTGACACAAAGTTGTCCTTTGCTTTAAGATAAATTGATGGAGGGCTTTGGTACAGTTTTTTTTTTAATGGCTGTCTAGAGCATTCAAGCAAGCGAGATATAAATAGATGGGTAGGTAGATAGAGATTGAGATCACTGGGTTTATACGTTCAGCTTAATTTGAAAAGCTAAGCAACATTGTTTAGTTGTTTTTCTGTCTTTACTGCCTTTCAGGCAATCCAGTTACCAGTTGCTATCGCCCTTCTTATTAAATGCAGTTCACCAATGTTTTGTTCATTTTCTCTGGGTTTTCTGTTTCTGTTAATAGAATCTTTAGCAGTTTGTTCTTATTCATCTGGTTTTACTGTTTTTTTTTTTTTTTTTTAAATCTAAGACAACTACATTATATTCTGGTTGATTTCTGTTTTTCTGTTTTAGTCTTGAAGCACTATATATAGTGTTTATGTATATGCATACCTTGATGTACTATTTCAACATTTGTAAGGACATAGGTCAGTAACCATTAAGTACATTCATAATGTCATGTTATCATTTGAGGAGGTCCCTGCAGGGAGGCTAACGTGGAAGAGAAGAGAAGGAAAACTCAATTCACATTGACCTTTTCAACCTGGATCAAACGTCAGGGAGTCTGATGCCAGGTGGTTCTAATTATAGAGTAGTGTCTTAGGGTTTTACTGCTGTGACCAGACATCATGACCAAGGCAACTCTTATAAGGACATTTAATTGGGGCTGACTTACAGGTTCAGAGGTTCAGTCTGTTATCGTCAAGGCAGGAGCATGGCAGCGTCCAGGCAGACATAGTGTAGGAGGAGCTGAGAGATCTACATCTTTATCTGAAGGCTGCTAGCAGAATACCGACTTCTAGGCAGCTAGGATGAGGGTCTTAAAGCCCACATCCACAGTGACACACCTACTACAACAGGGCCACGCCTTCTAATAGTGTCACTCCCTGGGCCGAGCATAGACAAACCATCACTAATAGTAATAGAGTATCAAACATAATAAAAATCGGGGAAAAGTTTCCAAGCAATAATCATTCTATCCCAGCTTTCCATGCAACGATAAAGCATAGGAATGCCTTTCCAAAGTCCATGTGACTATGATGATAGATTCTAGAGTTAAAAGACCTAGAAACTAATGTGTTCTCTGACCGAGATAGCACAGAGGTCAGCAGGTCCTAAAGTTCATGTGATGTCTCCCCTGGAGAATGAGGTCTGTTAACTGGGAGTTAAGGATATATGTCCAGGGAAGGAAGGAGAGTCTGCTAAACTGCTAGGGTCAAAACAATCCAAAACAACCCAGTTAGTCACAAGAGTCTAGCAAAGCAATATCTTTCTTTGAGTTAGGTGGCAAAAACTGACCAGGTAGGGGCAACAGCATAGACATGGGAGCTGACTGCATCCTCGAATATTGATCTTAGTAAGTGTTTAAGCAGATGAGAAATATGTATTGTACTCTGGTTGCCACTGATTGATCAGGGGCACAGAACAGACCGGGGAGCTGAACTGCATCCATCAGACAGAATATCACGGTGGTTTTAAGCCTGAAATCAGCTAACATAGGCCTCGTCCTGTAAGCTTCTAGCCTCTGTACAATCTTATCTGGACCTAGAATGTTTTCAGCCTCTGAGACTTATTGCTGAATCAACTTACCCTTTTTTAGCTCTTTCTGATCTCTCACTGGCTGGCTCAACTCAGCAGTTCTGGCTTAAATTCCTCTCCAAGCTGACTGATTCAAACTGCTTCTCTCGGTTCTGACCAAATTGCTCTGCTTGGCCTCATAACTAAGTCTGGCAATATGCTCTAATCTGGCTTCTCATTCTCTGGCTTTAACTACCTCTGCTGACCTACACTAAACTCACAAACTCAATGCCTCCTTCTCCCAACTAACTTTACCTTCTTGTTTGGGATTAAAGATGTGTACTGGGCTGGAGAGATGGCTCAGTGGTTAAGAGCGCTGACTGCTCTTCCAGAGATCCTGAGTTCAATTCCCAGCAACCACATGGTGGCTCACTACCATCTGTCATGGGATCTGATGTCCTCTTCTGGTGTGTCTGAAGACAGCTACAGTATACTCATATACATTAAATAAATAAATAAATCTTAAATAAAGGTGTATACTAAGGGTGTGTCTGTATTCCAGCCAGAATAGCCAGGTTACGGATTAAAATCATTCTACAGAAATCCACAAACGTCTTTACCAAGTCACAGTTACATATTCCCACCAATCTCGATTTAGGGATAGGTGTCTTCCTTAGGAACATGCCTTTGTGGTATACTTATCCTGTTCCAATTGGTTGAGTTATTCAACTGTGACAGCTTGACTTGTCCAGTGAGAGACTAGATCTTTTGGCTTCAGACTCCGTCTTAGAAAACCTGACCTAAGACTGAACCCGAGTTAACAGACAAGCTGGCACCTAGTACCAGTTTCCAGGTTACTCCCCAACAAATCTACACCTCCAGGTTACAAGCCTGCCTCCGGCACTTTACTTTCTAACAACCACGGCTTCCAGCACCAGCCAATTATGTTAAAGGTCATAATGGTCCCCAAGTCAAGTGTGTTTCAGGCTAGAAACCCCCTTGTTTGTTTGCTTACCTTTATAAATGCTTGCCTGAAACTAGGCTCAGAGCTCAACCTTCCTGTCCTGCTGTGTCAGGGTTGGCTAGGAGCCCAAGCTGGAGCTTGTAATAAAGAGACCCGAATGTGATTATATCAGAATTGGCTCCTTGGTGGTCTTTTGGGGTTTCAGGAATGCTTTCTGGCACAGCACTAGCATTTGTTTAAACCTGCAAAACAGGATGTCAGTTAGTTACCCAGGGAGGTCTTGAGAACTTAAGCTTTATTTGACCCCTATTTACAATGGACATTTTGTTCAAAATGGCTTCAGTTTGGTTCCATCTTACAAATATTCTGGGTGAGATCTGACTCTACAGAAAGCAAAAAGGTCATTAACAACCTCCACTATCAGCTTTCTGGGTGAAACCTAGGTATTTTATCTCCACCGTTGAGGAGACATTTTTTAACATTAAACAATGCATGCTTAACATTCCTGGTTTCCCTAGTGATCTGTGGGAAAAAGACCTTTGTGCCCCAACAATGTTTTTATACTTTTGCTTCCTTGAGACAGGGTCAGGTAGAGTCACCTGGAACTTTTGATCCTTCTGGCTCAGCCTCCCTCATTCAAGAACTGAGTAGACATGTTCCCAAATGTATCCCAACATTTCTCATTTCAAACAGAGAGTCTGTGCCCATTTGTATCATGAAAACAAAACTTACTATCACTGTATATTGGAGTCTGTCCCATAATGTGCTCTTCCCCCCACTAACTTGGCACAGCACAGCAGATGCCTTTATAGTAAGCCACTATTGCGTCCCGGAAATAAAGACTTCATTTATAATTGTTTTCCACACCAAACATTCCTTTGTTGGTGTTGTGTTAAAGATTTCAGGGTGATTCTCTGTAGCTTCCTTTTCTGTAATGCCATTGTCTGGCTTTGTGCCAGATAGTGGTCTCAGCTGTGTGTAAGAGCGCGTCTCTTAGGTCTTCCTTACGTATGCCATGTAGTTGTTGAGAGTCTTGCTGATCAATCCCATCTTTTCATTGGGTACGTTTTCTAATCAGATTTTCTAATTTTCCTTGATTGAGTTATGGTAGAACTCAATCAATTAGGTTATTCAGTGTGCTGTAGCCCTATTCTCATTCTGTTCCTGTAATTGGTGATAATACCTCTTTCACTTTTGTTGTAGTGGGACGCTGGGGCCCCCCCTTTCTCCCTCTCTCTCAAGATTTATTTAATGTAATAGCTGTCTTCAGACACACCAGAAGAGGGCGTCTGATCCCATTACAGATGGTTGTGAGCCACCTTGTGGTTGCTGGGAATTAAACTCAATTCAATTGGAAGAGCAGTCAGTGCTCTTAACCACTAAGCCATCTCTCCAGCAAGCCATTTCTCCAGCCCCCTTTCTTTCTTCCTTCCTTTCTTTCATCCTTCCTTCCTTCCTTCCTTCCTTTCTTTTGTTATTTCTCTCTCTTTCTTTTTTCCTTTCTTTCTTTTGTTCTTTCTCTTTCTCCCCCCCCTCTCTCTTCCTTCTTCTCTCCCTCCCTCTGTCCCTCTTTCTTTCTTTCTTTCTTCCTTCCTTTCTTTTTTCTTCTTCTTTTTTCCTTCTTTCCTTTCTTTTGTTCTTTCTCTCTCTTTTTTCCTTTCTTTCTTCTGTTCTTTCTCTTTCTTCCCCTTTCTTTCTTTCCCTTTCTTTCCTTCCTCCCTCCCTCTGTCCATCCCTCCCTCCCTCCTTCCTTCCTTTCTTTATTTTTTTTTTTTTCACATTTCAGTACACTTTTATTTAAGTTCATTGTCTCTGCCTTCTAAGTGCTGGAATTAAAGGTATACACACCAGCATCTTGCTGGGATCTTGTAATTTCACCCTTTCTTTCTTTCTTTCTTTCTTTCTTTCTTTCTTTCTTCTTTCTTTCTTTCTTTCTTTCTCTTTCCTTCCTTCCTTCCTTCCTTCCTTCCTTCCTTCCTTCCTTCCTTTCTTTCTTTCTTTCTTTCTTTCTTTCTTTCTTTCTTTCTTTCTTTCTTTCTTTCTTTCTTTCTTTCTTTCTTTCTAAGCTGGGGTTTCTTTGTCTGTCCTGGAACTTGCTCAGCATATCTGGCTGTCTAGAACTCCAATATCTGCCTGCCTTCCAGAGTCCTGGGATTACAGTTTTCGTGCTACCAAGTCTAGCTTTGTTTTTGTTTGTTTGTTTTTGGTTTTGTTTTAAATTTTTTATGTGTATTTATTTCATCTGTGGATCAGGTACATACCTGATGCCAGGTAGTGAAATGAGTGTGTAGGATCCCATAATTGGGGTTACGGATGGTTGTGAACAGAAACGTGGCTGCTGGAAAGAGATCCCAGGTCATCTGAAATAAAAAGGGCTTCAAACCCCTGAGCCATCTTCAGCCCCCAAGCCTCTTTTAATTGTTAAGATATGTTTTAATTTTGAGACAAGATCTCATGAATTTGTCCAGGATGCCCTTGAACCCAGTCCTGCTCAAGTATGTCTGTTGTGCCTTGAACTTTAAAAACATTGTTTTGTATTATTGTTACTTTTATGTATATGGGTGTTTATGTCTGTGCACCACCTTGGACACCAGAAAAGAGTGTTTGAATCCCCTGGGACTGGAGTTAGACAGCTGTGAGCTGCTTTGTGGGTGGAACCCTGGTCCTCTGGAAGAGCAACCAGTACTATTAACCCCGGAGCTATGGCTCCACCCCATTCCTTGAACTTTCAATCTTCCCAACACAGCCTCCCAGTGCTGGGATTCCAGGACTACACCACCACTAGCTGTCCTTTCATGTCTGAATTTAATTGTGTCTCTTCTCCTTGCATAAGTCAATTTATCAATCATGGTTAGCTTAAAAAAATAAGCTTTAGGGGCTTGGAGAGATCACTCAGAGGTTCTTCCATCTGCTGGGGTGTTTAGCTCTTGGCACTCAAAATAGCCTGTGACTGTAGCTTCCTTGGGTATGTTACTCAATACACACAAACAAAATACAATTACAAAACAAAACAAACCCAACTCATTACTAATTTCACAGACTGCTAATTTAATCTCTATTAGTTTTTTTTATAAACCCCACTTTTTTCTTTCTTTTTAAAAAAAATCTCTTGCCTGATGTCATTTATTGACAGTCGGATGTAACCCAGGCTAGCCTTGAACTGCTGCTGATCCTCCGAGCGCTACCTCTTTGGTGCTAGGAAGAAGGCTTTGCCCACGGTACCAGGCTTGGTACGTGTTGCTATTGTTCTGGCTGAAATGCACAGCGTGAGAGACAATTGTAGGTGTGTGTGCTTTACTGAAATCGTTGATCCTTAGAGGACCTGTTTTATTGTGACTTTGGGTGCTCTAAGCATCTGAGGCAGGGATCACTCGTTGGACGTTGAGCTATGGTCATACTAGCGACCCTGTGACCAGGAGGAAAGACAAAGAGTGTCTACTGAGTGCAAGGAGCAAGAGCAAGTTGTCGAAAGCACCGTCCCTGTCCTTAAGAACCGGACTTCCTCCGCTTCCATCACTCAGGCCTCGCTAGCCAATCAGAGCATTGAAGCGGGCTGTCCAATCAGGATCCGCGACAGGCGCCGGGGAGGCGGGTTCTTCTTGGGCAGTGTTGTGTGTGCCTTTCTCCGTGGCGGACGAGGGTGCGAGTGGGCCTCGCTTTTAGCGCTGGTACCAGGAGCTCTGAGGGGGAGTGTGGGCGAGCTCGGAAGCTGCGCCATGGTGAGCGAGGGGCCGCTGTCCCCGGGGGGGAGTGGCTGCGGCTGAGCCGCGAGAGCCTGTGTGACGGGCGCTCTTCGGGACTGGGGCGGGGCCGACATCCTGCGAAGCAACTTAGGCCCTGGCGGCCTCTGGGCAGCCCCGCCCCTCGGCCGCTTCTGCGCAGAGTTAGAACAGCCGAAGGCTCCGCCCAGCGCTGGGGACGCTGGGGTTGGTGACGTCGCCGCTGTGCGAGCGCTCAGCGCCTATGTGCTCTTTTCGTCCGGAGGTCCCGTTGCTAAGTCTAGGTAGTCTTCGTTTCTTCGAGTGATAGAAGTTTTTGCCGTTTACATTTACTCTTGATGTTTAAGAATCCGCTTTAAGTTAGTTTTTGCGAGAGTTGTAAAGTCTACCCACTACGTTGTTTATGTATGCGCGTTGGCGTTCCCGGCTTGTGAAACCGCTTACTGTAATTTTGGGTTTGCTTCTCTGGCTTTTTAAAATGTCCATTTCTTATTTTTTGATTATTGTCGTTTGTGTTGGAAGTCTTAAAGTCAGAGAGTGTGCTGTTAATGCTTCGGTGTCGTGTTAACTTTTTTCTTTTTCTTTTTTGAGACAGGATCTCGTGTTTCCCAGGCTGGACTCAAACTTTCTCTTAGCTGAGGAAGACCTTGAACTTTTGGTGCCGCTACCTGAACTCACCTCCAGAGTGCTGGGATTAAGGGTGCGTGCCTGTTCTCCCCGATTCTGAGTATCTCTTGCCAGATAATGTTTAGACCAACTTTCTGTTATTTTCAACATATATTGTGAGCATTGATATTGGGATGTGTTGAATCTGTAGATCGGAATGGTAACTGTCATAATTTTGAGGCTTCTTTACAAAGTCACAGAAATCCCTCCACTTACTAAGGTCTTTGATTGTTTTTATATTAGAAATGTATGACTTTTGTCTCCACACGTCAGTTACATTAATGTGCAGATATGTCTCACTTTGTCGCTGCTATGTAAGCTGTGTGGTGGCTTTAATTTTACATCCAAATGTTCTTTTGTTTGTTGCACAGTTTGTATATTAACCTTGCATTTCTACAGGTTCCTAGTTTCCTAAATTCTTGTTGGTTCCTGGATTTTTCTAAGGCCAACGACGACTTAATTTTTGTTTTTTTCAGTTTAACGGTTTCGGTAGTATTCTGTCTTTTCCGGTAGTATAGGATATTTATTTATTTATTTTTGGCAGTTACTAGTATGATGACATGGTTTTGCTGTTCAACTGGTCATTTTGGTGGGTTACATTTTTAAGTTTTTATTGATGGAGATTTAAACAGCCATTTGCATGATGCTAGGCGTGTGTTCTGCCTCGGAGCTCTGTTCACAGTCTGGAGTTTGAAGTCTGAACTGACTTTCTGTATCTGCAGTGATACCGGCGTGGTTTGGGTCGTATTCTGGCTTCAGCTAGGCTTTTATTCCGCACACCAGGCTGGCCTCAAACTCACATCAGTTCTGCTTCAGCCTGCCAAATGCCGAATTACAGCCCATGTCACCACACTGCCTGACTTTAACCATTTCAGAAGTACACTTGACCATACGGATTACTAGTGTTTGTTGAGAGCTTTTGCAATCTTTAGTTATTGTTGTTGGCTTTTTTTTTTTTTTTTTTCTCTAGTGTTGTTTTGGTGTTATGGTAATGTTGAGCTCAGATGTTGAACCAGGATTTGTTTGTGTTTGTAGAGGTTGTTTTACTGGATTAGTGCCAGATCTTAATTGTCGAAAAGTTGATGATCGAAATAATTTGGATCTCCTCCTGAGGTAGTGGTTTCATTTCTTCAGCACTGGCCATCTCCCTGTTTGTCTTCCAGAGAATTGTTCATTTCTTCCAAGTTACTGAATATGTGGTCTGGAGTTGTTCGCAGTATGCCTCTGGTTCTTTTAGTGTTCATGCTAACGATGGCCCTGTATAATTCCCTCATCCAAGTACGGAGCAGGCACAGTCCTGTTTAGTTTTGCAGATCAGCCGAGAGTTTGAGAGCAGGTGTTCAGGGTGGTATGCGTGTGTTGTCCTTTATAAACTAATCTCTTTAACACATGGCTATAGACTAAACAGTTCCATCAGAAGTTTTTTTTTTTTTTTTTAACTGATTTTATTGGATATATTTTATTTACATTTCAAATGTTACCCCTTTCCCAGCTTCCCCTCCATATCCCCTATCCTATTCCTCCCCTGCTTCTATGAGGGTGTTTACTCACCCACCTACCCCCTCCCTGCCCTGTCTACACTGAGGCATTGAGCCTTGGCAAGACTGAGGGCTTCTCCTCCCATTGATGCCCAACAAGACCACCCTTTGCTACATGTGCAGCTGGAGCCATGGGTCTGTCCATGTGTGCTCTTTGGATAGTGATTTAATCCTTGGGAGCTCTGATTGGTTGATATTGTTGTTCTTATGGGGTTGCAAACACCTTTAGCTCCTTCAATTCTTTCTCTAACTCCTCCATTAAGGACCCCATTCTTGGTTCTATGATTGGCTGTGAGCACCTGCCTCTGTATTTGTTATGTTCTGGCAGAGCCTCTCAGGAGACAGCTATATCAGGCTCCTGTCAGCAAGCACTTCCTGGCATCAGCAATACTGTCTTGGTTTGGTGGCTGTATATGGGCTGGATCCCTAGGTGAGGCAGTCTCTGATGGCCTTTCAGTTTCTGCTCCAAACTTTGTCTCTATATTTCTTCCTGAGAATATTTTTGTTCCCCCCCCTCTGAGAAGGACTGAAGCAAACACACTTTGGTCATTCTTCTTCTTGAGCTTCATGTGGTCTGTGAATTGTATCTTGGAAATTCTGAGCCTTTGGGCTAATATCCACTTCTCAGTGAGTGCATACCATGTATGTTTTTTAGTGATTGGGTTACCTCACTCAGGATCATATTTTCCAGATCCATCTATGCCTAAGAATTTCATGAAGTCATTGTTTTTAATAGCTGAGTAGTACTCCATTGTGTAAATGTACCACATTTCCTGTTTCCATTCCTCTGTTGAAGGACATCTGGATTCTTTCCAGCTTCTGACTATTATAAATAAGGCTGCTATAAACATAGGAGAGCATGTGTCTTTGTTGTATGTTAGAACATCTTTTGGTTATATGCCCAGGAGTGGTATAGCTGTGCCCTCAGGTAGTACTATATCCAATTTTCTGGTTTTCAGAGTGGTTGTACCAGCTTGCAATCCCACCAACAATGGAGGAGTGTTCCTCTTTCTCCGCGTCCTCGCCAGCATCTGCTGTCACCTCAGTTTTTGATCTTAGCCATTCTGACTGGTGTGAGGTGGAGTCTCAGGGTTGTTTTGATTTGTGTTTTTCTGATGACTAAGGATGTTGAACTTTTCTTTAGTTGCTTCTCTCCTCAGTTGAGAATTGTTTGTTTAGCTCTGTACCCCATTTTTAATAGGGTTACTTGATTCTCTGAAGTCTAACTTGTTGAGTTCTTTATATATATTGTATATGTATTGTATATATTAGATATCCCTCTATCAGATGTAGGATTGGTAAAGATCTTTTCCCAATCTGTTGGTTGCTGTTTTGTTCTAATGACAGTGTCCTTTGCCTTACAGAAGCTTCGCAATTTCATGAGGTCCCGTTTGTCTATTCTTGATCTTAAAGCATAAACCATTGGTGTTCTGTTCAGGAAAATTTCCCCAGTGCCCATATGTTCAAGCTCTTCCCCACTTTCTGTTCTATTAGTTTCAGTGTACCTGGTTTTATGTGGAGGTCTTTGATTCACTTGGACTTGAGCTTTGTACCAATACCATGCAGTTTTTATGACTATTGCTCTGTAATACAGCTTGAGGTCAGAGATGGTGATTCCCCCAGAAGTTCTTTTATTGTTAAGAATAATTTTTGCTATTCTGGGTTTTTTGTTACTCCAAATGAATTTGCAAATTGCTTTTCCTAACTCTATGAAGAATTGAGTTGGAATTTTGATGGGGATTGCATTGAATCTCTAGATTGCTTTTGGCAAGATGGCCATTTTTACTATATTAATTCTGCCAATCCATGAGCATGGGAGATCTTTCCATCTTCTGAGATCATCTTCAATTTCTCTTGAGATCTCTCCTTTACTATGTGTTACTTACAACTTTGATTTAATATCCAGGTTTTCCAACGTGCTGCCTTTAGTTTAGGGATTCTTAGTACGCAAAGTCATAAAGGTGCCAAAATTTAGAGTGTTTCTGTCTTTCTCTCCCTGTGTCTCTCCCTCCTCCTTCCTCTCCCTTTCTCCTCTACCTCCCCCTCTCTCCAGGGTGGAATTGTCAGGGTGACTACCCCGGGATTTATAATAACATTTTAAATGATTTTATTTATTTTTACTTTAAGTGCACTGCTGTTTTGTCTGTATGTGTTCCTGTGAGTATGTCAGACCTCTCAGAGGTGGAGTTACAGACAGTTGTGAGCTGCCATGTGGGCGTTAGGAATTGAACCTGGGTCCCATGGAAGAGCAGCTAATGCCCTTAACCGATGAGCCACCCTTCTAGCCTCAGGATTTTTTTCTTTTTAATTAAAAAAATTTTTAATTGGGTATTTTATCCACCCTTCCTGTTTCCCCTCTGAAAACCCCCATCCCATCCCCCCTTACCCTGCTTCTATGAGGGTGCTCCCCGCTCCCCACTCCTGTCTCGCCACCCTACCATTCCTCAGGGGCATTGAGCCTTAACAGGGCCATTGATGCCAGATAAGGCCCCTTCTCCTCCTTCAGTCCTTTCTCTAACTCCTCCATTGGGGTCCCTGGGATCATTCCAATGGTTGGCTTTGAGCATCCGCATCTGATTGGTCAGGATCTGGCAGAGCCTCTCTGGAGACAGCTGTATCAGGCTCCTGTCAGCAAGTACTTCTTGGCATCAGCAATACAGCCTTAGGATTTTTAATAAGTTTATAGTGATACTTCAAAATATGTCCTGTTTCTGGGTTGGAAGAACTTCATTGGCCTAGTCAGGAAGGTACAGAAAGGTCGGTCACTTAGTGTCTTGAGCTTCCTTACATTGTCATAAATGTCCAGGACAAGCCCGATGACACACAGCAGGTCCCATTACCAGCTGTAAATCTGATCTAAACCAGTTCCCTAGTTAAAGTAGAGACGCTTGTGATTTTCCAAGTGAGAGAGGATCAAGAAATCAACAAAGTAGTAAATGTTTGAGAAAAACTATCATTTGGTTTTCCAGCTGCTGTTATGTTCAATTCTGGCTGTTCAGTTGTCATGGTTTCTTCAGTAAGAAACATTTGATAGTCTTTTTTTTTTTTTTTTTTTTTTTTTTGATGGTGGTGGGATGTTAAGATGGGGTCTCTATAGACCATGCTGGCAGCTTTGAACTTAGATTTGCCTGCCTTTGCAGGTGTGTCCTACTGCGCCTGGATTTTTTTTCTTAACATGCTAAATTAGGAGCCCTAGACAGAACTAGTGACAGATGGGCAGTTGGTTTTAACTGGAATTTAACTCATTTAAAAGAAATGAAAGAGCTTAACCAGTTTTGGAAACTATCAGGATTGCTGCTAAATTCCTAGTTTCCTTGCTGATGCTGTGGGAAAATACCCTGATAAAAACAACTTTAGGGAACGAAGGGCTTGTTCTACTAACAGTTCAGGTTACGGTCCATTGAGGGAAAGCAGGACAAGAGGGAGGATGGATATATTTGAGCTTACTTGTGCTCAGCCCCCTCTCTACATTTATGTAGTCCAGAAACTGCCTAGGAGATGACACCACCTACCATGGGTGGGTCTCCTGCCTCAGTAAATATAATCAAGACAGTTCTCCATAGGCACACCCAAATGCAAACCTGACCTAGGTGGTCCCTCATCAAGACTCTAATGAGTGCTTTGTCAAATTGTCTCTTAAAACTGACTATCCCGCTGATTAAACACATTCCCAACCCAAAATCTAGTGTAATACCAAAATAACGCTAAATGAAATTGTTAGCCACAAGTGAGAGTTACAGTATTTTAGACAGCAAAGGCTGATCTTTCCTGAATTGAGAATTAACCATGTTCCATGAGGTTCTAGCTATGGGATTGAGAGGCAGAAGGAAAATTAAAATTATAAGATAATGAATTATTACAAATAGTCCAAACATTAGACTGTTTTATCGAGTACTTAACAGTAGGGAGCCAGACTTGGGGTTGGCCCTGTGAGATGGCTCAGTGGGTAAAAGCACGTGCTGCTTAAGCCTCATGACCTGGGTCTAACCCTGGAACCCGAGTAAGAACAGGTGTGTAGTGCATGCGTATGCTCACATATGGTGAGGTGGTAGACAGAGAGCCCTGGGAGCTGGTATGAAATATGTAGCACTGTAGCAGAAAGAGGTCCTGCCTCAGGTTGGAAAGCAAGCTCCACCTTTGAAAGCTGTCTTCTGCCCACACCCACACAATGTCAATGTGTGCATCGCTGAGACAGTAGCGTCCGCAACTTAATGGCCCGTGGTCTGGAAGGTGTCTGTAGCACCAAAAAGTTAAGCAAGGGCCTCCCTACCCAACACACCAGTCATCACCAGTAACAAGAATTAGGAAAGTTAGCTCTAAGTCTCTAAAAGAGTCATCCCTCCAAAATGTAGTGATATCATATATGTTTTTAGCCTTTTATCTTTCTCTTTAACAAAAGTCAGAATGGTTAACAGTGGCACCATAACATGATTTTACAGAGGGAGGTAAGGAGCACGGCAGTAGCAGCAGGAAAGATGGGAAGTATGGTAGGTATCTGGCTCTGAGGTCTGGGGGTAAAGGAATGGCCTGGGTCATGAAGTAGGTGATACCCTTGGTCATGGCATAATTTAAAGCTTCCTGAAGCAGGCTTAGGATAGATTCCCTGAAATGACATCAAGGGAAGAAGAAGGTAGGGTGTGTTCAGTTATAGAACTCAGAAAGGTGGAGGCAAAAGCCATTTGGAGTTGCAGGTGTGTTAGGGGTGAGTTTTACTTTGGCCTCATTGGAAGAGGAAATAAAATCTCCATGAGGCTCACATGAGTAGGCTTCTTGAGTTTCTGGGGTGAAAAAGCTTACTGTAGACATTATCTGGTCATAGGTCATGGTCATAAGTGACTTTTTAATTCTTTTGTGGTTGGAAATCTTATATGATGTCTTTTGGGTCTGGGAAGGCTCCTTGTGCCTACTGATAGAAAATCATTAGTAGGGGGATTAGTGCCTTAGAAGGGGAAATCTAAATGTCCCCATGAGAGTAGTCTGATGAGTGAGTGATTGTGGTGTTCTCATGTGAGGTAAGAGGTCTGTTAGTAGAGGTTAACAAATCATCTGTGAACTAAAAGAGGTTATATCTGTGTGAAAATTTCAAGGAAGAAAGGTTTCCTTCCATTGCAAAGAGATAGGGGGTGTCCCATATGTCCTGAGGCAGACACTCCAGCTGAGTGGTTGAGTATCTGGGTTAAGTGGTCCTGCCATTTTTAGCCAAATAACTGAATCTAGATGGATTCAAATACAGAAAGAAAGCATCCTTAAAGTCTAGATGATAATGCTAGATGGTATTGCGGGTATATTTCTTCTTACAGTGTAAGGGTTCAGACTTATGGAGAGGTTGGGATCACAGATAAGAATGTATCAACAAAAAGTTGTAACCCCTTCTAAGTTTTAGGTTTTAATTGGGCCTTTGAAGAAAGTTTTTAATGACAATTGTGACAGAAGGGGCTGTTAGCCTCTGGTATTAGAGGTGGCTCACACCTGAGGAGTAACTTGTTATAAGATATAGGGCTGCAGAGTAGCAGTGAGGGAGAATGTTTGGGGCTCTCAACATTCTTGGGCCTTTATAGGGTAGGGCTTAGGGTCTCAGATGTGATAAACGGCCCTGCCATAAGTAGGCCTGGAGGTTGGATGAAATATTCTACTTAGGAAGGGAATTGGGTAGCTGGGTAGAACCAAAAAGGAGTCAATGAAAGATGTTTATCACACATGTTGAAAGGTTTATAGTGTGCTGGTTGGCACTTGCCATTAATGCTAGGGAGGAAGAATGAGGAAGATTAAGGACCCACATGTTAAATTAGAAAGGTAATCGGGAGGAGAATGTAGTATAGTCATAGCCCTTGATGTTTCTTGGATCATCCGAGGTTTATGCATGGAGTACCAAGGAAAACTTGAGCCTGAATAACCCCAGGGTCATGTCTTCAAAGGGGAAGTTATCCTTACTATACAGGACCAAAGTTAAGGCATTGTCAGTTTTCATGTTTGACTCTAGCATGAGATTTTTAGGTACAAGATGGTAGGAGGTGGGTTCTAGTGGCCCTCCAGTTTGCAATTTAGATTGGTCTCATGTGAGTTGAGACCATTGGTCTCATGGGAGCTGCATGGTGCTCTCTCATAGCTGAAATACTGTGATTGACCACATGGGCAATCAAAGTGGCTGATTTGTCCCAAAGATTTGTTCCTTTAGTCTAAGTTCTCTTAGACTGGATAGGGTGCATTTAGGTGGAATGCTTGGACTTCTTGAAATCCTTAGGGAATGGGAAGTTGCCCTTTAATCTCCTGTTTGGCTTTTCTAGCCTATGGTCCTCTTAATTATTAAATATAATCTTAATGGCTATATCTAGAAAGTAGGAGGAAAGGAGTTCGGGGTCCCTGTTCTGATTTTTGAAACTTTGGTCTAGTATGTGAAGAGGATTTGTAAAATACACAGGTAGGTTTCTTTTAGCTGGGTTAAATGTATTGGTGCATAATTTTAGCCACTTGAAATGAAAAAAGAACAGGGTTCTTGGAAGTTCTTTTGTTATGTTCATAGTATGGCATTGTTAATGGAGCTGATAGCAGCCTTTTTCTAAAACAGGCAGTCATATTCCTAAGGGTTCTTTCCCCACTGTCTCCCATGTAGGATTCTTGATCTTATCATTTGGGTTTCCTGTGAATACTGTGTCTGTCATTAGGATAATGACTATGGCTCTCATTGGCTTAGATCCCTACTAAAGACTAGGTATGGAACCTCTTTGTATGCACATAGCAAGTGGTTAGAATGATATAAATAGGTACTGGAGAGAGGGCTTATTGGCTAGAAACAAAGGTTAATCTTCCAAAGGACCCAGGTTCTATTGCTAACACTCACATGGAGGCTCACAACTGTCTATAACTCCAGTACAAGGGGATCTAGTGGCCAATTATGGTCTCCATGTGCACTAGGTATGCATATGGTGCATAATAAATGCAGGCAAATACAAAAATAATTTAAAAATAAAATTATATAAATGTATTGGCTAGATTAGGTCATAAGACTACAATTAGCCCTTTGGATTCCTCAATGAAGGGAGAGGGGATTCTTGAGCCAAATGATCACAGTTGCTAGATTTGGGACAGTTCAGACAGGGAAAGACACATGTGTCTGGCTAGTGCTGAGGTCCTCACCTCACAAGTAATATATAGATTTGTGTTCTTTGTTTGTTTTGTTTTTGTTTTTGAGACAAAGTCTCACTATTTAGTTCTTGCCTGGAACTTGCTATGTTGACCAGGTTGGCCTCAGATTCTCCCTCCTGAGTGCTGTGATTAAAGGCATGCATCCTCACACCCAGCATGAGAAATATTTTCTGAAGGTCAGAGTGTGGCTTTTTCTTGCTTCTTGGGTGAACGTGTATGTGAAAGTAGATATGACTGGAGAAGGGGGAAGAGTTATAGTGGACTTACAGGTGGAAAGCAAAGGAGTCTAGACAACAGGAGAAATGCAGTCCCTTAAAATTGTAGGCTACAACAGTTAGTGGTCCCCCATGACCTTAAAATGCCAAAGAATTCCTTTGTCCTGTATCCACCAGTTCTGAAAGGGAAACATATCTTTTTGCAAGGGCTCAAAAGGACTTCTTTCGAGTATCCTCTGATGAGAGACAAAAGCTTTAGAGTCACCTAAGCCAGGTACCTCTAGCTGATCACCAGAAACACCAGAGGTAAGAAGAGAGGCCCTTTGTAAGTCATCAGAATGCTGGGCAAAACACCTGGAAGGCCATTGACGGTCAGTCAGAAGGCCTCTCGAAACCACGCACAGACAGAGGTTATTGAAATACTTGAAAGGAAGCAGTAAGCCCACAGAGGGAGTCAGTTACTTAGATAACTCAGAGACTGAAGGATGACTTGGTTTCATGTCATGTGGTCCATATATGATATCAAGGTAGCTATATTAATACCCTATCGTATGGAGTAGTAAATTTTGCAGTTTTTTTTTTTTAATAAAGTTGGTCATTTTTATGAAGTGCCACTAAATCTCCAAAATGTGGAAACTTGCTTTTATTTCTTTTTTTTAAATTGAACGACTTTATTTAAAAAAAAAAAACAAAGATAAATGTACAGATTTTAAGCATTTTTGCATAAAAGTATATGAATACATTTTTGTCAGTACTTGATTTTTTTAAAGGTTTGATAGTATGCATTAAAATCTTACTAGTTACAATGAGCATAAAGTACATGCAAAACAAGATGTAACCTGGAAATAGTCAAAGTTTTCTTGGTGTGTAAAGATTAAGCATAATGATTTTTCATTTTCTTTCTTTTCTTTTGGCCTTTGTTTTTTTTTAAACTTCATATAGTCTGAGTTGTTTCTGGGGTGTTCAGAGCTTTCTGGGGTTAGTATCCAATTATCAGTGACTGCATATTATGTCTGTTCTTTTGTGACTGGGTTATCTCAATCAGGATGATATTCTCTAGACACATCCATTTTCTTACGAATTTCATAAAGTCATTGTTTTTGATAGCTGAGTGGTACTCCATTGTGTAAATATACCAAAATTTTTGTACCCATTCATCTATTGAAGTCTGGGTCTTTCCAGCTTCTGGCTATTATAAATAGGGCTGCTATGAACATTGTGGTGCATGTGTCTTTGTTGTATGTTGGAGCTTCTCTGGGGTATATGCCCAGAAGTGGAATAAGTGGGTCTTCAGGTAGTACTATGTCCAATTTTCTGAGGAACCACCAGACTGATTTCCAGAGTGGTTGTACCAGTTTACAACCCCACCAACAGTGGGGAAGTGTTCCTCTTTCTCTGCATCCTTACCAGCATCTGCTGTCATCTGAATTTTTGATCTTAGCCATTCTGACTGGTGTGAGGTGGAATCTCAGGGTTGTTTTGATTTGCATTTCCCTGATGGCTAAGGATGTTGAGCACTTCCTTAGATGCTTCTCAGCCATTCAATATTCCTCAATTGAGAACTTTGTGTTTAGCTCTGTACCTCATTTTTTAATAGGGTTGTTTGATTCTCTGGTGTCTAACTTCTTGAATTCTTTGTATACCTTGGATATTAGGCCTCTATCAGATGTGGGGTTGGTAAAGATCCTTTCCCAGTCTGTTGGCTGCCATTTTGTTTTCTTGACAGTGTCCTTAGCCTTACTTGCTTTTATTTCTGTCCCTTTGTGTCTACAGAGTAGTTTTGAAGTCTTGGCTGTGTGCTAAGCAAACAAACTGTCCTGTTTGGAAGACTAACAATTTCTAAGTACTTGGATTAGTAGAAAGATGAAAAATTAATTACTGATAAATACAGTTTTAAAAGTTTCTTATTTACATCCCAAACACTGTCCCCCATCTTCTCTCGGACTCCCTTCTCCATCCTCCTTCCCCTTCTCCTCTGAGGGTGTGCCCCCCTCCCCATTTATCCCACTACCCTGGCATCAAGTCTCTGCCAGATGAGGCACATCTCTCCCTGAGGCCAGACAAGGCAGCCCTGTTGGGGAACGGATACCACAGTCAGGCTACAGCTTTAAGGAGAGCCTCTGTTTCAGTTGTTGGGGAACCCACATGGAGACGGAACTGCATGTCTGTTACATATATGCTGGGGGCCTCTTTCAGCCAGTGTATGTTCTTTGTTTGGTGGCTCAGTCTCTTGAGAGCTCCCAGGGATCCAGGTTAGTTGACTCTGTTGGTCTTCCCCTGGAGTTCCTGTTCCCTTCTGGGCTTTCAGTCCTTCCAACTTCTCCAGAGTCTCTGACCTCCGTCCATGTTTGGCTGTGGGTATCTGCATCTGTTTTAGTCAGCTGTTGGGTTAAGCCTCTCAGAGGACAGCTATGTTAGGCTCCTGTCTGCAAGCATTACAGAGTATCATTAATATTGTCAGGGATTGGTCCTTACCCATGGGGTATGTTTTAGGTTGGGCTAGTTATTGGCCGGCCATTCCCTCAGTCTCTTCTCCATATTTGTCCCTGCATTTCTTTTAAACAGGACAGATTTTGGTTCGAAGGTTTTGTGGGTGTGTTGGTGTCCTTATTCCTCCACTGGGGTCCTGCCTGGCTACAGGAGGTGACTCTTCAGGTTTCATGTCCCCAATATGAGGCTTCTCTGCTAAGGTCACTCACTTTGACTCCTGAGAGCCTCTCCCACCCCAGGTCTCTGGGACTCCTAGAGACTCCCCCAGCCCCCACTCCCTACAGCTGAAGATTTTTATTCATTTCCCTGGCCCTCTGGGCCCCTCTCCTGTTATATGTCTGTTCTATTTAAATTTCATGTGATTTTATAAAGGTGTAATCCAGAAGAGATGACATTTGGCCTCACTTTTCTTCCCCCTCCCACTTCTTCACAACCTTCTTCCTTCCTGAGATGGACGCCTTGCTACAGAGTACAGCCTGGCTTTGGCCTCCTGAGAACAAGTGATTTTTGTGTACCCGTCTCCCCAGCTGCTGGGACTGTCAGCGCATGCCAGCACTGCTGACAACATTGCATTCTTTGTAAAAACACACACCATCTAACTGTTTCATTTTGCATTTTGGATGTTGATTTTGTTGTTAGGATCATCAGTCATAGTCATTCTTGCCATGGTAAATTCTGCATGGTATAAATTACTTTTGAGGCTTCTAAAGGTCTTTTTTTTTTTTTTTTTTTTCGTGGTATAATCAGTTCCCCAGTTAACAAGTGACAACATGCATTTAGTGTTGGCTTCCAGAGAGACTCAGTAACTCAGTAGACTTATTGCTCACATTATTGGGGGTGGTGGGGAATTTTCTTGGTACCTCTAGATGTATAGAACATTCAGAAAGCTAACAGTTCAGAAAATTGCTGTGTTTCCGTAGTCATTTAGAATCAGAGAACTGATGTTACCATTTATGTTAGAGGGATGTCTCCTAAAATCTTAGGTTCCACAATACCAGAAAAAGCCCTCTCTTTGTGTGTAGAAATGTGTAAGTAAAAGCAACTCTTGACTGCTAATGCTGACTTTTTCCTGTATGTCACTCAGCAGAATTCTGTTATTATAGGTACTAGAAATCCACTCTAGAAGGAAAGAATAGGGTGGCCTAGCAGCGCATTTATCTCCCAGGCACAGTCACGAATATTCCTACTGTGCTCTTTTTTCTTCCTTCCTTCCCCTCTCCCTCATCCCTCCCTCTCTCTCTCTCTCCCTCTCCCTCTCTCTTTCTTTCTCTCTTTCCTTCCTTCCTTCCTTCCTTCCTTCCTTCCTTCCTTCCTTCCTTCCTTTCTTCCTTTTCTTCCTTTCCTTCCTTTCCTTTCCATGGAGTCAGGGTCTCACTGTGTAGTCCTTGCTGTTCCTGAACTCTCTGTTGCTGTCTTCTTTTTTAATATCTCAGGGTTAGCATTAGAATTTTCATTTCATTAATTCTTGAACACCATAAAATTATATGGACATCTTATCAATTGTGTATAAAATCTCTAGAGCTGCTAGACTCATCTGTTTTTTTCTGTATATATTTGGGATGTTTTAGGAGTTTTTGGCCTTTGAGGATGTGGCTGTGGAGTTCAGCCAGGAAGAATGGGTTTTGCTGGATCCTTCTCAGAAGAAACTATACAGAGATGTGATGCTGGAAACTTGCATTAACCTTACTTCTATAGGTAAGAATGCCACCATTTATTTTGTACAGGAGCAGGTATTTCTTGGTTCTGTGATTGGGAAAGGGAAGAAATCAGTTAATAATAAACAGGAATGCATCCAGTGTATGTCAAACCAAGAAACTCATTTTTCTGTTATTTCTAATAATTTGTGATGGGGGGTGTTGTTAAATCTCGATTTTAGGCATCAAATGGGAAGACCAGAACATTGAAGAGCAGTACAAACATTCTTGGAGATATCTAAGGTAATTTTCATATACATGTAGAATAAAGTTTTCCTTGAGAAACTTTTAAATATATTATGAAAAGTTGCAAGCAAAAAAAAAACCCAAAAAAAACAAAAAACAAGAGAGCCGGAGGGATGGCTCAGTTTTTAAGGGCACCGGTTATTCTAGAGTATCCGGTCTAGTCACCACACCTACCTGATGGCTCAAAACCATGTCTATCTCCATTTCCAGGGCATTCAGTACTCTCATCTGCCCTTTGTAGTCAGCATGCATGGTTGTTATGTACAGACAGACATGTGGGCAAAACACCCGTGCATATAAGATAAAGTTCAAAAAGGAAACAAAAGTCAGAACTTTACAGTGTATTTATCCTTAGAAATATCTCATCAAAAATATACACTTCAGTGTTTCTGTTTGCTTGGACAACACCTATATGACTAGGGATTTTTGTATATATCAGATTTATTTACTTAGGTATTTCATGTACCTGGGTCTACAGGTCTGCAGATCCATCTGCACACCAGAAGAAAGCCTTAAATTCCATGGGGCTAAAGTGATAGGCGATTGTGAGCCACCATGTCGATGCTGGGAATTGGATTCAGGACCTGGAAGAGCAGCCGGTGCTCTTAACTGCCGAGCCATCGCTCCAGACTGTGCGGGGCTGTTTTGATAGTAGCTCTTTGGGCAGATACTATAGAATCATTAGTTCATTTCGTTGGAGACTATTCAGAAGCATACGGTCTCCTTAACTCGTAGTAGAGTCAGTACAGCACCTCCTGGAGAGCAGGCAGTCATTAGCGAAGCGGCCATTGCTCACATGCTCATACCTTTCCACAGAAGCTGCACAATAGGTACGATTTATGAGCACAAAGAAGGTGGTCCATTTCCAGAGCCCTGTACCTGGCTCCCAGATTTCCACAGGAGCACTAACCTTTCTGCTGGAGTAGAAGCATTTGCATGTGGTGTGTGTGGAAAAGTTTCCACCTGTCATTCATCCTTCGACGAGCACATCATGTCTCATGTCGGGAACAAACCATCCGAACACAGACACGGTAAGAAGCAATATAAATATAACCAGTGTAAAAACACTCCGAACTCACAAATACTCAGTGATACCTGATGAAAATGAAACGTTTTCCAAATCTTTGTATTCTTCAGGTTCACGTGAAGTACAGCCGCAAAGTCCGAGTGTTGGAACATCCTGTACACAGTGCCGCTGTTCACTTCCTGTAGACGGAAGAACCAGCACTGAAGACAAGTGTGGTAAATGTGAGCAGTCCAGTAAAGCTCTCAGTTCTCCCAGCCCCCTCCAAGGTCGTGAAAGAGTTTATACTGGAGGAAGAGCCTATGAATGTGACCAGTGTGGGAAGTCCTTCAGGCATGAGAGTTCCTTTCTCTTACACCAGTTAACTCACATCGGAGGGAAGTCCTATGTGTGTAAACAATGCGGGAAAGCCTTCAGATGTCATAATTATCTTCAGTTACACAAGAACTTTCACATTGAAGAAAACCCCTACGAATGTAAGCAATGTGGGAAAACCCTCTGTTCTCCCAGTTCCCTTCGGGTTCATGAAAGGGTTCACAATGGAGAAAAACTTTATGCATGTAGACGGTGTGATAAAGCTTTCAGATGTCAAAGTTATCTTCGAATACATGAAAGAACTCACTCTGGAGAAAATTGCTATGAATGTCAACAGTGTGGTAAAGCTTTCAGAAGTCACTGTTCCCTCCAAAGGCATAAAATAGCTCATCCTAGGAAAAAACCTTATGCATGTAAACAGTGTGCTAAGTCCTTCACTTACCCGTATTTACTTCAAACACATGAGAGATTTCACACCAGAGAGAAACCATATAAATGTAGGATATGCAGTAAAGCCTTTCTTTGTTCCCCCTTTCTTCAAAGACACAAAAGAATTCATACTTTGGGAAAACCCTATAAATGTAAACAGTGTGGTGGAGGCTTCAGAAGCCACAGTTCCCTTCGAATGCATGCAAGGACTCATACTGTAGAAGACACTTACACATGTAAGATATGTAGTAAAGCCTTTCTATGTCCTCCTTTCCTTCAAAGACATGAAAGAACTCACACTGAGGAAAAGCCCTTTGAATGTAAGCAGTGTAGTAAAATCTTCAGAGACTGGAGCACCTTCCAAGTGCACGAAAGATCTCATACTATCGAAAAGCCCTATCAATGTAAGCTGTGTACGAAAGCCTTCTTTTATTCCTCTTCTCTGGAAAGACATAAGAAGATTCACACTAGAAAAAAATGCTATCCATGTAAATATGCATGTGAGCGATGTGGTCAGTCCTTTATGTTTCCCTGTTTACTTGAGAAGCATTTAAGAACTCACACTAATGAGAAGCCCTACGAATGTAAACAGTGTGGTAAAACATTTAGGAGTCTCACTTACGCTCGCATACATAAAAGAGCTCACACTGAAGAAAGGCAGTGTGCATGCAAACACTGTGGTAAAAGGCTCGGTTGTCCTGGTTCTCTTCAGTTACACGAACTAACTCACACTGGAGGAAAACTCTATGCATGTCAACAATTTGATAGAACTGTCAGAAGATCCAGTTATTTTCAAGACTACGGAAAGGCTCATACTGAAGAAAAAGCTTACAAATGTAAGCAGTGTGGTGAAGTTCTCAGTTGTTCAAGTTCCCTTCAGCTACATGAAAGAATCCATACTGGAGAGAAGCCACATGAATGTAAACAGTGCAGTAAAGCCTTCACAGTCTTTAGCCATCTTCAAATACATGAACTGTCTCACACTCAGGAAAAACCTTACGGATGTAAGCAACATGGTAAGGTTTTCAGTCTTAGTAATCTCATACAGGAAAGAAAGAAAGCTGAGACAAACGTCTGTGAATGTAAGCAGTGTGGTAAGTCCTTTGTCTCTCGATATTTACTTCAAATGCATGAAAGGTCTCATTCTGCAGAGAAACGCTATGAATGTAAGGTATGTGGTAAAAGCTTCATTTATCCCTCGTTTCTTCAAAGACACGAAAGAACACACACTGGAGAAAAACCTTATGAATGCAAACAATGTGGTAAGGCCTTCAGAGTTCAGAGCTCCCTCCGATTACATGAAAGAACTCATTCTGAGGAAAAACCTTATGAATGTAAAGACTGTGGTAAAGCCTTCTGGAGGCTCCCTTCTCTTCAAGTACATGAAAGAATCCATACAGGAGAAAAACCCTTTGATTGTAAACAATGTGATAAAACCTTCAGGTGTCACAGTTCCCTTCAAAGGCATGAAAGAACTCATAGTCATGAAAAACCATATGAATGTACACAGTGTGGTAAGGCCTTTAGATGCCACCGCTCCCTTCAAAGACATGGAAAAACTCATGTTGGAGAAAAAGCCCATGAGTCAGGACAGTGAGCAAAAATTTTTAGACTTTCCAATTTCTTTTATAGTGTTTGAAAGTAGCCCAGGGGAAGAAATTCTGGTGGTATAAAACAAGTGGTGGTTGTGATGTTTTTAATCATAGACTTACTGAGGAAAGACCTAACAATAATAATAAGTGAACTAAGATGTTCAGTTCCAAGCCCAATATGGTGGTGAACGCCTTTAATCCCAGCACTGGGAAGGCAGAGATAGGCAGATCACCTGTTCAGAGCCAGCCCACTCTGCAGAGAGGGATACAGGACAACCTGAGCTACATAGAGAAACAGAAGATGTTCAGTTCCATTTGAAGACTTGAACATCTCTGGTGCAATACCTTTAGAATGAATATAATGCGAGGATACCTACATTTTCATGTATCCTCTGAACATGCACATGATAATGCAAATAGAGGTAGCTCGTATAAGAATGTTGGAAAGTAAAGTTTGTAAAATTTTAACTACACTAAAAGTCATGAAGACTATTGGAAGTCAACCATATGCAACTTGAAATCCTCATGCAAATTAACCTATAATGCTCAGATTTTTATAACATGAATGTATTCTTACAAGTTTAGCAATATGTTGTGTTTGATTTGCAATTGTTGGCGATCATAGACGGGCTGGTGGTGCGGCCCTGTGGTGCTAGTGGAGGAGAGTTGCAAGTTCAAGACTTAAGCCCTGTTTTGCAATCAGAAGCTGAAGAGTACTGGACATGTTGCTAATTCGGTAGAATACTTAACTGGCAAGCATGGGACTGTAAATTCGATCCCTAGTACTCTTACTAGAATAAGAATCCCAAGAGAATGAGCTGCCATTTCTTTTAGAGAGGCATACATTAAAGTGAAAGTTCTTACATATTCAACAATAGAGATAGTTTGTAATGGATACATTGTTGCCTGGTTTCATAACTGGAGATCATTGTGTTATGATGAAAAGTATATGAAAAGTAATCTTCTGTTACTTTTCCTGGTGCTGTGATCAAATGTTCCAACAGAAACAGCTAGGAAGGGTTTCTTCTGGCTCAGAGGTTAGGCTGTGTCACAGTTTGACATGGCGCAGGATTTAGAGCAGGAGTCGCTTGCGGCAGCTTGCCACACTGCATCTCTAGTCAATAAGCGGAGCGACAAATGGCCGTGATCACCTAGCTTTCTCTTCTGTGCAGTGTGGAACCCAAACCCAGGGAATAATGCCGCCTCCTTCAGGCTGGGTCTTCCTGTCTCACTTTAAATCCCTTAAGGCAAACCCTGAGGATCATCTCCCCGGGGATTCTAGATCTAAAGATGATACCAGCTGTCACAAATAGATCACATACTGCTCCAAATGTGGGCAGTGTGTTGTCTTACTGCTTATTTTTGGTAAGGGTGGCTATGTATTTAGGAAGCTGACAATATTTGGTGTAAATATATGAAAGGATTATGGTATACAAGTAAGTGCTACACTTAACCAAGGCCCCACATGTTAAGTGTGTCTCTGGACTGGATGCTGCTCTGGCTTGTCAGTCGGTTTTTAGTCATTGTTAAGGACATTACTGTGCACTAAGATTATTACTAGTAACTTTATAAACATGTTAATTTAGACTTAGATTTTATTGTCTGTAAAATATTTTCCTTAGTAGATTAGTTCAAAACTTTTTTCACTTTGCAAAATTAAAAGAAATTGATACTTTTCTAGGCACTCATCAATGTGCAAGTAAAAATTAGTATACCTTGGACTATTAATAGTATTAATATTTTCTTTCTAACTTACCAAATTTTATAAAGTTTTTTAGTGAATTTTACTTTAGGATCATTTGGTTTGGGATTATGTAATATTTTCTAAAGTGGTTCTAAATGTTCTTTTACCATTTTGTACTAATGTATATGATGGGCACTCAGCATTCATGATTCAACTCTGAACAGCTATTTTTTTCTATTTTGCATTCTAAACTATTAAGCAAAAACTTTTTTTGAGACAAGGTAGCTCTGACCTAGAACTTACTATGTAGCCCAGGCTGACCTCGAGTTCAGAGATTCACCTGCCTTGCTCTCATGAGTTGCTAGTGGTTAAAGGCAGGTGCCACATTCAGGTAAGGTTTGTATGTAAAAGTAAGCCTCTCCTCTTATTGATGTGAACATCTGCCTTCTTTAATAAACAGTAAATTTATGTTTACTAAGGGATTTTCAAATAGGTTTATTTTTAAGAATGTTTTAACTGACAGTTCTGTGTTTGCGTGTGTATACAGAGAGGCAATACAGCCAGAAGCTGATTCATGCAGTGTGAAGAGTGGTCAAATAAAATCCTGCTTCTGTCACACCGATACCTGGAGGTTCTGTTTTCTTCTATTTGTAGGTCAGAGTATAGAGAGGGCTAGAGTTAAGATTAAAGATCAGGGTTAGAATTAGAGGAGTAGAAATTGAGTTTAAGGTAGGGTTAGGATTTGTACTGTTAAGGATATGGTTAATGGTGGTAAGGCTTGAGGTTGGGTTACTAGGGCTAGAGGTAAAGTTTAAAATTTACATTAGGGATTAATGTTTGGTATATGGTTAAGAGTAATGTTAAGTGTGGTTGATATGAGGTGCTATGTTGTGTATCAGGGTTTGTGTTGGGATCAGAGGGTATTGGTTGAGTTTGGGGTAGTGGTAATATTAGCTGTGGTTAGGGTAGGGTTAAGGATATAATTAGGGTATTTAGTAGGTAAAGTTAGGATTAGTGTTAGCATTTGGAATGTTAGGTGTTTAGTGTTAGCATTAAAGTAAGAAACTGGGATTAGATTTAGGATAAAATTAAAGGTTACTGTGATGCAGCAACACATTCTGTCTTCCAAAAAAGCCTTCTGCCTTAGGTTTTTGTTGTTGTTGTTTTTGTTTTGTTTTGTTTTTTTGTTTTTGCTGTGAAGAGACACCATGACCATGACAACTCTTAAGAAGGAAAACATTTAGTTAGGGGTGGCTTATGGTTCAGAAGATTAGCCTGTTAACGTCATGGTTAGAAGCATGGTGACATGTAGACAGACATGGTGCTGGAGAGGTTGCTGAGAGTCCTTTATCTCGATCCACAGTCAGCAAGAAGAGATAGACATTAGGCCTGGCTTGAGCTGCTAGACCTCAAAGCCTGCCCCCAAGTTACACATTTCTTCCAACACCACAGCTACTCCAACAAGGCCACACCTCTGAGTAGTTCCAGTCTCTGTGAGCCATGGGGCCATTATTTTGTTCAAACTACCACACTTTTCTTATGTCTAGAGACTATGAAAGTGTATTAGAGAGGTTGGAAAACAATTCAAATTAACTGCTAGGTTTGGGGGTGATTCAGCACTCTAGAAGCTTCCAGTGAGTCATGTTGCCTCGAAACTCAGTGTCTTAGAAGTATATTTTCCTTAGGACTTCTTAAGTCGGTGGCCGTGGTAGGAAGAGGCCTGGATTATGGGGGTGTTTCACAGACCTAAAGCTGTTTGCTTCTGCTCCATACAAGATGCACCTCACTTACGGTGGCAGCAACCCATCGTGCTTTTTAACCACATTCTGTAGTGACTAAAAAACACTAGCCGGCCCATAACAGTGACCCACTGCCCCATCAAGTTCCTTTTCTGTCCCACCACGGCGCCTCTATTCCTGTGTTCCCCTGTGCTCCATCATAAACTCAACAGTGTCACAGTGTTCTGTCGTGTAGTACTGTTCTGCTGTATCAGGTCACAACAGTTACATCACCACGCTCAACTCTGCCATCCACTGTTCTATTATAGCGCTTCATAGTCCAACCATAGCGCCCCCCTATCCAGCAGTGTCCAGCCCAAGTGCTCAGTTCTATCAGTATTCCACTGGTTTTTAAGCTTTTAAAGTTAGATACTCTGTATTTACATTTCAATGTTATCTCCTTCTCCCCCCTCTCATTCCCCTTCCCCTCCACTTGTCTCCACAAAGGTGCTCCCTCTCCCAATCACTCTCTCCACCTTAGTGCCTTGGCATTCCCCTACGTTGGGAAAACGTGCCCTCACTGGACCAAAGGCCTCTTCTCACATGATACTAGACACTGCTATCTTCTGCTACATATGCAAATGGAGCCATGGGTCTCTCCATGTGTGCTCAAAGTCTGTGGGAGTTGTGGAGGGTTTGGTTGGTTGATAATGTTGTTCTTCCCATGGGGTTGTAAACCCTTCTAGTTCCTTCAGTCCTTTCTTTAGCACCTTCATTGGGTTTCCCATGTTCAGTCCGATGGTCAGCTGCAAGCATGCTCAGCTGTATCTGTGTGACTCTGGCAGAGCCCCTGAGGAGGCATCCATATCTGGTTCCTGCCAGTAAGAACTTGGCATCAGCAGTAGTGCTTGGGTTTGGTGGCTGCATATGGGTTGGATCCCAAGGTAAGGCAGCCTCTGAATGATCTTTTCTTCAATCCCTGCTCCTCTGTTTGACCTTAAATTTCCTTCCATGAGTATTCCACTGTCTCAGCACTGTTCCTCTATCATGTCTCAAGGGTCCACTGTGCCTCTCTTTTGTAGCATTGTAAAGTTCCAGTACTACTAACAATACATAGTTGCCCAATAACAGTGCTATACTGTGGCATTATAACGCTTAAAAATAAAAGTCACCGTGCTCTTCTGTGATATCACAACACTACTCCTTCCATCATGAATGTTCCCCCACCTCCGTTCCATGGCTTACTTCCTTACTGCAGTGCACCACAACACCCATCAAAATATCTCACTTCGTTTTCTTCCCTTGAAGCACTTCTCATACGTAGTCCTAGCTGGTGAAGAATTTGACACGTAAACCAAGATGGCCTCAAACTCTCCTGCCTCCTTAGTGCCAGCCTTCAAGGGGTGAGCCACCACATCTGTGTTCTACTTTCCAATCATTCACAGGGTTTTCATTTATTTTCGCCATACATTTAGGAGTCACAGTGCTCCTACCCCAGTGCTGCACTGTCACCGAAGTCCTCTGTCGGCCTGTCAATGTCTAACTGTTCATACCGGTTTTCCTTTTTACTGCAGCACTCAATGAACGCACACCCACCCACCTCGGTTCCAGATCTCATCACAGCCCTCCATTCTTGCATTTCTCCGCTGTCAAATCTCAATGTCTCTTTGTCCCATTATGTCAGAATTTCTCTCACCTTTGTCCTCATCACAATTGTCCAGTGTCTCATCACAGTGTTAAATTGATCTAAATTAGTCTCTATGGCTACTCAACAATACCCGTGTGCTATCCCAATGTTTCTCTGCCCCATATTTTGTCCTATCACCACACGCATGTGATTCCTTAAAATCTCTAATGTCTCCGTCATGGCACTTCACTCATTGTATCCCATTACAATGTTCCTCTGTCCCGTCACAGTTGTCCCCCTTATCCCGCCATCATGTTCTTAGGTTCCATCATATTGTCCAGTATCTCATCTCAATCCTAGAGCAATGTTCCACTGCGTGATCACCTTCCTCTGCCTATTAAAATTCTCCATTGTACCTGGTAGTGCTCCACTTGCTAGGACAACATTCCATTCTCCAGTCACAATCCTTAGTCCTGTCATGACGTAGCACTGGGTTTCCTGGCTAGCATGGCAACCAAGAAGCCTCACCACTGAAGCAGCAGAAAACAAGCTCCTTTCCTACAAGAGGCAGGGCCTGTAAATAAACTCACTAAGGGAAGCAGGCAGATGCACTGAGAACTGAATCTGGAATCAGTGCCACAATAAAAGTCCCGAAGAAACTCAGTAGAAGGACTATACATCAAAACAATAAAATCTGTATGTCACAAACCTATAGCCAGTATTGGAGACTAGCTAATGCATTTCCATAAAGATCAGGAATAAGAAAAGTCCAGTTTGTCCACTCAATATAGTCCTTGAGTCTTAACTGGAGCTATAACGAAAAGCACCAGATAAAAGAGAAAAAGGAAGGCAAAGTATAATTTGCAGGCAAATACAAACCTTAAACCATCACGAAATTGACAACACTTCAGCAAATTGGGAGACTACAATATATATGTGTATGTATGTATATATATATATATATATATATATATATATATATATATATATATATATATACACACATAAATGAGAGCCTTCCCATATATACCAATAGCAAATATACTGGGAAAGAAATCAAGGAAGCTACTCCATTCACTATAATCTTTAAGGTGGGGGGGGGGAGAAAGAACTTGGAATAAACCTAAGAAATAAAACTAAGGTTGTAAAAGATCTTTAAAACAAAAATGATCAAAGTTTAAATCAAAGTGAACAAAGAAGGCACTAGAATTTGAAAAGTATTTCTGTGTTCATGGATTAGAAGAATTACTGTTGTAACAATGACTATCCTACCAAAACAGTATGGATTCAAGGTAATCTCAATAAAAATTACAAATGCCCCTTTGCAAAATAGGAAAACAATCCTAAAATTAATATGTGACTACACGCGCGCACACACACACACACACACACACACTCATCCCTAAATAGCCAAAGAAATACTGAACAACAACAATATGGCGTAACAGTTAAGAGCACTTGTAGAGATCCTAAGTCCAGTTGTGGTGGCTTCTAGCCAATTGTAACTCCATTACCAGAGAATGTGACACAATTTTCCTGCCACCAGGGGTACGAGGCATACATGCATGAATGCTGAGCACTTCTATGCCTTTTAAAAAAGCCAGTCTTTGACATATTCTCATGTCTGATTTTGTTATACTACAGAGTAGTAATGCTGTAGTAATAAGCCCAGCATGATATTGGCACAAAAAAAGAAAAATAGATGCATAGATCCATGAAATAGAATTGAAAACCCATGTATAAGCCAATAAAACCACAACCATCTGATCTATTTTGTTTAAAAGAATGCCAAATATACACTTGAGAAATCATAGAATCTTGAATTCTGTGGGTTTAGGAATTAGTTTGGGGTAAGGGATATAGTTGGGAGTTTGGATTAGGGTTCTTGTGTTACAGATTAGGACTGGGGTTATGCTTATAGTTAGTATTAGGTGTAGTTGTTAAGTTGTTACTCTGTCTTAGGGTTTCATTGCTACTAAGGGACATCATGACCATGACAACTCTTGAAAACATTTTGCAAGAAGGAACCAAACTGAACCCCCTTTGCACAAAACTTCCATTTTCAGTAGGAATCATCGGTGGACAGGAGATATCTTGCCCCCTCACTGGTTTCTACTGGGGGAACACCTGGTATGTCCAATGTGTCTATAGTTTTGTTTAGTTTGATTGTTAATCTGTTGGAAAAATGGACCAAACTTCCATCCTTCCATCTGTTGGCCATTCACTCTTTGACTTAGTCTTAACATATCTCAAGGATGTTCAGAAAAAAAAAAAAAAAAGGCTGAATTGGGACCACAAAAATCTGGTGAGCTGGTCCTGCCCTTGGAGCCCTGCACCTGCAGCTAGGAGCTGATCCTGCTCCTGCCGGGTCTGTACAAGCTGCCCTTAAAGGAGCAGCAGCAGCTCCCCAGCTTTCTCCTGTAAGGAAGCTGGTGGCTACTCCTGCTAAAAAGTCATCATGCCACGAGAATCTAATTCAGCAGGTAGTAAGGTGCTGCTCCCTTGAAACTACAGCTGGAGGAAGTAAGGAATTTTGTCTACTCTGCATTTATAAATGTATGTTTCTTTCTGTCTTAAGTGTACGTATTTCTAATGTTCTTTCTGTGCGTCTTGGTTATAGACTATTGGCTTGTGGTTATGGTTATTATGGGTTTGGTTACTGTTAAAAAATCTGTCATCTGTAACAAAAGTTAAAACTCCTAACTCAGGGTTGGAGCCGTTCTGAACTGCAGCACATGTCAAGAGTCACCCAAGGAAACAAGCAGATCTCCAAAGACACTTCTGCATTGGGATAAGATTTGTGTATAATTTCTGTCCTCTTAAAAACAAACAAAAAAAAAAACAAAACAGAAAGAAAGAAGAGGCAGATGAAGGAGAGGAGAAGGAGAAGAGGAAAAGGAGGAGGAAGAAGAGAAGTTATTAAAGCTGGACCTCCATGCAATCTTATGCAAGAACTCTTCTTGCTGGCAGACAAACTTTGTAACGTAAAAGTAACCTAATTAGTATTGATTTTAGAAACACTGTTAACACGGCTAAAACTCAGTTTTCTCTACTAAACGATGCTTGTGCTCTGTCTTTACTCTTAAAAATGGTATTTTGGAATATAAATGTATATTCCAAAACCACAATTGATAGATTTTAGACTTTTTAAAAAAGGGTTTTAAAATTTTACAGAAAGTTTAAAAAACTGTATATTTTATAAACAGCTTTTTAAAATGTTTTAATTTACAAAGCCATAGGAAAATTTAAAGTTTATCAAATGTTTTATTGTAATGGGTGAATGGATAAATAAAAGACTAAAAGTTAGGACCACAACTGAGCACCAGAGTCTGAAAAATTTCTATTTTATTTATTTTTCTTCATTTTTATTGGATATTCTCTGTATTTACATTTCAAATGTTATACCCTTCCCTCCCACTCCCCTCCTTCCTCCCCCTCAACTTGATTCCATGAAGGTGCTCCCTCTCCCAGTCACCTTCTCCACTCAGTGCCTTGGCTGATGATGATTCTGTTCTTCCCTTGATGGTGCAAATCTTTCAGCTATTTCAGTTTTGATGAATATAGACTTTTGTAATACGATTTGATTATTTTTTGAATTTCCTGTTTCTGTTTGTGTGACTCCCCCTGCATTCCTGATTTTGTTAATTTGTATACCGTCTCTATGCCCTCTAATTAGTTTGGCTAAGGGTTTATCTATCTTGTTGATTTTCTCAAAGATAGTTTTCTCTGCTTGTAGTTTTGTTGATTCTTTGTATTCTATTTGGTTGATTTCAGCCCCAAGTTTGATAATTTCCTGCCATCTACTCCTCTTGGGTGTATTTTCTTCTTTTTGTTCTAGAGCTTTCAGATGTGCTGTTATGCTGATAGTATATGATCTCTTCAGTTTCTTTATGGAGGTTAGTATATGATCTCTTCAGTTTCTTTATGGAGGTGCTAAGAGCTATGAGTTTTCCTCTTAGCGCTGCTTTCATCATGTCCCATATGTTTGGGTATGTTGTGCCTCCATTTTCATTAAATTCTAAAAAGTCTTTAATTTCTTTCTTTATTCTTTTCCCTGACCAAGTTATCGTTGAGTAGATAGTTGTTCAGCTTCCATGTGGATGCAGGCTTTCTGTTGTTTTTGTTGTTATTGAAGATCAGCCTTAGTCTGTGGTGATCTGATATAATACAAGGGATTAATTCACTGTTCTTTTATCTGTTAAGGTTTGTTTTGTGCTTGATTAAGTGGTCAGTTTTTGAGAAGGTACCATGAGGTGCTGAGAAGAAGGCATATTCTTTTGTTTTAGGATGAGATGTTCTATAGATGTCTGTTAAATCCATTTGTTTCATAACTTGTTTCAGTTTCACTGTGTCTCTGTTTAGGTTCTGTTTCCATGATCTGTCCATTGGTGAGAGTGGGGTGTGGAAGTCTTCTGCTATTATTGTGTGAGGTTCAATGTGTGCTTTGAGCTTCAGTAACATTTCTTTTACAAATGTTGGTGCCCTTGCATTTGGTACATAGATGTTCAGAATTCAGAGTTCATCTTGGTGAATTTTTCCTTTGATGAGTATGTAGTGTCTATTCCCATCTTTTTTTGATAACTTTTGGTTAATAGTCTATTTTATTCAATATTAGAATGGCTACTCTAGCTTGTTTCTTGGGACCATTTCCTTGGGAAAAATTTTGCCAGCCTTTTTACTTTGAGGTAGTGTCTGTCTTTGTCACTGAGGTGTGTTTCCTGTGTGTAGTAAAATGCTGGGTCCTGTTTATATATCTAGTCTGTTAGTCTATGTCTTTTTATTGGGGAATTGAGTCCATTGATGTTGAGAGATATTAGGTACCAATGATTGTTGTTTCCTGTTATTTTTGTTGTTAGAAGTGGAATTATGTTTGTGTGTTTCTCTTCTTTGGTTTGTTGTTGTTGTTGTTGTCTTGGATTTTTTTTTTCTATTATCCTCAGTAGGGATGGGTTAGTGAGAAGATATTGTTTAAATGTGGTTTTTATTGGAATACCTTTGTTTCTCTCTCTCTATCGTAATTGAGAGTTTTGAATGGTATAGTACCCTGGGTTGGCATTTTTGTTCTCTTAGGGTCTGTATGACATCTGCCCAAGATCTTCTGGCTTTTACAGTATCTATTGAGAAATCTGGTGTAATCCTGTCTTTATATGATACTTGAAATTTTTCCATTGCTGGTTTCAATATTCTTTGTTCTGTCTATTTGGTATTTTAATTATTATGTAATGGGAGGAATTTTTTTTTTTTCTGGTCCCATCTGTTTGGTCATAGGCATTCTTTCTTTAGGTTAGGGAAATTTTTTAAAAATAATTTTTATTGAAGATGTTTTCTAGCCTTTCGAGTTGGGAATCTTCACTCTCTTTTATGCCTATTATTCTTAGGTTCAGTCTTTTCATTGTGTCCTGGATTTCTTGAATGTTTTGAGTTAGAAGCTTTTTGCTTTTTCTGTTTTCCTTGACTGTCGTGTCAATGTTTTCTATGTATCTCTGCTCCTGAGATTCTCTCTTCTATCTCGTGTATTTTGTTGGTGATACTTGCATGTGTGACTCCTGCTCTCTTTCCTAGGTTTTCTATCTTCAGGGTTGTCTCCCTTTGGTTTTCTTTAATGTTTCTATTTCCATTTATTTATCCTGGATGGTTTTGTTCAATTTTTGTTATATTAATGATATATTACAAAGCTAAAATGTGCCATCACAATGCTAAACTGCTTTTTATGTGAGTTTATTTATTAATTTAAAAATAACCACTTGGACCCAAATCACAATTTTTAAACTGTGTATCCTAACTGTAAGAATCTTTGTTTACAAATAATGCTAACTTGAAGCATTACAGTATTTCATTATGTCACCACAGACCTTCATTGTGCTACCAGAATATTTCATCATGACGTCATAGTGCCCATGTGTGCCATCATAAGACAAGTTAAGGTATGCTAATGCTCCATGGTGACATCACAGTTCTCTGGTATGCTAAAAAAATATTCTAATGTGACATCACAAAGAAGAATTCTGATAATTTAATGTTTTTTATGCTAGCAATAATCCAATATGCTAACCAAATGCTACTTATGATGTCTGTCCAGTCGTACCACAGAACATGAATGATGGCATTACAAAGCTCCATTTTTACATAAAATACCCTCTTGGGACATCACATTACCCCTATTGTGCCAACACAACACGGCACAGAACGTGACAGTGCTTCTTTGTGGCATTGCCATTGTTCACTAGGACATTACAGCTTTCTACGGTGACATCACCGCATCCTTCTGACATCTCAAAACCTATTATGTCTTCACAGTGTTTCACTGTGGCATCACAGTGCTCAGTTCTAATACTTCAGTGCCCATCGTGATGTCACAAGGCTTCATTGTGACTTCAAAAGTGTAAGCAGGTATAAACTTATCACTTATGATACATCAACGCTCCATTGTGACAATACAATGTACCAGGACGACATTTTCCTATTGCACTGTGACTCTAAATGAGTGGTGGGCATTTTTTCTGTTTTTTTTTTTTTTTTTTTTTTTTTTTTTTGTCAAACATGGTTTCTCTGTGTAGCCCAGGCTTTCCTGGAACTCAGACTGTACACCAGGCTGGCCTTGAACTCAGACATCCATCTTGCTCTGCCTCCCAAGTGCTAGGATTAAAGTTGTGTGCCACCACCACCTGGCTTGTGTGTGTGTGTGTTCTTTTTAAGAGAGATACTGAATCTCCTTTGTGCTGTTAGTAAATGCCTGGGTGTGAGGACATCTAATGTAGCATGAACAGCCTCACAGGGGATGCAACCCTAAAGAGAGCTGACTCTCTGTGGGATGAGTTTGTTGGTGATTTTACGTGTATTTCAATGCTGACTTTAACATCACCGTACTAAGTCATGACATCAGAATGGAGAATTACAATATTATCAAGTTCCTAGCAATGAGCTTCTCAGCTAGAGATGGGACATTGTGACAACTACCTGCTTTCATGCTGGGAGTTTGTCTGGCTTGATATTGTTCAGGTCCTATCATGTTGTCATAACCACTGTAAGTTCATATGTGTGATTGCCATGCTATGTCCAGAAAACACGCTTTTATTACTGTTTTCTGCCACCTCTGGATCCTATGATCTTAACTCTACCATTCAGCCAACCTGACAAGTTGGGATGATGGCAAAAAGAGATTCAAATACCTGCTCAGCAAAGTTAAGACCAGATAGCCTGACGAAGAAGCATCACTAACAACCTAATTCTGGACATCTTGGTCCTATCACAACTTGGCTAAGATCAAACGTCTCCTCCAAAAATTAGTACTCCTACAATAATGTCCCCTGAGAAAAGCAACTAAGATGACATGTAAGACAATGTTAACTGTCAGCTTCACAGAATCTGGAATTTCCTAGGACACCAGTCTCTAAATCTGTCCCTGGGGGATGATTTTGATGTTAATTGAGGTAGGCAGACCCACCCACTGTGGGTGACAGAGTTCTTTGGGCTAGGATCCTGGGCTGCAAATGGAGTAAGAGAGCTGAACACAGCATCCATTGCTCTCCTTTTCCTGACTATGGGTGTGGTATGACTAGCTGCTTCAAGTTCTCTTCCCTAAATTTTCTGCCTTAATGGCCTATACCCTTGATCTGTGAGCTGAAATAAACCCCTTTCCCTTAAGTGTGCTCTTTGCATTTTTCATAGCACTTGGAAACAAAGCTAAGCCAGTAAAGAAGATAAATTATGCTTCATTTTGAGGGCACAAATTCTGGCCAGTGACCAGAAAAGTTCAAATAATGAGGGTTTTTACTTGTTCCATAAATGTTTGAGTTTCGGCTCTTTAGTATGGCTAGTGCCTGAAACAGATACAATCACTGTCATCAGAGAGCTGTCAGATAAACCTAGGCTATGAGTCTTGACGCCATAATGGGTAAAGACTTATGTAATCAACAAAGGCAAGTGAGTCCATGAAGAATTCCAGAGTATCCTGAGAATAACTCAGATTAACGTTCTGTTGCTGTCTTCTGAGAAAATGAACCTGATGTGAGCTTAAAATTGGGTTTGGAGGGTGAACTAGCTGAAGAAGCAAAAAGTACAGAGTTTAAGGGCCTGAGAGGCCAATGTGATGAGAACTCAGTGCTTAGAGAGACAGACCCAGAAGTCCATAGAGAGGCCAGTTTTGCCCTTGAGGAGTAGGGAGTCATTGAAGAGCTTTCCTTCTTCAATAGGACAAGCAGGCAGCAGGATGAGAGACACTGGGCTTACCTTGAGCACTTGAAACCCAAAGCTCACCTTCTGTGACACACTTCCTTCAATAAGGCTACACCTATTCCAACAAGGCCACACCTCCCAATAGTGCCACTCCCAGTGGGCCTATTGTGGACATTTTCACTCAAGCCGCCACAGAGATGGAGATGTGGAAGGCCTCTGATAAGCATAATCTATGAAAGTTCAAAAGAGTCCGTGAGATTGATAATTTATATGGAAGAGATCTGGGGCAGGCCCAATGTTAATCCAGGTTAGATTACAATGGTCAGAAATGTAATCTGAGGTTAGCAAACACCCATACCAGGTGCTTATATATTTAAAATTTTTTAATTATTTTATTTATTGTTGTGGAGTAGAAGCCCAAAGACTACTCGGCATGACTAAAGTTCAAACTGAGAGTTTGTATTAAGCATGTATTAAACCTGCCTGAAGAGAAACTCTTCTCCTGGAGTAGCTCTGAGTGAACATTATAGGGAGCCTTTAAACGCGAAGATCGGAGACAAACTAAAATCTTTGGTAGCCGTTGTGGGGATGTGTGGTGAGGAGCAAGCAAGCTCTTTAACTGAAGCCCAAACCATGCAGTTAGCTGGATGTTCGACCTGAGTTTCTAGAACAGGAGGGGTACTTTCCCTTGTGACTTTTCAGGGAATCAGTTCCATATTAAACTAAGGAAGGCTCCAGCTGAGACAAGACGGGTGAACCCTTTGTCCTGTCATAATTATGTTTATGTGCTTGTGTGTGTATCATCTCTCTGTTGGTGCCCGTGGAGGCCAGAAGAGGGCGCCACATCCCTTAGACCTGGAGATACAGGCTGTTGTGAGCTGCCTGCGTGGGTTCTAGGAACCAAACTCAGATCCTCTGGAAGAACAGTGTGATGGCTCTTCTTGGTTGTCAACTTGAACACATCTGGAATTAACTAAAGCACGAGCAGCTGGCCACATCCGCCAGGGAATTTCCTTGATTGAATTATCTGAAGTGGGAGGGCCCTCCCTGATCTGGGCCATACATTCTGGTGACAGCCTATATAAATGTCACAGGCGAAGGACGTGCCTGTCCTTCGCCTCACTGCCCTCACTTCTCCGCTTGTATCAGAGCCTGCTTCTTTGGAATTCTGATGTATAGCAAGCCAGCTGGGCCATCCAGCCCTGTGGACTGAACAACTACTGGAGTGTGGCTTGTAAGCGACTCTTAATACTTCTCTAATATAAAAAGCTCTTCTACTAAATCCATATACATATAATTTTTGTTTCTCTAGAGAATTCTAACGAATATAAGCAGCAAGTACCCTGATGATGAATCGGTCTTTTCAGTCCTTCAATGTAATATATATATATATATATATATATATATATATATATATATATATATATATATATATATAATATATGTGTGTGTACATACATACCTTGGAAATTGATGGATAAACCAACTATTCAACTTGTAAGACTTAATAGATAACTTGGTTTTCTATGTCCCTCTGCTTTCACACAAGAACCTGAAAGTATTGTGTGGCGCCACTGTGGGTACTTCCTTCCAGCATCCCCCAAATCCCATGCATTTCTTTCGGTAACAACATCTACATTCTCATAGTAAGTCAGCACTCCTCTGAGCTTACCTTCTTCAAACAATTAAGTGTTTTCTAGGCATTTGTCATTTCTGTCTTTTCTTGCAACATTTTGCTCTGTGTCATGGGTTAGCCTTGAACTCTCACTTGATTCTTACTGCTCAGCCTTCATTGTGCTGAGACTATAGGTATATATATGTTGCCTGTCTTCCGTCACTTTCTTGGATCTGTGACTCAGCACTCATACAACGGTATGCTGATGCAGAGGCCATGGGCAGGTGCTACTTACTGGCTTGCTCGCCCATAACTTGTTCAGCTTGCTTTCTTATAGTATCCAGGACCATCAACGCTGGGGTGGCACTGCCTACAGTGAGCTGGGCCCTTCCATGTCAGCCATCAATCAAGGAAATGCAGCACAGGCTCACCCACAATCCATTCTAGTGGGGGCATTTTCTCAACTGAAGGTCTGTCTTCCAAGATGATGCTAACTTGTGTCAAGTTGATATCAAACCAGCCAGCACTAATATTAATCTATATGTATAAAAATTAGGACTTACGAGAGAGTTGATTACAATGTGCATGTACCAACCACTTTCTGTCTCTGTAATAAAACACTCTTTCGGGCAGAGGTGGTGTACATTTTTAGTCCCAGCACTTGGAAGGCAGAGGCAGGTGGATCTATCTCCGAGTTTGAGGACAGCTTGGTCTACAGAGCAAGTTTCAGAACAGCCAGGGCTACACGGAAAAACCCACAAGCAAACAAACAAGTAAAACACTCTGAACAAAAGCAACTTTGAGAAAGAAAGGATTTATTTGGCTCATACTTCCAGGTTACAGCTGGTCCATTCTTGAGGGAAGTCGGGCAGGAACTCAAGCAGAAACCATGGAGGAATGCTGCTTACTGCCTCCCTCACTGGATTACGCCCAGCTAGCTTTCTTATACATCCCAGCTTTATCTGCTTGAGGATAGTATTACCCCTTTACATCGATCAGTAATCAAGATAATATCCACAGACATATAATCAAGATAAGATCCAAAGACATCTACAGGCCAGTCTGACCCACGCAGATTTTTCACTGAGGTTCCCTTTTCCCAGGTGACTCTTGGCTTGTAGGGAGCCAGAATGACCAGAGACTTTCTCAGAGGCCCCAATGAAAGGACAAAGGGAACTTTAGATATTGTCCTTGTCCAGGACTGGACTTGGGAAGACTAGTCCAGGGCTGGAGGCATTGACTTGAAGGAATTAAAGCTGTGGTTTCTGGAGATCTGACTCTTCTGGCCTGTGGTTATCAGATCTAAGGCAAATGTGCCTGAGACCTGTGTTCTCTTTGCCAATATTGTCTGACTTAGGTCTCTTCTGATCTTGACTGTTTCCCCCCCTGTAGATAATACACACACACACACACACACACACACACACACACACACATACATATATATATACACACATACATATACATACATACATACAAACATATATATATATATATTACTGTACTTTTTAATAAACTTGCTTGACAAGACCTTTTGCTCTCAATTATTACTTTTGTCTTTTTTATTTCTTATCTTTTTATTTCTAATCCCACTTGCCATAAGGGATCCTTATTCCTGCAGGTTTGGGTCAGTAGGTTGTGTCAAGTTGACAATAAAACTAACCAGCACAGTCCTTCTAACAAAATGATAGTAATAGAGTATTCTCTAGACAAAGTATTTGCTGGGCATGATAGCACACATGAACCCACAGTAAACCTGGATTACAAATGTAAGTCCTGAACAAGACCTGTTTGACTAGTTACTGACAATTGACTTTGGTGGGTGGGCAGGACAGTTTTGTCAGCCTTAAGAGGCTACCTGTGCCCCACTGGATGGTTCTATGTGCGCGCACATACAGACAGAACTGGATAGATGTAAAGAGCTTGAAAAAGGAAAGGAGCATCACAAGGTTTGGAGAGAAAGGTTGTACGGAGATGGAATTGGAAGGGAGAGCATGGGAGGTGGTGGATTTGACCACATTATACATATGTGCAAATTTCCCAAACAAAAAGATAGTTCTAACAAAAGGGACAAGGGAAGGCTTTCTGGATGATCTGAAGAAAGCATCTGTTGTGATTCATGACTGCCTGCTGTGGGAAATGTTCAGCCTCCGTGTACCTTAGAGAACAGAGCATGTCATTTATTTTGTTTTTATCATGAATCCCTCCTCCCCCCCCCGCCCCCATGGGCAGACAAACTCCTATTTACTCTATATAAGCAGAGCACTGTCAGGCAAAAGACACATTCTAAGTTTCCCTAGCTGGAGTCACCAGTCACTTCCACCCACAGTTGGCTGTTTTCGTAGCATGCCCCCTGGGTGACTTAGAAGGGCAGTTATACAACAGAGCAGTCCCATGTCAGTCAAACATTTACTTTAAAAATATTTATTATTTGGTTATTTAATGTTCGTTGGTGTTTTGCCTGCATGTGTGTGTGTCTGTGTGAGGATGCTGGATTCCTGCAACTGGAGCTACAGGCAGTTGTGAGTTGCTATTTGGGAGATGGGAATGGGCCCTGAGTCCTTTGGAAGAGCTCTTAACAGCCAAGCTACCTCTCTGGCCCCAACTCTTTTCCTTTTATATAACAATGATTGGAATCTCTGGAATAGTTCTTCCTTAGCTACCTCAAATAAATGACCCTGCTGTGATTGCATCAGATCGGCTCCTGAATGGTCTTTTGGGGTTCACGAACACTTCCTTGGTACAACAATCCCTAGTGCAATAGCAGACCTACTGGGGGGACTGCTTTTTCACTATCTACCCCTGCCCCCAGGAGACTGAATACGTAGATCCTGAGTAACCAATAGGCTCCTCTTCCTCTTGTAAAGCCCTTCAGACCACTAGCCTGTTCCCATTGCTAAGTGTCACCTCCCAATACTCAGAAACTCATTTTACCTGGAACCCCCGTGAATACACTGATCTGGACCATAGATAATTTTCTACTAGGTACCAAACAGCTGTCACACTCTCCTAAGATCCACAGAGGAACTAGAAACCCAGGAACAAAACACCCACCCAACAAAGACAAAACCAGAAATCAACACTTAAACCTTCAACCATCCCAATCCTAGATGCCTAGATACTGGTGTAAACACACAGTAATATCCAGGACAATATGTCTCCACGACACCATAGCAACACTACCACAGAGAACCCCTGAACCAACAAAACAGAAGCACAAGAAAAAGACCTTAAAATTGCCAATTGTATGAGGACAATTAAGGTCCTTAAAATGGGAAATTAATAAGTCTCTTAAAGAAATCCAGGAAAATGTAAAACAAACAAACAAACAAACAAACAAAAACCACAATGGGAGAAAATGAATAAATCCCTTAAAGGAATCCAGGAAAACCCTGTCAAAGAAAGGGAGGAGACATATAAGTCTGAAAACTGAAAAAGAAAATAGAATCAATAAAACTCAAACTGAGGAAATTCTGGAAATAAAGAATTTAGAAATTCAGCAGGAACTACAGTGGCAAGCATCACCTTGAACGCATAGCAGGGTGACATTTTCTCCATCTTATCTCAGCTGAAGCTATCTTTGGTTTCCACCCCCTGCCCTAACAAGGCCCATAGAAAAGTGCCCAACCCTGTTCTAGAAACTCAGGCCCCAGCTAACGGCATATTTTTGGCTCATGTTAAACTGCCTCCTTCTCATTACAACTGAGGATCAAGATGTGGCCTTTTCTGTGTTTTTTTCTTAAGAAACAAACAAACAAACCTAATGTGCATTTGGGGCTGCTGAGTGTGGTGGTTGGAATAATCTTGGGCCATGGGAAATGGTACTGTTAGGAGGTATGGCCTTGTTGGAGGAAGTGTCACTTTGTAGGTAGGTTTTGAAGCTCTGCCCAGTGCAGAAGAGACCTTCCTAGCTGCCCATGAGACAGTCTCTCCTGGCTGTAGTTGGATCAAGAACTCTCAGCTCCTCCTCCAGTACCACCATGTCTGCCTGGATGCTGCCACGCTTCCTGCCATGATGATAATAAACTGAAACTCTGAACCTGTAAGCCAGCCCCAATTTAATGTTGTCCTTTTAAGAGTTGTCTTGGTCATGGTGTCTCTTCATAGCAATGGAAACCCCAAGACACTCTGTGAGAAGTGTTTCTCCCCAGGACATTTCTAGCTCACCAGCTTAATACAGACTCTCAATTTGAACTTTGGTCATTCTGAGTGATCTCTTGGTTTTTATCCTATAACAGACAAGATAATCTCAAGTGTTAAAAATAGAATAGAAGAAACAGATACATCCATTGGTCAATAAAAAGTTAAATCTAAAAATCTCCCAACATAAAACCTCCCAGGATTCTGGGACATTATGAAAAGATCAAATCTAAGAAGAGCAGAAATGGAGGCAAGAGAAGAAAGGCTCAAAGGCCCAGAAACTATCGTCAAGAAAATCATAGGAGTAAAAGTTCTTAAAGAAGATGTATATAAAGGTGCAAGAACCATATGAAAAACTATACAGAACAAAAAAGAGTTCTCTCAGGAACTAATAATCAAAACCCTGGACAGTGAGAAGAAAGAACGAATATTAAAAGCTGCATGGGAAAAAGACCAAGTAACCTTTAAAGATGGACCTATTAAATTACACCTGACTTCTCATTGGAGACTCTAAAAGACAAAGGGACCTGGGAAGATGTGTGGCAGACTCTAAGTGACCACAGATGCCAGTCCAGGCTGTTATACTCAGTAAAACATTTAAATCACTATAGGTGGAGAAAATGAGATGTTCCACAATAAAACCAAACTTAAACAAGGGTTGTCTACAAACCCAGCCCATACAGAAGGTGCTAAAAAGAAAATTTCAACCCAAGGAGTTTAACTGCACCCATGAAAGCACAGGAAATAAATAATCTCAGATCAGCAAAATCAAAGGAAAGGAAGCAAACACACACACACACACACACACACACACACAAATATCCAATATATATATATATATATATATATATATATATATATATATATATATATATATACTATATCTCAAGAAATTAGATATTTGAAAAAATGAAATCATACAATTCAAAAGCAAGATTAAAAAAAAAAACAGATCTACATAGGGAATTCCCAATATAGCAAACTCAAATGTCTAAGAAACATTTAAAACAACATTCAATGCTCTCAGCCATCAAGGAAAAGCAAATCAAAACTCCTTTGCTATTTAATCTTACACCTGTCAGAATGGCTAGGGTCAGGAACCCAAGTGATGGCCCTTGTGGTAAGGGGGACAGTCACCTGTTGTTGCTGAGAGTGCAAATGTGTACAGTCACTAGGAAAATCAATATGTTAGTACCTCAACTTCTCCCCAGACCCCTCTGTCATATACTCAAAGGACACCTCATTCTACCACAGGACAGTTGCTTAAACATGGCTGTTGCCACTCTATTCGTAATAGCCGGAAACTGCAAACAGCCTAGATGTCTTTCAACTGAAGAATGGATAAGGAAAATGTGGTTCATTTACACAATGGAGTATCACTCAGCTGTTAGAAAACAGCAGGCAGTGAATAGAACGAGGAGAAAATCATCCCGAACGAGGTAACACAGAGAGATAAATACGGTGTGTGCCTTCTGATAGCTCTTCGGTATTACCTCAGTGAGGCGTTTATCTTTCCACTAGATGGTGGTCTAGGAGAAGTAATGTTTTGATGTATTCATGAGCAGGAGGCTGTGCTGAAATAAGAATAACATTAGAATTTACACGCAGAGGAGATCTGTAGAAGGTATTGTTTTTTTCTTCACTGAGTTGAGATGATTTGACATAATGATCTAATATAAGGGCGTAAGGCTCTTATGTTTTGGTGGAACCAACTTTGACTAAGTCTCAATTAAAAAAGTAAATAGCAACGAAATAAGAAAGGTGTAGGTCTAGTTAATACATCTACTTGGTTTAGAATTATGTATGTCTCGCTCATAAATTATCTGTGATTTCTGTTTAGCTTTTTCACTTTTCCCACTGTGAGGATCCTATTTTTTGAAAGTATAGTCATTTAAATGCTAGGAGTTTGATAAGCCTAGGTATCTTTTTTTTTCATGTCTGATACCTTTGGTCTTAAACACCAGTTCCTGGTTTGGAATCTTCTGGAATGTGCATTTGACAGAGCCAGTCTTTATTTGGAGAAAAAAATGCACTCTGATCCAATAACCTTGGCTATACAAGGAAGACATAAGCTGTATATATACCTTTTATATTATTGACAGGTGGATACCAGAGGAGAGGACCACAGGAGAAGATTACATTATGGGGCAGACTTTATGGTTAAACACTCACTGTAGCCCACATTGCAAACACATGTCTATCCCTCATCCTGTAGGAAGAAATCTGTATGTGCATATATACTGTTCCTGTTTTGTTCTGAGCTAACCTTCGTTGTAGGTATCTTTCAAACAAAGGCTCAGGAAGAATGATGAACTCGGTGGCCTTATTTTATGTGAACCCTCGGTGCCACACAGAGATGACAAGGAGGAAAAGCAGAACCCACTCCCAGTACCCAGACAGAAGAGATGATAGAGAGAAAGTAGTAATTTCATAAGGCTTAGAAACACGGCTGGCCACCTGCCCAGAGGAGCAAGATTAAGTCTTCAGATGATTGATTGATTGATTGCCTTAGTTTTTCCCTCCTGTTGTAGTCACTGCTTAAAAAAAAAAAAAAAAAAAAAAAAAAAAAAAAAAAAAACTGAAAGGGAAGAGGGATTATTAAGGTCCTAGTTCTCTGTCTTCTCAGATTGCAGCCTCTTAAAAGAAAACACAGTATAAGAATTCAATGGCTCTCTCTGCTCATTGGAATCTTCAGGGAACCAGCAACAGTGCCCTTCAGTATTCTGATTACTGCAGGACTGGTAATCGCTGTGCTCTCTTCCATCAAAGCGTTAAGTCAAAACAACATGTAGCCAGTAGTTCCCCATCAAGCATTTTCCTGAGATCAGAGTGAGAATCTGAGGTCACGCTCTGACCACTCCGAGTGAGGTATGGGAATAAACGCCCAGCTCTGACCACTCCGAGTGAGGTATGGGAATAAACGCCCAGCTCTGACCACTCTGAGTGAGGTATGGGAATAAACGCCCAGCTCTGACCACTCCGAGTGAGGTATGGGAATAAACGCCCAGCAGGACCACGCCTGCTTTAGTGCTGCCGAATGCCACCCTACAGAAGCGAAACATTTGACCTTTCCCAAATACTTTGGATTGTGTGGTCCTTTTCCTGGAACCCCAGACCCATCCCTAACAATGACAATAGTTGATGGAGAAACCAGAATGCTATCAAATGTAAGCAGGGAGTAGAGCTATCCACAGGCCATTGTGTGTCGGAGGGTGCCGTCCCTGGATCCCTGGGCTGATTGATGGTTCTGGGTTTTAGAGCAGCATCCCTCCATATTCCCTGCTGCGGCGTCTGCCTCCTGGTTCCCGCCCTGCACGGGTTGCTGTCCTCACTGCTTTTGATGATGAACTGTGAGAAAAACAAACTGTTTCCTCCCCAACTTGCTTTTTTCCTCATAGTGTTTCATTATATCTATAGAAATTCTAACTAAGATGCACATACAGAAAATAAACAAAGTAACGTCCAGGCATGCTTCCCATCCCAGCACTCGGGATGTAAACAGAAGCTGGATCTCTGTAAATTAGAGGCACCCGGTATACACAGTGAGCTCCAGGCTGGCCTATATTATAGGTAAGATAAATAGTCTAACTAGAAAAAGCCTAGGACCAGATGGATTCACTTCAGAATTGTAACATACCCTCAAAGAATAAGCAATACCTACTACTCAAGCTATCCCATCAAGTAGAAAAGAAAAGAATTTTTACAAACTTTCTTTAGGCAAACAATATTACCCTGATCCCCAAACCAGGTAAAGACACACATACACACACATGCATTCTCGCACACACACAATCATTAAAAAAAAATGTCTTTAACAAAATCCCATGTCCTTTTATGGTAAGATTTATAGAGAGGATGGAATCCTAACTCAACATAATAAAGGTTATAAATGACAAACCTACACTCAACACAGTACTAACTGGAGAGAAATTTAAAGCATTTCTTATTAGGTCAGGAACAACATAACAAGTGTCTACTTTCCCTATTACTATTCAATATAGTACAGGTGTGGTTAATAAAGCAATGATACAAGAAAAATAAATAAATAAATAAATAAATAAAGGAAGACTGAATAGGAAAGGAAGAAGTCAAAGTAATCCTGCTGGAAAATGATTTGATTCTGTGCATAGGACC